>NC_040909.2:31312091-31614800 GCF_004126475.2 Phyllostomus discolor | reverse complement strand
CTACCCTCCCCCACCCTCCCCCAAATGGGATGGAATCAGGTTCTTGGAGGGGAGGCTCAGTCAGAATTTGGGTCAAGAACCCAAATTATTTTTTTTCCTTCAAAACAAGTGTGTAGCAGGGCATACTTGCCCAGCATCTCAATAGATGGTTAATTAGAAGAATGTTGTTAAACAAAGACAGTTAAATAATTGTGTGTTTCCCAGAATTTCATTCCTTAACTAGTATCTCTTAAAAATAGCACAGTCCATATGAGAGTTTTCTTTTTATTCAAATCACATTTCAGAAACAGCACAGTTCTACACTAGTGTTTCATCAGCTGGGAGAAGGAAGGGGCCCCAGGAGATGGAAAGCACTCCCCAAACACAGCATGATCTGGGTGATAGAGGGCCCCACCCTGCCAGCCTACAGCAACTCAAGTCTGAGCCACTCAGACTTCCCCCTTTAACACCTCCAGAGACAGGACTCAGTGGTCATCTTGTGTGGTCCACCTCAGCATTCTGTCAGCCTGACAGTCCCATTCTCCTGCAATATGGAAAATATTGGGTGACATCTTCTAACTAGGAACTTCTGTTCCTAAGAAGCATTATCAAGCCAATCCAGGTGTTCATGTACTGGTTCACTATCCACACAAGCCCAAAATTGTGCTGGCCATTCTCCAGAAAGCACCACCAGACCCTGTCTGTGGCCCTTAGCCCCTTGTTGGCTAGGGACAGCCTGCAGTTCCCAAGTCTCCCTCACAAAGTCATTCTCCAGCCCTAAATGCCCTGCTGGGCCCCCCTGAACAACCACAGGGATTGGAGAGAGCACCAGATAGGATTTCCACCTGTAGTTTTGCCTGTAACCAACTGCACAACCCTGGGGAATTAATTCAGCCTCCCAGGATATCAGATTTCTGATCTGCAAAATGATTAGATTCAGTCACATGCTGGGAATTAACACATTGTCAGGTATCATGTCCCAGCTGGGGACCAGGCTCGAAGAAGGTTCTAACTGACCAGGAACAGAGCAAAAAGACAAATTTACAGCCTGAAATGGCCCATAAGGTTTGATTCCACTTTGAGGGGCTCAGAGGACCATGTCAGATACCTCATTATGGCACTGTATTCAGAGTCATATTTGTCTTGGGTCTATTAAGACCCCATGATCTTTCTCATTCCTACTCGTGCACAGCGGCTTTGCCTGCATCCTTTGCTACAGTGTTTTTCACCAACTACCGTATTTTGCCATAAGTGTATAATGTGCACTTTTTTGCCCAAATCTTTGAGGGGAAAATAAGAATGTATTACACCCATGGGCATAATAATGGGTATAATAATCCTGTGTATAATGCACACAAAAACGTCAGTGTGCATTATACACAGCAAAATATGGGTATTCACCAAAAGTTCCAAATATCACTGAGATGTGAATTTTGCACATCTAGTCCAACCTGAACATAATCTCTTTCCTTGAAAACTGTCCAAAGTGCCAAACAGATATCTTTCCTCAAATAGGGCCCAAATAAGGAAAGCAGGAATCTAGAACAGAGGACCTCAAGGGAGGAAGCTTTCAGGGGCCAGGTGGCCAGGCCCCTCCAAGAAGGTGTGTAGTAGGCCAAGGGGTGCAAGGAGATTTAGATGGGAAAGATAAAAAACAGGAGCAAGGAAAAAAGCATAAGCAAAGACATGCTGGTGGAACAGGGGGATGGATGCTCACCTGAGGAGCACCCCATTGAGAGCATGAGGACTCAGGGTGGGGTGCCAAGGGAGGGCTGGGATGTTTTCTGTCAGCTAGCACTTACTCATTTGTCCTACTTTTCATAACTGCCCTGTATTCTTTTTTTGCAATTTCACCCCCTCTTTATAGCACCCCCCACTCTAGGCTCCCCAGGGTAGAGAATAATCTGGGCCAGTCAGCGAATTCCAGACCCTAGGCACGGTCTGGTTTGGGATGAGCATGTGACCCAGGCTGGGATCAATCAGAATGCCCTCCAGGACTCTGCAGGAACTCCCAAGAAGTGAACCACCCAGTTACTCTTGAAGTCAAAACAATGGAGCTAGTGACCATGGTGGAACAGTATCAGAAACTGAGTTCTGATAGCATCCTGAATCCAGCCATGTCTGAAATCAGCATCACCCTGTACTTTCCCTTACATGAGCCAATCAGATGTGTGCATGTGTCTTGATTTTGCTTACTGTCACTTCAAGCCAAATTCGTGGACATAGCCATAAGCTCAGGTAAAAGAGAAGAGAAAGTACTAGACTAGGGTGTTAGATGAACTTGGCCTTAGATCTCAGCACTACCACATGACAGCTGTGTGAGTCTGAATAAGCCATTTAGGTTTTCCTCACCTACAAAATGGGCATAATAATTAATGAGCTGATGTGTGTGACAGCACAGGCTCCTTGGATATTGGTAGAATCTATGGTGCTTGTACTTTGTGCCGGGGGAGACCCTGCAGCACTCTGGACAGAAAATTCACTCTAAGGAAAATATGCTTTATGTCCATTAGACTGGGCAGTGTACAGGCTGGATCAAGGGAATGATGTCACCCAGGGAGCCCATTGCCTGATGCTCTTCAGGTGGAGAAGAGGCAACACTCCCATGGGTACAGTGTTAGATGTTGAGTAGAGATCTGAGGCCTCTTTCACACCATGTACTGAGCTGAGTGGGGGGGGTTGGGGTGCAAAAAGAAGGCACCTACACCTCCATGACCTTTCCCCCAATTAAACAGATAAATGACCCTTTTTCTCCAGGAATGGCTCAAGAATTAACTATGAGCTCTACAAACTACTTTGTACTCCCTGTGGAAAAGCTGCTATATAGCTATAAGGGGGTGATTAATTTTATCTATCTAAATGTCTCAGTATCATTTGCCAAAACGATGATTTATTATTTAGACAACCTTTATATTTCCAAGGGGCTTTAAAATCATTTATAGTGGAGAATGAAATAAAACTGATTAAGGCCCTGAAAAACAGGGATGGGGAAGAAATGCACAAGGAACTGGGAGTTATTTATCCACAACCAGAGAAGGCAGATGAAGGACACAGCAAGAATGATCAATTATATGCAAAGCAGTACTGCTGGGAAGAGGCCCATCTCTTCCCCCTCCAGGATGAGGAGGAAAGAAATGGGAAGAGAGGCAAC
Source organism: Phyllostomus discolor (assembly GCF_004126475.2). NCBI lineage: Eukaryota > Metazoa > Chordata > Mammalia > Chiroptera > Phyllostomidae > Phyllostomus > Phyllostomus discolor. Next base: position 31,611,670 of record NC_040909.2, on the reverse strand, counting down.
AATGCATCTAAACTGATCTAGGCTGGACACAGAAATGATACACTAAGAAGTTCCTAAATGTATATTGGGTCTAAGCTCAGCATCTAAAAAACCATTTTCTATTACTTTTTATGGTATAATACTAACTGACAGAAAATATAATATAGAAAGACAATGCAGATATGGTCAAAGAAAGGCATCTTCAAGGAAAGAAAGAATGAAAAAAAATGGTAGAGAACAGAAGGTAAATGTAATATCTCTTTCAGGAAGAAAAACATAGGTAGTGAACATTATATACAATAAGCCAAACCATGGTGGAAGCTGGAGACTGGAGTATATTTATATACAGAGGAAAGAGAGATTTCCTAGAGGCATCATGGATTGAGTAAGAAACACCCAACGTACCTCTCACTCTTCTTGAAAGTTTCCCTAGGCCACTAGATCACGCTGTATCTAGATTTCAGTAAAGCAATTTGTAAGGTGGTGCATTAGACAGAGAACTGTTGGCCACGACAAGTACAAATTGGTGGATTCACAGCTGGCAGGGGAGCAGAACCCAGACAGGGCCCTATGGAAGCAGCATCTCCTGTGAGATTTCACAGGCTCTCTCCTCTTTGGCATTTTTATCAACCACTTGGATGAAACACCACAAGGGACAGTCATCCAAACTCAATTGCTGGGACACTCAGCCAAAACCAACCACATGAAATGAACAATCCTGCATGTTTAGGTTCAAAACCATCCCATTAGAGCTAGAAGAGATCTGGCCCGATGGGCATTTATGTTGCCAGACCGAAGACCAACCACCAAGCTTCTGGAGTCTACTGACATAATCCTACACCTCCAGCGTTCTCTCCTTAGATCAGGAAACAGCAACAAGCACGCCACTGCCTGTCTCCTTCTGGTTTTCAAGGCCTTAGGCCTAGACCTTTGGGCCCCCTGGAGGAAGAGTTACATGCCATGACTGTGGCCACTAACCTGGGGCCTGTCTGTGTTTTGTCTTACGTGACATTTTCAAGTGATTGCTTGTGTTCCAGTTACCTAATGTGTGGAATAAATCACCCTGGAAATGAGTGGCTAAGACACTAATGTTTTATGATGCCTCACAATTCTGCAGGTTGGCTGGGCTCACAGATGGGCAGTTCTCACTTGGGGTCGCTCAGAAGGTTGCAGTTAGATGCTGGCAGGGGCTGCAATCACCTGATACCTTTGCTAAGCTCAATGCCTAAATGGCCCACTCACATTGCTGGCAGTCGGTGCTGGCTAGCAGTTGGGAGCTCACCTGGTTGCCATCAGCTGAAACCCCACATGTGTCTTCAGCATCTTACATCTTACAACATGGCAAATGGAGTCCAAGTGAGCCTTCTAACAGCTAGAATACCCAGAGATCCAGGTAGAAGCTGTGAGTCTGCATATGACCTAGCTTTGGAAGTCCTATCACTTCTGCCACATTTTATCGGTCAGGCAAGTTACCAACACTAGTTTGGATTCAGGGAGAGGGATATTAGACTCTCTGTTGGCACAGACCCATTGCCAAAGAACCTGTGGGATGGGAGATATTGTTGTAGCCATTTTTGAACAACGTAATCAGCCACAGTTTTTAACAACATGGAGAGCTGCAATGAGGATTCCAGTTGGCAAGAGCACACAGCACTGCCATGCATCACACCGTAGGAAGCCCAGACCCAAACCCTTCAAGCCCAGTGTGCACCTACTGGCACTCTGCCCCAGGACATTCAGCATCTGATCCACTCCCTCCAGTCTCCTTCCCTAAGCTCACTTGCCTCCCAGTGCTTGACCCCCAGCTGGCCCTATCTCATTGTCAACTCCATCCTGGCATGCCAGGTCAATAGGAATGAATAGCCTCACCATGCTGGACACACAAAGAACTGCCCATCACTTAATAAATTGCAAGAGCCTAGGATTACAAAAAAATGCATTGTTCTTTTTGCAAATATTCAAAGAAAACTTATAGGGAAATTGAATTTGGTCTTGATTATTCTGAGTTTGCAAGCGGAAGCATCCAACGGTTCCAAATGTATTAATTCCAAATGTCAGTCTATCTTCTTTTTAAAAGCAACAGCAGATGCTAGAGGGAGGGTGGATGGAAGACCCTCAGATCTACGCTAATAGATCATGTCTTACAACCTCTCCGCCCAGGCTCCCCATTCTCCTGCTCCCTTGTCTCTCCGCTGTTGCAGGCAGCTGGCATCGTGGCCTGTTGCATGGAAACTGACGATGTCACTGATTTCTGACTTCAGGCAATAAAACTATCTTTGTATTTACAATTCCTGAGGACATCGGCATGGATCTCCACATGTATGATGTTCTATGGGAAACATACTTGTTTCCTGAGTATTCACTGATTGGCTCATGGGAATAGTAGAAAGAAAGCTGGCATTACTTGGCCAAGTGGGCCTTAGTTTCCCTGACTGTAACATGGAAATGAGAACACAATCCTTTAGGGTTATTGTGAGGGGTATGTAAGAGTGCCATGTTACAGAGCCTGAGACAAAGTTGGCACTCAGTGGGTAAGTCTTATAAGTCTTCTCTTCCCCCAAGACCCCAGAGCTCTGACAAAGAGCTTGTGTGGCTGCTGCAGCAGGAATCCTGTGGACATTGGGAGATGGGGATGGCAGCTGGGAATTCTGAGCCATTGGGAGGACTATGATGGCATCAACTCCACTGCCCCTCACTGTCCCTTCCCTCTCTTTCTCCCTTCTTTCCCTGTCCTCACTTTCTACTTCTCCTGGGTTCTGACAGGCAGTTCTGCTCAGAAAGGGCCAAGTGAAGCAGAAGAGAGTTATATTCAGTCCTACCTCACCTCCTTCCTTCCCCCTTCCTTCCCTCCCTTCCTTCCTTCCTTCCTTCCTTCCTTCCTTCCTTCCTTCCTTCCTTCCTTCCTTCCTTCCTTCCTTCTTTCTCCTTCTTCCCACACACCACCATATGGGGCCTGACACTCCATCAATCTGGAAAGACTTCCCTCTCCTCATCCCAGAGTGCTCACCTTTTAGTCTGGGTGGCCCCATCCAAGAAGACCCCTGCAGCTCTGAATGCTTTGGGCAAGCTCTGTCTGAGTGTTGCACAGGGGCCTCCTTCTAGCCAAGAGTCAAATCCATACCCAACAGACTGCCACAAGAAGGTACCAGTCTTCCCCAGGGACATCTTGCTCCTTCCAAGTCCAGAGTGACCTCCTCCACCCCTTCCCCTCTCCCCATGTAAGCTTAGCTCCACTTCACTCCATTCATTCATCAAACCCACTGCTCATAGAAGACACTTCCCTTCTGAGAGCCTGGCCTATATACCCATCCCTAGTTTTCTGGGAGCTTCTCTCTGAGTTTACTCCCTCCATCAAGGAGGCAGGTGAGTCATTTACACCAGTCCACACCTCCTCCTGAGAGGTGGAGTACCTCTGAAGCAAAAGTAATTATCTAAGAGGCTAAGACCTAGGGACAAGCGAGTGGAGCCTTTCAACCCAGTGCTGGGTGCTTGAAAGGTGTAGAGAACTAGTAAATTGGGTGGTCCTGGTGGGGGTGACGGGTCGCCCATCCCACCCAGTCTAGGACACTGCTGCTTCCCTCTGGGCCAGATCTGAGGCAAGGGTGCAGATCCTGCTGAGTCTGATCCTTGGGCAGACAAGATAGCCTAGGTTCATTTATACCAAAGCACAGCTGCAGTCTGCTACTCCCATTCTAGAACCATGGCAGCACTACAGAGATGAACACATGTCTCTTTTGAGGTGATGGGAAAAATTTTAATAGCTAAAATAAAGGGTCTCTGATGTCACTTAGATCTGTCGTCCTTTCACAATGAGGCAAAATAGGAAAGAAATACATTCTGGTGCAGGACGGGCATTAGAGCAGGGCAGGGAGAGGACGGAATGGTCTTGCCCGTCCTAATGGTTAAGAATAATGTCTCACTACTTTAAATACAAATCCTGGACATTCCTGAAGTGTCAGGGCAAGGGCCTGACTTTAGAGAGTAAATCCTTTTGCAATGGAAATGAGAAAGGAACACATACATCTTGGTTAGTGTCCCCAGCACTGGACACACCATCAGCCTGCAATATTTCAGCTCACCCACAATCCAGGTCTGGGTGAAGGGTGGTCAGGGTGGGGGGCTGAGAAATGCCAGGATGCCTAGGCTAGAGGATGCCTGCAGCATTTACCCATGTCTGGGGACAGCTCTGAAGCCTCCCACCAGGTGACGCCGCCATGGGGACCAGGAGCTGTGGCACCAAGAGGTAGGGTTCCAGACAGGAGGGCAATAACAGGGGAGAAGGGGTTCTCTGCAGCTGAAACATTCCTTTACACCCAGGATACCTCCCCCAAGTCCAGAAAGGAGCACGGAGACCTCCCAGCTCCTAAAGCAGCTCCCAGACAGAATAAGCCTTTGGTGATACTCCCTTCCTCCTACACACCCCATGTTAATTCTACTTCAGTCTCTACTTACCAGTGTTCTCCTGGATACACTGTCTGGGAGGTGCCTTTCTGCTCTTAGTGTGTGGCCCCCAGTTCTGACCTCCCAACTTCCTTGCCCCCTAAAACTGTCCCAAACACAGGGAGAAGAGAAAGATCTCTGGCGGACGACAAAGGGCAAGCTGCTCAGGCTCCCAGTACACTCTCCCCACCCACCCAGAGCCTCTGTCTCCTAAAGAGAAGTTTGTTTCTGCTTGCACTAGAACCTTTCATGCCCCAGAATCCCCACAGTGAGACAGAGGCGTCCTCCTGGGACCCTCGCAGAGCCACACTGCTCCCCTCATCACCCGTGGTTTGGGGAAGTTTGTTTTCTTCTGATTTGTGTCTTCTTATGTCCTACAATCTAGTTTTCAAGAACTCTCCGTTTCTGAATTTCACATTTTATCTTGTCCATTAGAGTTTATGTTTTTATTCACCATTATTATTTCTTTTAAACTTAGGCTTTTTTAAAGATTTTATTCATTAATTTTTAGAGAGAGGGGAAGGGAGGGAAAAAGAGGGAGAGAAACATCAATGTGTGGCAGCCTCTTGTGTGCCTCCTACTAGGGACCTGGCCCTCAACCCAGGCATGTGCCCTGACTGGGAATTGAACTGGTGACCCTTTGGTTTGAAGGCCCATGCTCAATCCACTGAGCTACACCAGCCAGGGCTTTACCATTATTTTTAATCCCTATCTTTCATCTTTATTCAAACCCTTTTCACTTTTCACTAAATCTTTTAAGTAGCTAATTCCCTGGTTTTCACCATTTTATTATCATTTTTAAATCTCTATGTATTCCTAATTCTAGTATTTTTTCTTAATTTTTAAAATCCATTCTACTGTATGAAGAATCTATGATTTTTGTTTCTTTTACCCAACAGTGGGGACAGTAGATACAAATGCGCAGAGGCACGAGGAAGTGTGGGGAGTCAATGCCAGAAACAGAAAAGACAGACAGTGTGGGGAGCCCTTCAGGTGGCCCTGACAAACATAAATACATAAAATACAATCATCAGGAACTTGCTGGTGCAAAAGCACTTGGGCCCCAATTGTCCCAGTTTGTTGCCTTTGTATGTATGGAATAATCTGGATAATTTTTTGTCTGTTGTCAGAATGCCCAGCTGCCACGATCTGAAAAGTTACCCCTAACTACCTCTTCCTCCTCCTCATTAAAGGCAGCTAGTTCCTGAACCAAGGACATATAAATGCTGAAAGGAAGGAGGGAAGGAAGAAAAAGAAGGGAAAGATGGGAGGGAGGGAGGAGGAAGGAATTTTCTGAGCCCTCCTGGTGGACAGGCCTCACCTGGAGGCACGAGGCATTTAGCCCTGTCCCCAGACTACAAAGAGGCTGTGGCAGCAGGAAGCTCACTCCCTTTCTCAGCTGGTGTCCTCAAGAGAGAAGAGGTGATGTATCACCTCTGGGCTCAGGTAAGAGGAGGAGTGCCATGCTCTCCATCAGCATGGGTCCCTGACTGAGGGCATGGAACAGAGCCCTGCCACTGGCCTCCCTGGACTGAGAATGAGGATGAAACAAAGTTGTTCTTATGGAATAACCAATGTGGAGGTCGGTTGTTATAACAATTAGTGTACACTGGCCAAATCAGAAAGTGCCACCAGGGTTGTCCATCTGTCCTCTGAGCTGGACACACCCCAGCAAGGTGTGGAGGGGAGGTGTTCGGGAGGCAAGGCTGGGCTAGGGCAGGCAGCATCAGTGCCCCTGGCCCCTGTCACAGGGGAGCCCTCCAGCAGGGCAGAGATGAGAGACACAGGACTGCAGGAATACTCCTCACAGATCAGCCACCTTGCCCACAAGGAGAAACTGCAAGGGCAGTGTCTCAGCAGCCTGCATGAGGCAGGTCAGGGGTGCAAGTGGAGACCCAGCTTCTTGAAGTAGAACCCCCACACTACTGCCTTGAAGGAGAAGGGAAAGAACAGGTACACGGGGAAAGGGAGGAAGCAATTGTTGGGTATATACTACATTCTCAGCACTGGCTTTATGTTGACATTCATTCACTACCAAAGCCTCTATAAGCACATGGGGAGCATGAATTCCCATTTCACAGAGGAAAAAAATGACCATCCAAGGTCCACACCTCCAGAGTAGCCAAATGAGGATGGGCAGCTGATCTCCAAGATCACCTGAACACTACACTTCTACCTTCCTCGTGAGAAATGGGGAATCACCAGCCAGGCACATCCTGCCGGCCTGTGCAAGGCATCCATGCACAAACAGGAGGCTCCCAATCTACGAGACACAGGCAGAATAATGGGACACACACCAAACAGAAAACCCTGATTTGTTACAGAAATGGTAACAGAGAGGTGTGATGATGCCTACCCAACTTCCATTTCTCTGTGTTCAATTAGGAATTCACCTCTGCATACAGTGAAAACCCCACCTGCCCAAGCACTCTTCTGTCTGAGATCCCGTGTTTAGACCTGTTTCTATCCTGCTTATACAGCCCCTTCCACTCGAAGATGGTCACTACGTGTCCCACTGCATTGTAAAGATTAAGTCTGCCCCCACCTGCTATCTCCACCCTGTTTCCAGCCAGGCTGCCTATTCTCCTCTGCTCCTCAGCCTCTCTGATCAGCCCCCTGTTCACCCTGAGACATAGCCTCTGGCAGGAGAGGCCAGATGCCCAGCAGGTTTCCCAGGGGCTACATTATTGTCCCCAGTAGCATGGACATTCTATGGCCAGGTTGTGCACATTACAAACCAACGAGCCCCCAACCCCTCCCCACCAGGCTATCCGCCTGCCAGGTTCTTAAACCAAGGACTTCCGATCTCATAACTCAAGAGCCAGCCACAAGTTTCACTTCCTGCAGCATGAAAGGCCAAAGGGAGGTGAAAACACAATCTACAGCCCTGGCCTTATAATCACCTTGGAGTGTGAGACAATCACCCAGGGGACATATCCTGGTCCTTGGTTAAGCCTTCCCCTGTCCATGTGGCTCTTAGGAGAGTCAGGGAAATGAATAGCCCCATAAGTGTTAGGTGAACCAGAAATGGGGTGGGGGGTAGGCTTTGGGGAGCCACCTATTTGAGGAACAGGTAGTAGGAGCACAGCCATGGGACCCTGAGAGGTACTGTAAACCTGGCTGGACATGGAGGAAACCCTCCACCTGTCACTGTACCTTCCCACTCTGCGTTGGGGTATGAGGTGTTGAACTAGCTCCCCCTCTCTGGTGATGACCACTCAGCCAGTCTTGGGACAAGGGGCTGACATCATCCACAGGAATCAACTGCACACTCTGAGCAGCTTGCATTTCCAGAGCACATCCCTGTTCTAGGACAAAGTATATCACACAAATTGGCTCCACTTCCTATTCAGCAACCTTCTACTGAAGACCCCAGAGGGGAGGAGCTTAGACTCCATCACTCCCATTGGACAGGGAATGAAGCTGAGCCTCGGAGAGATGAGGTGACTTTCCAAGATCACCAGCAGGTCATGCGAGCCAGTTCTCTGACTCCCAAGGGCTCAGAGCATCAGGGTGTCTGGCCCTGTAAAGAATGAAGATCTGTACGCCTTACTGCTCTTGCAGAGTGGATATGTAGGCAGACTCAGACCTTCAAACTTTATTTTAAAACTTTATCCTTTATTTTCAAATACACATAGCCCACAGGCCAGAGTTTAAAGGTCTGATTTTTAAAAACATTATATTAATGTATTTATCTTAGTTAATGAACTTTTTGACATCTCCTTAAATTTTACACCTGAAGTGAGTGCCTCCCTCCTCTCACCCTAGTCCCAGCCCTCTGCTTTCCCTTCCCCACAAACCTGAGTCTTGACCCAGTGAGAAGAAATCCTGAAGATGGGTAGGGACAGGAGCAGTGGGCCAGAAGCCCTTTCTTAGCTATGCCGCTGCTGAGAATTCCTCCAGACCTGCTCACCTGGGGGTAGGTGACCTGGAAGGCCCTGCTGCCAGGGGTCTGGGACTCCTGGCCATGACGGGTGAAGTCAGGCTGCTGAACATCACCCCAGCAGATGTGCCTGGGTACCAACCTTTCAGAGACCCGGAGCTCTGGCCCTCCACATCTATTGGAGCAGACAAGACAGAACCACACATCAGCAATAGAACCACACAACAGGCCAGGTACAGATGTAGGAATCAATCTTTCTGGAGGAGGTGGCCTGGAGATCTGTTTTAAATGAAAACAGCCATACAGACAGAATGGGAAAACTCATGGTGCCTGCAAGCTGAAGGCAGATTACGACATTTCTCCTTCACCACAATCTTAAGAGGCCACAGGACACCATCCCCATTTACCAGATGACTAAACCAAGGCAAGGACAGATTAAGTAGTTTGCCCAAGGCCAGGTGGAATTTGAATTCAGGTCTGTCCAACTCCAGCACTCTGCAAAACCACTTCATAACAAAACATCAACTGTATCTGCTCAGGAAGCAGTTTGGGAAAAGCTGGGAGACAGGAGATGAAGGACAAGGTGCAGAGGACTTGGTATCTGGCTGCACTGCTCACCTCTGGCACTTACTCAGTTTTGCTGAGTCTCAATTCCCCACCGCCCCCAAACCCATGTATGGATAAATAAATACGGTAAAATATTAACAACTGTCAAATACGGGGGTGATGGGCTAGGGATGTTCATTGCACTCTTGACTTTTCAGTACTTTTAGAAATATTCATAACAAATTAGAAAAAAAACAAAATGTCCCCAGGTCAAAACTGATATATGACCCCATCAAAAAAGTCCCTGGCATCAAAATAGCTGAATAAAAATAGCTCCATCAAACAGCTGCGCCGACCCACTCACAACATCGTAAGAATACAAATCGGTTCAGCCTTTTGGAAGTGGAACTTGGAGCATCCATCAAACTTTTACACAGGACATATGATGGGGAAGCCAAAGAAACCCAGAATTTATTTATAAAAAAATGTGTATTTATTCTCACATGTTTAAACTTCAGTCACCTTCAAAGTCCTCTCCATTTGATGGAATACACCTATCGAGTTTTTTTCCCACTGCTCAAAACAGTTTTTGAACTCATTGATTTTGGTGTCTTTTTGTGCTTCTGCCATTTTTTGGTTTCACCTCTTCCATATCAGCAAAACATTTCCCTTTGAGGACTTTTTTCATTGGGGAAACAAAAAACTGTTGCTCAGTGAGAGATGGGGTGAGTAGGGAGGGTGGGGGACAGGGGTCATGGTGTTTTTGGTCAAAAACTGCTGCACACTCATCGCGGTGTGGGCAGGTGTGTTCATAAATCACCCATTCTGAAAAGGGCAAACATGTTGAAAGAGTCCCCCCAAAAATTCGTTAAAGCCGAGCACAGCCTCTCACAACAATGCCAGCTGGTACACTGACACAGATGGGTTCCTAGAACACTCACCTAGTCACATGTACTACAAGGGGCCTGCCGTCCAGAAGATAATTCTGGGTTTTTGGGGGTCCCCTCTCCATCTTGTACTTTTAAAAAACTGTTCACTTTTAAAATAACAGCAATCACACAGGAAAGTTGCATGAATGGAACAGGGAACCCCATGTACCTTTTACCCTGATTTGCCAATTGTTAACACTTTGCCACATTTGTTTTTTCACTCTCTCTTTCTACACATGTACTTTATAGTATAGAATTTAACATATTACATATACATCTCATACTATATGTACCCTTATTATGCATGCTCACACCTTTGTTTGTTTGTTAACTTTCCTCCCTGAGCCCGCCCAGAGCAGGGTGCACTCCTGAGGAGAACAAGGATATTCTCTTACTTGACCACAATACATCTATCAAGTTTGGAAAGTTTAATATTTTTACAATACTTCCATCTAATAAGGCCCTCTCCATTAATTTTGGGAAGCCCAGGTCAATTGTCAATTGCCCAAATAAGTCCTATAGAACACTTTTTTCCCAGTACAGGATTTAGTAAAGGATCATGTGTTATATTTATTTGTTATGTCTCTTTAGCCTTTCAAAATCTGAAATGGTTCCTTTAAAAAAATGCTCAACAAAAGGTCTGTTCAGTTGTTCAAAGAGGCCACTTCCCCAGTGCAGAAGATTAGAGCCTGGGACTCTGAGTCAGGGCAGACCCGAACTTGGTCATCATGCGGCAAGGCCTGCACATCCAACACGCTCCCAGGTGCAGCCTACATGCTGGGTCACAGACCACCCACTGACCGGTGAGACTGGAGGAGACACTTTGCAAAATGCTGGCTCAGGCCATTGCAAGTGACACCTCGCTCTCTCCTCTCAGTGAAGCCCTGTTGGTGATGCTGGCTGAGCCCTGGGACTCAGGACGCAGCAATGACGCTGAGCCCTCCAACACCTCCTGGTCTTTCCAGAGCCAGGGGGTCCAAGACAAGGGGCACATGTCACAGAAACATGCTTCTCTGCAGGGTCCCTGTCCCAGATAATTTCAGCCGAGGGCACAGCAAGCTGGTTGGAAGGGAATCTTACACCCTGCCTCCTCTGTGGGTACCAACTCTCTATTTCCTTCAAAAACTACCCCCTTCTGCAGTAAGCTGCCGTGGTTACCCTTGCCCACTACAATCCCCCTCTAACACCCTGCCACGCTGGCCCCCTGGCTGTACCGTGAGTACTCACTTGACTGTCCCTGCTGTTCCAGGTACTCATTTGCCTTTCCTGCCACCACACCTCTGCTCCTGCTGTTCCTCCCATGACGCACACCCCACCACCCTCCATCTCCACGTGTTCAGGCAGAGTTTACCCCTGAACTCCCCCTAGGAACAGGTCCTGACTATGGCAGTTCCTTGTCTAAACCATCCTTGGGTCCCAGGTGTGTCAGTCTCGTCTCCACAGCTGGATCACCCGGGTTTCCTACACTGCCATTGCTTCTGTTTGATTCAAGTTCCTGGCTTTATGGTCATGGTGGCCCAGTGCAGCACGATAGGGGACTGTTCATCAGCCCACCCATCCATCACATTTACCAGGCGTCTACCCTGTGCTGGCTCTGGGCTACGATCAGGGACTCCGACAGCCCACTCTGCCCAGAGCCAGACGTGACACGGTGTCAGCAGCATCTTTGCTCATGGGCACAAGAGGTGCTGGTGAGAAACGATGCAGGGCCCCACTGAGCACACAGACTCTTGATGACACGGGGCAGGCCTCCACAGGCTTGTCATGTGTCACCACCCCCATGATTACTGTGATCACTGATCATCACCATGCAAATAGCAGCAACTGTGGGGGAAGCACCTACATCACCCCAGGCACTGAGAAGCCTGTGGAATTCTGAGTCTGTCATCTGAAGTTCAGAAATAAACCAAAGGCATTCTCTACGGTTTGAGCACAACACACACCAGATGGGCCGGGAAAGCCCTCAGGAGTCAAAGCGGCCAGCAGAAAGGTGAAGACCGGCCTGGGGCACCCAGCTCCCTGCTGAATGGGCCTAGCCCTGAAAGGCCAGGCTGAGCCTGGGCATGCCTCCCTGTGCAGATCACCCTTCATGAGGCATCCTATGCAGAGGAATCCCACCTTTCTCCATTTAAAAAAAAATACAAAAAACACTAAAGACACCAACAATTCCCTGGCTGGCGTAGCTCAGTGGATTGAGCGTGGGCTGGGAACCAAAGCGTCCCAGGTTCGATTCCCAGCCAGGGTACATTCCTGGGTTGCAGGCCATAACCCCCAGCAACCGCACATCCGCACATTGATGTTTCTTTCTCGCGCTCTCTCTCTCTCTCTCTCTCTCTCTCTCTCTCTCTCTCTCTCTCCCCCCCGCCCCACTCCCTTCTCTCCCTAAAAATAAATAAAAATAAAATCTTAAAAAAAAAAAGACACCAACAATAGAAATGATAGGAACACCCTGGAAAAGCAGGATGTTTGGGGATTTCTGCTGCCACCATCAGGGGACACAGTTTCTCCTGCACCTCCGGGCAGGCTGGGGGCACAGGCCCTTCCTTCGTGCCCAGGAGTGTGGTGGGTATGGGGGTAGAACTTAGGGATGACACATGGGAAATAAACACAGGGTAACAGAGTCCCCAGGGCACCAGATCAGGGTTTCCTGTGGAGGCTTGCACACGCCCATAGCACTTCTTCCCTGACAACTGATGGCCATCCTTGTGGAGAAGATCCTGGCCTGTCCCTCCCCCACCTCCAGGAATGAAAGGGAATGAGACCCAGCAGGTGCCAACACCTCAATCCAAACAGTCAGGCAGTAGCAGAGGTGGAGTTCCTCTCTTACCTCCAAACCACCATACAAGCTAGAAATGAAGCCAGGACAGACAACCCAACAACAGCAACAACAAAGCAATGCACAAAATGCCCATTTCAGCAAAGAAAATCTATATGAATGGCTAAGGAGCACATGTAAGGAACCTCATTAGTCATTAGCGAAATGCAAATGAAAACCACAGTGAGATGCCACTATATATCCATCAGAATGGCTGAAATTGAAAAGACTGATAACATCAACTATTGGTGAGGATGTGGAGCAACTGGGGCTCTCACGCACTGTCAGTGGGAGTGCAAGGTGGTGCAGCGATGCTGGAACACAAACTGGCAGCTTCTTACAAATCTACACTAACTACATTATCCAGCAATTACATCTTAAGGATTTACTTAAGAAAAAGGAAAACTTATTTTTCATATTGTATCTACACAGACATGTACTTAAATGTTCACAGTAGTTTTATTCATAAAAAGCAAATACTACAGCCCTGGTCAGGTGGCTCAGTTCTTTGGAGCCTCATCTCATACACCAAAGGGTTGCAGGTTCGGTCTCTGGTCGAGGCACATACCTGGGTTGTGGGTTTGATCCCCGGTTGGGGTGTGTAGAGGAGGCAACTGAGTGACGTTTCTCTCTCACATCAATGTTTCTCTCTCTCTCCACACACCCCACTCCCTTCCTCCCTCTAAAAAAAATCAATAAATATATGCCTAAAAACTAGAAAAAAACATCCATCAACTGTTGAATAGACAAACCAGTTGTGATATATGTATGCAGCGGAGTAGTACTCAGCAACAGAAAGGAATGAACCATTGATATTTGCAACAGCATGAATAAATCTCAAATGCATAATGCTAAGTGAAAGAAGCCAAACAAAAATAAACGACATACTCTATGATTTCCTTTGTAGGAACTTCTAGACTAAGCAAAACCATACAGCCAGCAGCCAGATTAATGGTTGCTGGAGGCCAGGGGTGGGGGGAGGGGCATCCTAGGGAAGGGATACGAGGCTGACGAAAATGTTCCCTATATAGTGTACGTATGGTGGCTACACGACCACATTCATTTGTCAAGTCTCATGGAATAGTACACTTAGAACTGATAAATTATATTGTACGTAAATTATACCACAAGAAAACTTACTTATTCAAAATATCGACCCAGGCTCAAAAAACCATTTTCAAATCCAATGAACAATAAATACAGGCTGACAAAACCATAATCGTTAAGCTACTGAAACACTTCCACGCTGACTGTTAAACCACCAAGGCCAAGCCTTCGTTACCCTTGTGCCCCAGCCTCCACTGGGCCTGGGACCACCCCAGGACCCAACGACTAAAGCAGGGGGCCCTCTTGGACCCACTAAGGTAGACACCCTTTCCAACTGCTCTGTGACACGCTGGGTAAAAGTTATATGGAAAAACAGGTGATGCGAAACTGAGCTCTAACTCAGATGAAGGCTGGCGCATTTGCAGCCAGGCTTATTGCACTTAGAGAATGTATTACGAACAGAGGCAACAATGATTATGGGAGATGTGGAGGAGTAAAAGATCTCAGATGTTACAGTAGTTTGTGGCCTTTGGCTGGGCCTCAGTACACAAATAGATGTACACTATATCTGTGGTAATAATAACATTTCACAGCGTATGGGTGGCAAGGGGAAAAAGTATCTAAAAGAGCCCCTTAGGGTGGATAACAATGAGAATAACGTTGAGAAACACTGGTTTAGGTGCAAAATGCCGTGACAGAGGGAGCCATAATACCACAGGGCCATCCCCCCAGCCCAAGTATAGAGTTCCCCTCTCACCGATAGGCTTATCTGTGTGGCGGGTTCCTGTTGTTGGCATGGTCAGGCCGCATAAGTTAGCTGGGGGAATGTGTGATGGAGGACGTGACCACAAGATGGCCCTTCGTGGGAAAGCCAGTCACTCACTCTCTACCCTAGGAGAGCCTTCAAACCAGCACAACTCAGCATACTCTCACCAGCACCCAGCTAGGCTCAGGCTATCAAGACAACTGCAACTGGGACTCCACGCTCAGGTCTACAGCTAGACGAGTAGAGATCCAGGGAGGACCACCCCTTTCCTCCCTGACACCTTAGCTTTCCGGAGCCCATTGGGGCAGAACTGCACACAGCACATTTGGGGTTTTCTGCTGGTGCTAAGAAAGGAAGGCCCCTTCCAGATGAGAAGGAATTAAGCACTGCCGCCGAGTTCCGGCTTTGCCAAGCACAGCCAAGGCAGGGCCTCCTTGGTAGTGGCTTGCTTCTTATACATTATGACAGTACTATAATTGTTCTTTCAGTCTTTTTCAGATATTTAATAATAACATTGAAGTGGGAGTTGCAAAGGTCAGCCCTACTGTAGAATGAGCTTTGTTCTTATTGCCCTGTTCTGAATAGCTAGCTCTTCCTGCCTGTTCCACACCAGTGAGCCCTGGTGGTGGAGGCCTGGTACTGTTACAAAGCAGCACCACCTACTCAAGGCAGAATATTCTAATTTGCTAAATGGTCCAGTGCCACTGTCCATCCACATCATCTGCATAAATACCCACACAAGCATACACACAGTCACACACGCTGGGCTCTCCCTCACTCCTTCCACACAACTCATACCACAAGCCCATGAATGGGAAGACTATCACAGCCCAGACTAGAGAAACCAGGTGATACTCATATTTGGCATATTCATTTGGCCAATTATTCCTGGTTAGGTGACAAGTGAAATTTCCTCAGATGACTAGAGTCACATATCTGTGCTTGAAAAAAAACAAACTTGAAATTTATTCTGAAAGCTCACAATAGTTGGCAAATGGGAGTCACTCTTTTCAGAAGGCATGTGAGAATGGACCAACAACCAGGAAGCAGCAGTGCCCTGAGCTCACCTCTCTCTCTTGGACATGTTCCAGGTGCCTGGCCCACCTTGGAGAAATCATTTTGGCTCTCAGCCTCAGCTACCAGATTCATGAAATGGACCTTATTCACTGCCTGTCTGCAGACAGGACTCCCTAACTATGCTGAGACCTGTGACATCTACCAGAGGTTGGTTTTCAGGAACCAATGGATTATTAACCAATGAATTATTTGAGGCATCTAGTGCAAGGGTCACTTAGAAGCCTTCATGCTCAGCTAAGGCAAGGAGGAACTGCATTGTAATTCAGAACCCGCGTGATGATGTGAGTGAACGTTCCTGTCTGGGCAGGGCTCGGTTTGGTGTGACTCAGGCACCATGAAAGAGGGCGATGTAGCCCTGGCACCCTGTGTCAGGGAGCAGCTTTGTACCTAATCCTCAGGGTAAGATAGTTGCTAAGGAACCATTGAGATGCAAATGAATTGGCAAATACTTAGCAGCAAGATATCAGAAAAGGGTGGGCAGGGGATGCTCTGAACAAGGTAGTCAGGTGAGTGAAAGGAAAATTACTTTCTTCTGACTGTAAAAAGAAAACCCTCAGTTCTCATGCAGAGCAGCAGCGTAGTGCTAGTGTGTGTGGGGGTGGGGGGAGGGGGACTTGTTCTCAGCTGGAAGTAGAGGAAATTTGGATCCAAGAGCAGAGAACTTGGAAGGGCAAATAGAGTCTTCCTTTGATGAATTCTAAGCAGATTTTAGATGCTCTCTCTCAAATGAGAAACAGATACCTACGGTGTAAGGAGACATCTGCGAAGGACTTTGAAGACCTGCCATCTTTATACAAGTCTCAAAACCTAGACAAAAACTACACAGAAAACTGTGAATAAACATTCCAGTGATGCAAAATGGAAATCCCAGGCAAGACTGAGCCATGAAAAATGAGGGGAAACGAGTCATCTCATTGTACCCCTGAGTTTGCATTTCTTTCATTCTTACTCTCTACTGGACATCCCACTTAAATGCAGTGCTTAGGTTAAGACGTTCTGGTATCAGTGTTGGAACCCAGAGAATTACAGTGAAAAGTACGGCTCTTCACTCACCGTTTTTTCCTTTTGCCTTAAATGGGAACCCCCTTCCTTCAGAGTCTAGTTGAGATATGCTAGTCTTGTATTTTTCTTCAATTACAGTTGGCATTCGATATTATATTAGTGTCAGGGGCACGGCATGTTGGTTAGACATTTATATAACTTATGAGACCCGGACCACCTCATAAGTCTAGTAACTCACCTGGTACCATACCTGATTATTACAATATTATTGACTACATTCCCCATGCTGCACTTTACATCTCCATCACTACTTTGCAACTGCCAATTTGTACTTCTTAAATCCTTCTTCACCTTTTTCACCCAGCTCCCCAACCCCCCAACCCTATGAGATTAGCTGGTCCTAAAATCACTTTGTCTGGACCAATGCCCCTGTGGCTGCCTAGTCATCACTTTGAGCTGGATCATGATGTTCAGGAATATAGGGAACAGCCTTGTCGAGAAAGAAGCCATTTGCCCAGCTGTCTCCAGCTCCCCTCCGTAGGTTTTTATTTTTCTATCATCTTCAGCGTCCCAGGCTTTTCCCATATCTCCAACCAAGATCCTCACAGCCCCAGCCCTGTCCTTGTGTCCCCCAGAGCCCATCTTCTTTCCTCCATCGCACAGACAAGCTCTCCATTAGGTTCCATGATGCAGTTATGCAGGAAGGTTAAATGGGTGTGGTGGGCTGTTGCCTGTTCAGCACCCATTCCTGTTTCTTCTGGGAGTAGTACCCTGACATTTTGGGGGGGAGCCAGCCCTCCCACATGTCAGGCCAGGCAGTGCAGGTGGGTCTGAGCTAATCCTGTCTCCCCCAGTTCCAGGGATGGGTAGTCGCATGCCCCAAACCTGGCCAAGGAGTGCATTCTATCAACCTGGTGACAGAGCCTGGTGCAAGGAGAGGCTTAGGTCCAAAGGAAGGTCAGGGAGACAAAACTTCAAGGACTTTTGCTAGAGCTGGTGAGAATTTCTCTTTCTACTGAAGTTTCAAGAGGATGTGAGTTTGAGCTGCCAACTGCCACATGACCATCTTGTGGGGAGGCCTGCCTGAGAATGAGGTCAACAAAAATGACTCTGTGCTGACTATTTTCCATTGTCCCTCCAGATTCATTCTCTCTCAACTTTTCTTTGCCCTCTTCTGTGGCTCAAGAGACTGACCTCTATGAACCGGGCTCCCATGCCCTCTGCCTTCTTGTTGCATTCATCCAATGGGAGGTGCTGGTAAGAGATGAAAAAGAGGAGGAGAGTCTAAGGAATACAATGCCCCTCCCCACCCCAGTATGGTTTGGGCAGCAGCTGCATTCCTCTATCCATGTCTACAGCTCCTGTCAGGGATCCTTCTTCCATGCCATAGCTCTTGCCTAGTCCTGAGGGCACCATTCCCTCCACTTGCCCCTTGTGACCTTGGGGGAGGTCATGCCTTCCCAGTATTGCCAGTCTCTGGGTGCACCCCTACCCTTTTGGTTCCCTTAGCCCTATTCATATCCCTATAAAGAGTATCTTCATTCAACTCCCCTCAGTTAACCCTTTGAGAGTGCTGTCTATTTTCTGCCAGCATCTTGACTGACACAGACACAAAGCTAAGGAATACAAAGAGGGAGACTGAGTCCTGAGACAGCACTGGGTCCCCAAGTATTATCGTAACTTAAGTCCCAAGCTGTCCAGTAATAGCAAGTGCCAGTAATTACCCCTACCCTTTGCTCTCCTCCCGCTTGAGTTAAACAGCTATCTGTTCAACCAAAGATATGGCTAATAAAATAGGTAAAGCCCTTGATGGAGAGCTCTGGATGTCCACCTTTAAGACACAGAGAGTAGAATATCAGTCTTCACTTCTACCCGCTGTCATCTCTATCTGACAAAGTTCTACTCACCCTCCATGGAGCTTCATCCTGTGTCTCTGCCTCTGTCTCGCTCCTACACACTCACATACACTCCTTCCTCAAATCCTTCCCATTGGAAGTATGACCCTGTCATTGGTTTCTCCTGGCAGCTGATGTATGACTGCTGTACTGCATCTACCACTCTCCATCCCATGTCCTGTTACAGCCTGTAGTTTGCATGGCTCTGTCTCCCCCACCAGTCTGCTAATAGGTAAGCTTCTGGAAGGAAAGGCTGTGTCTTCCTTAGTTTCAAGTAAAATGTGTCTCAAGGAGAAGCTCAATAATGGTGCTTTGTAGGTGTATTCATGAAACCGATGGCTTCTGAACAAAGCTGTCAGTTCTATCTGTCTGACCCCACTCCCTATTTGCCACCTGTAGAACTTGGCCTCTCAAGCCTGGGAGTGGCTCAGCCCTTACTTGGACACCCCAAGATGGGACTGTATCATCCTTCAAGGCATCCTGTCCCATCTTGATTCAGCTTGGCTGGAAAGAATTTCATAACCCAGACAATAACTATCTCCCATGCAGAATAAAGCTGGGTTGCTTGGCAAGACCACCCTTCAAGACTTCATAGAGAAGGGTCTTCCCTTCCCCTTCCCCACCTCATTCCTCCATTTCAAGTTGCCCAAGCCTGCACCCATCACTCTCAATCACATCGCCCTCTTAACTCCCTTTATAGCACCTTCCTGAAATTATACTTTACATTATTTGTTTTCTTAATGACTGTGCCCCTCTCTACATTAGGATGCTCCCAAGACCTGGAACATTCCCTTTTGTTCACAATGCCAGGCACACAGTAGGAGATTCACAAACACTTGTTAAATGCTGAATGAATCAGATGCCCTATCTCCTCCCCACCCCAAATCCTCTCTAGTCTTCTCTAAACCACTTTTCTGCTGCTGATTCTAGGATTCTTTTAGTTATCAATTATTGCATAACAGACCAGCCCAAAACTTACTACTTTTAAACAAAGACAGCATTTATTTTGTTCATGAATCTGCAATTTAGATAGGGCTCTGTGAGGAAAGCTTGTCTCCTCCCACTCAGAGCCAGCAGGCACAGCCTGAAGGATGGGGCTGCAACGAATGGAAAACTCGCTCACTCAGATGTCTGGCACCCGATGCTGGCTGTGGGCTGTGATTTTAGCTGAGGCTGTGGCTGGCACATCTACGCATGGCCCCACAGTGTCACTTGGACTTCCTCACAGTATGGAGGCTGGGTCACAAAGGCATCCCAGGAGAGAGAGAGCCAAGCAGAACCTATAGCATCTTTTATTATTTTACCCTGAAAGTTAGGCAGGACACTTCTGCCACATACTGTTCATTAGAGTGAGGAGAAAGCCAACCCATATTTAAGGAGAGGATTTAGGCTTCATGTTTTGACAAAGAAGGACATCAAAAAAATTGCAGATATGTTTTAAACTACCACATGGGACATGACTTCAGGGTTTTAAAGTGTTCTGTTGACCTTTTTCTTTTTATTCATCAGTACAACACACATTTATTGGCACCACCATGTGCCACATGCTAAGGATACCATGACAATTAAGATAGAGCCCATCCTTTAGCATCTCACAGACTGTGGGGTACTCAGTGAAATCCACACATGACTACAGACCAGTGTGGAATGTGTTCCCATGGGAGACAGTGGAGGCGGCTGTGGTGAGAACCAGTGGGCCATGTAATCTAGCCTGGGGCTAGGAGGAAGGCTTCCAAGAAGAGAGAACTGCTGTGGTGAAGTCTAAAGAAAATTTTAGGGTTAGCCAAGAAAAGGTCAGTGAAAAATTCAACACAGGAAGAACAAACAGGTGCAGACCCAGAGGCACACTGTGAAATCAGAAAAGGAAAAAGGAGATGCCCAGGGTGTGTGGACCTGTGTGGCATGTGTGTATCTGTGCCTACATGGAGCAGGGGAGGAAAGGAGAACCCAGATTGTGAAGGGTCTTGTGTCAGTTCTGACTCACACATGTAGTGACTGGGTAAACCCAAATACCAAGGTGTGGTCTGACACCCGAAGTATGGTCTGACCAGTGCTTGGCACAGGCCCCTGGACACCAGCCCAGAAGTCGGTAGATTTCTGATGATCCTGAGAC
The DNA here is from genome assembly GCF_004126475.2 of Phyllostomus discolor. NCBI lineage: Eukaryota > Metazoa > Chordata > Mammalia > Chiroptera > Phyllostomidae > Phyllostomus > Phyllostomus discolor. Next base: position 31,591,178 of record NC_040909.2, on the reverse strand, counting down.
CCTCTTCCTCTCCCCAAAGCTTATAGCCTGTGCTCCAGCACTCTGACCATTTGAATGCGTTGCCAAAGGTGCTGAGAGCACCCCTGGATGGGCTCCCTTTCCATCAGCCCCTGGCGAGGCTCTTCCCCTATCCTTGCCCCTCTCCAAGTTCACTACCCAGCTCCTGCCTCAGCATCAATGAGAAGGCCAAGGGCAAAGGTCCTACCTTCACATGTTGGAAAAATAGCAAAAGGAAAACAATAGAACAATTAACTTCAAGGCCCTGCTGTCTCTTACAGATAAGGCACTTTCTCTGCAGCCTTCGTCGATGAAGCTGCCTGCAATTATTCCCAGTCCTCCTATTCAGCCCTTTCCAAAGACTCAACCCCAAGGCCAACCCCTGGTCACTGTCCAGTGAGACCAGGATGCTGAGCGGTCTCTGTCCTCCTCCTCCTCCCCTTCATGTTGTGGCATCTACATCTGGCCAGATGGGCAGAAGCAGCCAGGGCTCAAGAAGCAACAAGGCACCCTGGGTGGTGTGACTCAGTTGGTCAGAGCTACGTCCTATAGACCAAAAAGTCGCAGGTCCAATTCCTGGTCAGGGCACATACCCAGGTTGTGGGTTCGATCTCCAGTTGGAGCGTGTATAAGAAGGCAACCAATCAGTTTCTCATGTCAATGTTTCTCTCTCCCTCTCTTCCTCTCTCTCTCTAAGAGCACTAAAAAAATGTCCTCCAGTAAGGATTAAAAACAAACAAAAAATTGAAGCAACATGGAGCAGAGCATGGCAGGGTCCACAGGGCAGAAGCCAGGGAGGTCCCAAAGGTGAACACCTGCAGGTGGCTCTTCCTCTGGAAAGTGGAACCACGGAGGAAGACCCACAGCAACCCTGCTCCCTACACACACCCCACCACTAACAGCCAGGCACAGATGCCAAGTTGCAGCCATCTAAGCAACACAGCTCAACAATACATTTGAAGAGCCAGATGGACATGCGGCAGAAAGAAAACCAATAATGACCACAGTGGGGGTCTGACTGGTTGGGGCACAGGGCAAAGGCCATGTGCATACAGGAAAATGCAAGAAGGAAAAACCAAGAAGGAAAAACATTCTCCTTCAGCTGGGAGCACAGGTGGAGGGAGTTCTAAAAAGTCTTGGAGAGCCTGGCCATAGGGACCCCAGGGAGCAGACCAGAGCAAGATTGTCTGGTACCTTTGACAGCACCTGGCAGGAGAGCGCATAAACAGGTGGTGCTTAATAGGTGCTCTCTGATATACTTCATGAATAAGCACTGTTTAACAGAAAAAATGCTGAACTGGAGGCAGGGACTTGGGTGTCATCCAACTTGTCAGGACTTCGGTTTGAATCTTAGCTCTTAAGTCAGTAACTTAACGGCTCAAAACTGCAGCTTCCTCACCTGTAAACTTGGGGGATGAATGCATGGACATCAGAGGTATGGGTATCGGTAAATACTCAATGAGCAGATAGGAACTTAATCCAGCCCTGGCTCTAATGCTGCAAGCTATAGGATTTCTGGGGAATTTCTCCCCTTCCCCAAAACTTGTCTCCAGTTCTGCTCCAGACATATCAAGGCCAAGAGAAGAAGCCTGAGCCCTGGTCTGTGCCCTGGGGCTTGGAAGCCTCGGAATCAGTCCCAGAGACCGCAGAAGCTCATGCTAGGAAATAGCGTGGGGGGCCCCTGCTCCCTCACTTGTCCCCACCCATCCTGGCCACCTGTGCCTGCCCATTTCTCTGTTCATTATCACTTCCACTGGGGGATAGAGAAGCAGGGCAAGGGAGTTAAATTCAAATCAGTTATTTTGTCACTTGCTGCCAGGAAGCTGGAGGGGAGAGAGGAGGGACACAGAGCCTCAGGTGCAATCTGCAGGCAGAAATGAGTCCTGGTAATTCTCAGGAAATTTCCTATACGTTTCCACGTTGGCCCAGTTCTGCTACAGAGAACTCTGGGGGAACCTTCCACAAGGGGACAGAACAGCCTCCTGAAGCAGCTGCCAAGGGCGTTGTCTGGGATTTCACCTGATCTAGAGAACATCTCTACTGGTGACAGAGGGAGAAACAGGGCCACCTTCTGCACCACCTTTTTTACCCTTCAGCAAATGGATCATCCTGAGGCCCCAATTATGAGCAGGGTCATTACAGTGAAGCTCAGAACCCCCATCCTCGGCTCTAGGAGTCTTCCCACAGAGCTGAGAAACACTCCATATTTACTGGGGAGTCAGTGAGCAGAAGAATAAGATGTTTTCTTTCTCACTCATAAAGTTAGAGGCAAACTTACAAGCCAATGGCACTTAGAGGCACCTGGCAGACCATGGGACCAGTGGAGATTCATGCCCCTGTGCCCCCTACACAGTCCTTGGCCTGCTGCTGACCAGGGTCTCCTCACAGAGGGCACCAGGCTAAGGCCCTTTTGTTGGCAGCCAACCTCACTGTTACTCATCTCTGTTGAGCTGCCCCTGCAGAAGCCCCACCAGCCTACAGGGACACCCCACCACCATGATTAGCCAGGAGGTCACCATGTCCCAGAATTCGCTTTATCAATAATTGTTAACTTCCCACCACTTCTACCCTGGGGGTGCCCCCGAGCAGCCCCTGGTGTCCCCTCCCCCAGTCTGATTTAACAATGAGAAAATAGGTGCAGGGAGGGGGGGAGCTAATTGTGCACCTGCTTGCTTCCTGTGTCTTAGGCCAGATGGAAAGCAGTTATTCATTAGCTAAGAGTAACCAACCCCTCACCCAGGCCTCCCAGCAAAGTGTGTTCCCATCTCTCTAACCTCCAGAGGAGTGACCAACAAAAGCCAGCAAGGTGACTCAGAACATCAGGTGTCTGGGGTCTTTGGTGCAGCAGGTGGCCCTGAGCTGACCACTCAATGCACCCCGTCTAAGCACAGCCAAACACTGACTGGAGGGGCCAACCTATTGCTACTGCTGAAACGGAACCCCCAGAAGAAGCTGAGGAATTTCTCATGCAACATTTTGCTCTTAAATACGAAATCTCTCCCAGGGCATTGCTTTATTATTATAGTCATTTCCTCAGAGAGGCAGGCATTAATGCTCTGTGTATCCACCACCTTTGGAGGCATGAACATCTGATAAAAATAGTTGGGTTGCTTAAGTGGTGAATGTAAAGAGGGAGATATAAAGTGGGTTCTTCCAAGGAAGCTGAGTCCTAGAAGCTAAGTGCAAGGATATGTTCTAGACCTCAGATGGCAAACACAAGGCCCATGGACTGAATCCGGCCCTCCACCTTGTTTTATCCAGCCTGGCACCTTGTTTCTACCCGGCGGCAGCACCAAGTTCTCGCTTAGCTGTTAACGAGTACTTACATTTATACAGTCCTAAAATTACATCCAGCCCTTTGAAGGCAACCTCAAGGCTGATGTGGCCCCCAGTGAAAAAGAGTTTGACACTTCTGTTCTAGACAGTCAGGTGGGGACAGGAAGGGTACTGTGTGCCCCCCTCTACTGCCTCTAGAATGCATAAGGCACTAAGGCCCGTCTCCTTTGGGGACACTTGTCTGTTTGGGAACATTTCTTCCTTGGACGAGCAAAGATGCTCCCAGTCCTACTCAATTCCTTCTCAGAGGCCATGCTGTGGCGCAGGCCTCCAGCCCTATGTCTTCACATACAAAGGGTGGTAATCAGGGTGGGGGTGGGATAAAGGGGCAGGAAGAGAGCAGGAAACTGGTGCTTGTGCTGAAGTGCTGGGATTATCTGAGCATTTCTCTCATTTCTTCTTCCAAGACCATGGAAACTAGGAATTCCCAGTAAGCAACAGAGTCCCAGTAGCTGAGTTAGCATCAGAATTCCTCCCACCTGTGGATCCTGGCTGATCTGAACCTGTCTTTCTTCTTGCAAAGTCCACAAAAGTAGCACAGTAAGGGGGAGTGGTTAAGAACATAGATTCCAGAACCTGACTGCCTGGGTTCAAATGTAGTCTACTTACTAGTTATGTGAGCTTATCAAACCACTCAATGACTGTATCTCAGTCATCTCACTGAGAACCACTGCCTGAGATGGTGTTCCCCTCTTCTGTCTTTCAAAATTGCCTCCACCCTTTGCCCACACTGGAAACATACTATGCCCCTAAACCTCAGTGTTACTAAGAAGTCATAGAGATTAGTTATAGATGATTGTGTAAATTTCATAATATGAGTGTACCTTTGACTTCAATAGCATCTTTTTTTTAACTAGTACAGGCACATCCTCATAATGTATTTTACCAGTCCAACTTCTAAGGTTGGAATAGGTGAGCATCATGACCTCTGTAGAAAGAAAGACACAGTGGTCAGGTGCATTGGTGATTTCCCCAAGTGACAGAGCTGGGAGATGAAGCCAGAGGTGGAGTACTCTGGCTTCACAATCCAGCAATTTTTCTCCCCCCACAGCTGATTCCAGCCCCATCTGCACAGCCAGATCCCAGTCCTCACTCTCCAACTCCTTCTACTGCCCCAAGTTCATGAAACTCAGTCGACCAACTATAGGATCAGCAGTTTCCAGTAAATGGGTGGATCCATGCACTAGATCCAGAGGAAGGGGTCATGGTGCTATGTCATGGACCCCCGGTCCTCTTCCTCTTTGGTCCAGTTTGCTTTATCCAAGATTACTTCTTGATGGATGGAATGTAAAAAGGTGCCATATCATACCTCCACCTTATGGGCTTTTCCCAAAGCACATCTTGGTAATTAGGACCCATCCTTGTGGGGGGCCAAGGCTGGGGCTCTGAGATCTGAGTCGGTCTGTACAGGTCGACCAAAGGCAAGAGTGGCTGGAACAGGATCCTGTGTGGCCCAGTAGGTCCTCCCTCTGCTCCTGGGCATCACCAGCTGCTGGCAGCTCTGCTCTGCCAACCCAGAAGGCTTGGGCTGGGGCTGGGGCTGGGGCCAGGGCTCTGCAGCTGTTTACATGGCCAAGACTTCTCTCAAGCAACTGCCCAGAGCTGCGTTGCCATACCTCACCAGCATTCCACTCGCTAGCTGGAGTTTGGGGGTTGGGGGGGAGGTGGTGTCCCTGGGGAGTAGCAACTTTTTCATAACGCACAGAAAATAAAATCGGATAATGGATAGGACTTCCTCAAATTTACTTTTCCGTCCCAGATATTTTTTCAAACCTTTGGCGCCTGCTACTGTTTGTAGGCTCAGGCACACTGATGGACACCCAAAACAGATGCACACTCAGCAAACAAATATTAATAGAAAAAAAGCAGAAACAGCCAACAACTGTCTGGCCTGATGGCCTGTTGCAAACACATGGGCTGAGGTTGGCATTTTCAACATGATGTAATGGAGATTTAACTGTGTACAATGGCATTCGATGCCCTTGCATTTCAAGGTGAGGTATGCCACAAAGGAATGCCATAACTTAGGTGTGTATTCATGGGTCAGCAGTTACTACCGAAAACCCACTCTTTGTCAAGCCCTAAGAAATTTACCACCAGATCAAACCCAAGTGCATGTTGAAGGGTGCCAAGCCTAGGACTTCACTCTAGACCACACCAGACAGCAGATCCCCTGGGAGTATTCTGATCAGCAAGTGTCCAGACACTGAGGCCACCTGCAGGTGTATGATCCTTCATGGGCACAGGGGATGGGGCTGGGAGAATGCTATCAGCATTAGCTGTCAGCCATTCGGGATTGCTCCCTCCCAGAAGGGACGACATGCTTGGTCCAGGGAAGCTCCCTCTGAGGAAAGAGTGTCTGCTGCCAGCCCAACGTGTCCCTGCTGCTGCAGAAGCACCTGGAGAGAAGCCCAGGTCCCCCAACCCTGTCCTGAAAGGCAGCTCAGAGAACGCAAGCAGTTGCCTTCTCTCCATACACGCCAGCAGCCCATTCTCACAAGCTCTTGGACATAGTGTGAAAAGGACTTGAAGAAACAGCTGTTTGTCCAGAGGCTGAGGATGGAGGCCTGGCTCTGTAGCCAGGGGAGGTCAGCCTCCCTGCCTCCACAGCCAACCCTGCTACCTTCTGAAAACAGATTTTAAAAGTCCCCTAGAGAGCCTTTTTCCTGTGGCGCCTTCTCTCTCCCAACCGAGCAGAGGCACACACCATCGGCTGGAAATGGAGAAGGGGGGTGAGGAATGCTCTTCTTTCAGTGTGAGTTTCCCGCACTCCAGGTCAACTAGCCCCAACCTTAGCTTCCTTCCACACTGGCTGTGGGGGGGAGGGGGCGCAGCAGTCTCATAGGGCCCTGCCTGCCTCTGATCACCTCTCCCCACCTGGCCTCTTGGCTGACACTGTCCCTTTGTCCCTATCCTGGCCTGGGCTAAAGACTTGACTGGTCTTTGATCTGCTTGCCCTGGGTGACAAAGCCCCACTGAAATCCCCCAGAAACCCTTGGAGGAAAGCAGACAGACAGACACGTAAGTGACTGAACGCACAAGGAGAGGGGGGGCCCTGGCCACAGCAGAGTTTGGGAGATCTGCTGTCCATGGAAGCAGCTCATTGATCCACTTTTCTGATCATTATTCCTCACTCATCACAAACGGATTGACGCTGGCCTCGGCCCAGCCAGGCAGGCGGGAAGGCGGCTCTGTGTGAGCAGAGTAGAAAACGAACCTGCCAGTGTTCATTCGAGGAGAGGAAGGAGTGAATGGTGTGTACTATCCCTGTGCACTGGGCAGGGACTGTGGGGCTGCTTTAATATTCTGCTGAATGTGGTGTTTCTTTTAACCCTTGCTGGAGAGATCTGCAGCCCAGAGAGGCTCCTTCCTGCCAGGCTACTGGCAAAGTTTCTGGGCTGCTCGGAGGGAAGGGCCACAGCCCCCATGGCATGGGCTGCTCCAGATGACCTGGCTGACAGGACCTGTTCAGGGCTAGGCAGGCACCAGGCCACCCTCCCTCCCACAGCTCCAGCCAGCCAGCAGACAGGCAGCTCTGGCTACCCAAGAAGAAGGGTTTAAGGAGGAAACCATACACTGCCAGACACCTGGTGTGTTCCCACGCATTCGCTCTCCAAACAGTTTCATTCCCAGGCATGTGCCCTCCTTCATCAATGGAGAATCAATGCCAAGATCAAGCTCCCAAAGTGGGCACCTATCTGCTCTGGGTGGCCCAGCCCCTGACCCTTTCTGAAAGGCGCGGGGAGAGAAGCAGGCAGGACACAGGGCCCCAGCGCTAAGTCCCTTCTCGCTTCGCCCGCCCGTTGCAAATGCGCGCTGACCCAGGCTGTCCTGACAGGTTTGAAAGTGTCCGTCGTCTTGCTTGTCCCATTTCAAATGATCTCTCACTGGCTCCAGTAAGTCAAACCCAAGCATCCCCGCTCCACACCACTCCAGACCCTGCCCGTTCGCAAAAGCACCCAAAAGGTCAGTGGAAGGCGGAAGGCGGAAGGCAGACAAAATGTAGCCACCTTTGAAAAGCAAGTGAGAGCTTTCTAGGCATTAATGGCCGCACCCCCACGCCGCCACCAGAACGAACGTGGGATATGGTGGTCTTCACTGGAAGGTGAGGGGGATCTTAGCTCCACCTTAGGGTGCCGAATGCCAAGCTTTGATTAGAGAAGAACAGCGCTTTCCGGAGGGGTCAGAAACGCGGAACCACAGCGGGCTTTTTTGGGTGGATGTACTACTAAACAACCGGTAACAGTTCCGTGGGGAACCCTGCAGCTCAGTGGACCGAACTCCCAACTTGCGAGGAGGCAGGGGGCCAGGAGCTGCGCCCCTTCGGTGCCTGGTGCCCGTGGAGTTCCACTAGGCTTCCGCCACCGGGCAGTGCGGCTGTGAGCTGGGCTACGGTGGCAGCAGTGCCGGCCCCTCACGCCCAAGAGTTGCTTCCACCCCGGCACTCAACTCCGCGCTAAGGCCAAGCTGCGTTCCCAGCGAGGGCCCGCGGCCGCCGCCGCCGCCCGGCTGCAAGAAGGGCGGGGAGAAGGGGCGGGGGCGGGGAGCCGGGCAGGGATTTCCCACAGGGATTCGCGGGCGCCGTGGAGCAAGGGTGCTCCGGCTGCTCCCCGAGGTGCCCGCAGCGCGCGCTTTCCTCCACAGCTGGAGGCACAGCCAAGGCTCAAGTGGCGGGGAGAGTGTCTCTGTCCGTCAGCTCCTGGCGCCGAGTCCCCTTCCAGTGGGCAAAGGAGACGCTGGGCGCGTTTCAGCAGCACGGAACACCCACCACACCCCGGTTCCCAGGCTCAAGAAGTGACAAAGGTGTCCACCTCGCCCAGGCTGACCCAAGAAAGATGAAGCCCGGCAGGCTCCCGGACCATCCGGCTGTCCCCAAAGGCAGAGCCAGTGAACTCAGCCCCTCTCCTTCGACAGCCACTTTCGGGGTACCAGAGCAGCTCTAACCCGCCTAGCCCAGAATCCTGCAGCGGGCAGACGCCGAGTTGAGTAATCGGGGAGGTGGCGCGCGGTCGCCTAAGCGCATCCTTGCCCAGGGTAGGAAGGGAGCGGACCCACTCCCGCTCTCCAGGGGCTGGATGGTCCAAGGCGCCCCTTCTTCCCCTACGCCCAGCTCTGTTCGGAACTAAGGAGCCTGCACCGCAATGCAGCGGACTCCGCGTTCTCCCAGCCGAAGCTGCGGGAGACCGTGGCTGCCGGTGAGTACCAGCCGCGGGAGCCAAGGGGCTCCGAAAGCCAGCGGGGACGCGCGGGTGGGTGCCGCCCCAGCCCGGCGCTCGGCGGCGGCGGAGGCTCCTTAACAGCCTTGCCCCCGGGTAGCGGGATGCGAACGACCCGAAGCTACCAGAGAAGCCCCGGGGTACCGCCGCCAGCAGCCAACTTGCTCCGCGAAGGGTACGTTACCTTCCATCGCGGCCACTGCGGTTGCCAGGAGGAACAGCAGCAGGCAATCCAGGGCCATCGCCGGCCCGCAGCCCCCAGGCCGAGTCCGAGCCGAGGCTGCCGCGCGGGGAGGGCGCCGGGTCCCGGAGCGCCGCTGCGCTCCCCGCGGGTGGCTTCTCCGTATCCTTTCGCGCTCTCGCTGGGACAGGACTCCCTGGAGCGCGGCGTGGGCGTGGGCGGGAGTGTGCGCGCGTGGGGCGGTGCGGGCGCGCGTGGGTGTGGGTGTGCATGTGTGTGTGTGTGTTTATGGGAGAGGTGGGTGTGTGCGTGCGTGCGTGTGTGAAAGAGAGAGGGCGAGGGAGTGCGAGCTGGTGAGAGCGCGAGAGTGCGTATGCGTCCAGCTGTCACATTTGCGAGCTACAGCGGAGCCTACGTGAGGACGAAGCCGGCCAGACTGATGAGAGAGGGAGTGGGATCCCCCACCATCAGCTCTCTCCCCACCCCTAACACCTCCTGTCCAATCAAGGAATCAAACCTGCAAAAATCTCTCGTCCAATCAGGCGCGAGCACCTCCTTACCCAGGCATTGTTAGTTTAAGAAAAACTTTTGCGCGCAAGGCGTGAGAGAAGGCTGGGTTGGCGCTTGGAGGGGTCCGGGCTCCCCCTGGTGGTATACTCCGAGAAATGCACCGGTCGGTCCCAGCTCCCCAAGCCCCGACGCGCCTAGCGAAGGAGCAGGCCTTAACCATTTATAGCCTACCCAGGTCTGGATGAGCTTTAAGTAATCAAATTTATCTTCTTTCATCTTCTCAGCGAGACTTAACTTTAACTACCCTATTTAGTGCAATCCCGTGGCACAGCCTATTCCTCCTTTTCATAACACTTCACTGTCTTACGCTGTATTTTTTTACCAATCAATTGTTTGTTGTGGGTCTCCCCACCCCCATCCCTTATTAGAATTGGGTCTTCACTCTTGGGGTTCGTGTTTATTTTGTTCACTACAGAATCCCAAGTGCCTAGAACGGTGCCTGGCCCGTGGAAAATGATGGGATATCTCTGTTGAATGAAGGAATAGGTTCAGAGAATCTTTGGGTTCAGACACTGCTGCTCCAGGGTATTCAGGAACTAGAAATGCTTCCTGTCCAAACGCTGTTCTTTTCCTCCAGAAGTCTCTGGCTGCCTTGAGGTTTCACTTCTGAAAGCATTCCGTGAGCATTACAGAGGGCCCTGACCACAGAAGATCCGATTGGAGGGGGAGACCGACAGTCACATAGTTCTCTATAAAGAGAGAATGCAATGGGGCTAGTAGAAGGTTATGCAAAGTGGGGCACCATTACTACGGGTTAGGCTTGAACATGGGTTGGAAGGACATACATTGGCAGCAACAGAGAGACAAGGCATTGGAGGTAGGAGAGACTGTCTCAGCCTCATCTCCCACAGCTCTGCTTTCTTTTTTCTGTCTCTGGAGGTAGCCAGAGTTCTAGTCCAAGGACCCATCTTGAGACTGTAATGTTGTTATGCTGGAGACACTCTTCACCCTATCACCCCCACCCCAGACCTGAAGATGGTCTGGTCCTACAGTGGAGACAGCTGTCTCTTCTCCACCAAACCTGTGCTGGGTTTGTTAATGAACTGACAGTGGGCAGATGTGATGACCCCTCCTATGCTCCCCACCCTCCTCTTTGGGTTTTGCTCAATCTGTTTCCCACCCTGTATGTCCAGTGTCTCTTTGACTGGGACCACTCCTCCTCAGTCACAGCTGGACCCTCTCCATCCTGATACTGCTTTGCTTTCCCCGCTGACTCCAGCTGCCTTCCTTGCCTCGTCCCTTTATTACTCCCTGCTCCCTGCCTCAGCACCTGAAGAAAAGATCCCATGGGCCTCCACCCCCTTGTCATCCTCCTTCACACCATGCCAGCTGCCCTCTGCCCTGCCAAACATCAACAACAGTGCCCTAGCATCTCTGGAGCCATCACCCTTGGAATGACCCACTTTACTCTCAGTTACCCATCGTCCTCCTGGATCCTCAGCACTCTCTGTTATCAGTTCTCCTGGGCTCTTGTCTCATTTTCCACAGTCCTGATTCTCCTCCTCCCTGTCCTTCTCCTTCTTAGTGTTTCCCCTGTTTCCTCTTCAGTTCTCAAAAGGGATCTCCCTCAAGCTCCATCCTCGGCACTTCTGTTCCCTGGGCCCATGAACAACTCTTTGTCAGCTCCACCTGCTCTTCTGCCTCTAGTACTCCCCTCATGGATGGATGCATGGATGAATCTCCAGCTCCTCTCCTTCACTATAGCACAGTCTTTTGAGAGGCATGGTGGGCAAAGTCTCCCTTTGCCACAATCTCCTCCCAGTGACCTTGTCTCAAGGCTGTGAGCCTGTCCCAATTCCAGCCCACACTGCCTTCCCCTGAACAACTGGAGAGTCTCAGAATGGTCACCAAGCTTTCATCCCCTCCCCTTTCTAATCCTTCTGCACTCCTGCCAAACTAATTTTTCTCAAGCCAGGCTTGATCTTATCTCTTCCCTGAACAGAAGGCTAGTGGCTCCTCACTGTCTGCCCGAAGAAAGACCAACCACTCTGGCGTAGCATCCACAAGCTCCCTGGAACCTGCTTCTCAGCCCTGGCTCTGCCAGCCTCCCTTTGGCCTGGGCTGCTCAGACAGCTTGATCCCCTCACCATCCCCACATCTACACCCACACACAGGCTCTCCTTTCCTTGCAGCCAGCTGGTCATGGACTCACCCACTTACTCAACAAGTATTTGTTGAATACCTACTATGAGTCAAGCAGCCCTGCTCTAGGCTGTGGGGACACAGGTCCTGCTCAGAGGGAACTTACAGTGTAGTGAAGGATGATGATGACTCCAGTGGTGGGGAAGACTGGAGAATAAAGCAAGGTAACAGCCGAAGAGCAATTGTAGGTAGTTGGATATTATAGGGAATGACTGTGTGTTGAGCACTTTCTACATACAGAAGGACCAACTGTTCTGGCATGGCATCCAGATTTCTGAATGCACTGCACTGGATGTTTACATGCAAAACTGAACTGAAGTGAATGGAACTTCCTGCCCTCTATTTCTACTCAAACGTCCCCTCTCCCAGGAAGCTTTTGTGTCCCTCAGCTGGTCCCTCTTGCTCACAGTCTCATGCTGTGTGTCTGCATGGGTTCTGAGTGGCTTGTCCAGACCTGGCTGAAGACAGAACTTACATTATCCAGCTGCAAAACATCACTCCTAGGAGGATCCAGGGAGACAAAAGTACTAGGATCCCAAGGACAACCCCACCAAGGTCTTTCAACATGTGCAGGCAAATTATATAAGAATCACCATCTTAACATCTGATCTCCATGCCCCACCCCAGGGTTTAAGGTCAGTAGGGATGAGGTAGGGACACAAATGTAATTTTAGGCCCTACCCCCATTGATTCTGCTGCACAATGAGCCTTAGGAGTCCCTGCTCTTGGTCTATGAGTTTAAAACTTTGCTCTGAGGCCTTCCCCCAAATGGGAAAGTGTGGGAGGGGATCAGGGGATGGAGCTTCCCATTTCCCCTCTATTCTGGCACCTTTTTTTACTGGACATCTGTATCAGGTTTTGTTTGGAGGAAGAGTTCTGTGGCAAGAAGAAAAGGAAGTAGGGGGAAAGAAGGAGGGATTAGAGGAGAGGGTTGGATTGGATGGGGATGGGGCACATTGACTGATTAGCATGTGAGGATGATTTTAAAACATGCTGGTGGCTCAGGTAAGAATAGCATCAGTTTAGGCCTTTTATTAATTTCCCTAATAACCCAGGGGATTGACTTTTCTTGAATAAGCTAAGTATTAATTTAGTTGTACAGCAGAGTGATCTTTCTCTTGCAATGGGTTATGATTTGTAAATATACCCAAAAGCACCATTAGTCTGTGATTCCAAGCCTGGGTGCCCACTTTCCCCAAACCATTTCCTTGGCTATTTTTTTTCCTCTCTGATGTCAAATGCCCCCTTGTTTTTTTGATTAATCACCCAGCTATTTGATATCACTAAATCACTCCTTCAAAGTGACAGATGATTGCCTCCAAGCCAGCAGCTGAGGGCTCTCAGGCACCCAAGGGTGACTTGACCCTTTTGCTAAGACTCAGAGGCCCCTCTGGCTGGAAGGTTTGAGGGCAGCCAAGCTGTTCAACCCACCTCTAAATGGTTTTGTGTCTAAAATGTTGAAAAGCATTTCTAGAGAAAGCAATTGCACAAGTTCCCTTGATAATTCTTTACATTTTGCAGCTTTCCTATCAGAAAGTTCCTGCTTGCCTCTAACCTACAGCCATTTTGTGGTAGTTTAAGCCTGTTTTCTTCATTCTACTTGGTATTACAAAACACAGACAAATATTATCAAGAAGATGATCACATGGGTATCTTGTACATGGGAAGGTATTAAGTTGCTCCCTTATCCCATCTTTTAAAAAAAATATTTCTTAACTGCATAAATTAAAGGATTAGTTATACACTGCATGACCCAAGCTACCTTTAATTAGATTCTTAAGCTGCAAGATAAATTTTCACCAATTCTCTTTAGAGAGGCACATGCACCAGTTATGAGTATTTAAAAACATTTTTAACAATGGATAATAGACAAATAACAAATAGCTTCCTCTCCCTCTTTTGATCTTTCAACATTTATTTAGCAGCAATTCTGTGCCAGGTGACCGCAAGGTGCTAAGGGCCCAGATATATCTGTGGCCCAGCCCTTCCCTTTAAGGATTCCATGATCCCTAGGAAGACAGGTATTGAAATGCCTTGTGGGACACTTCACAAAATGGCCTCTGGCTAGAGGCTTTCAACAAGCCTCTCCTTGTTTCTCAGGAAAATACCCCAGTGAATAAAGACAAATACGAAGACTCACCACTAACGAGGTGAATGAACACTGACAGACAACCTAATTGCCAGGATGTGGAAGGAACTGACAATACATACTTACAAGGTAAATGAAGCTGGATGGAGAAAAACCTATCAGGAACATATATGACATATGCCAAGTTCTCTCCTATAAAGAAAATCTGCTTTTAAAAAATAGGTAGGAAGATATGTTGTAATCTGCTCTCTGTCTGTACCTGACTCAGATATCCAGAATCTCCGCTAACCAGAGAATGGAGTAAATATCCATCACTGTCGCTGCTTCGGCTTTAAAACAAACAAAGAACAGCTGCCCCTTGTCATCCTCATTCCTTCCCCCAAGATCATCTTATACCCAGGAGGAGCCTGAAAACAGGCAAGACCACTGGGCACAAGGATGGGCTGATGAAGATGCTGTGCATCTGGGGTGAAGAATGGTCAAAAGACTGGAGCAGGCACGGCAGTGACTGTGGGAGGTGTGCAACCTGCTGAGTGTAGTTTTGCTGTGACACATCAGATTGGAGCACCAGAAAATTGGGATGGTGACTGGAGAAAGATGTAACCTCGGTAGAGCAGACATGCACTGGATGAAGCCTGTTGACAAGTGGCAATTGAACACTGGCTGGCACTCCAGGGTAGATCTAAAAACATGATTCAACCACAAAGCAAGCAGGGAGATGCAGGGCCCAGGGCCAACTTGCTCACCCTGTCTAGCAAAAAATAACTGCAAGAACTAATGAGTCTCTCAGTACTCAAGGAGGAGACAAGAGGGGTCAAGACAGACTAGGGGCCTATTAGACACTGCAGGATAAAGAGTAGGAATAGCTTCTCTAAGACCCAGAAGGACAGCATCCCTTTGAAAATGATGCTTACACACTTGAGAGGCATTTTCAGGAAGTTTCTTGTCATGTATGAAGACAAACTCCATGAAACACAAACAAGCTTTCTAGGAAACAGGTTAAGCAGAAAAGGGAAGAGAATGAGTAAAGGGAAGAGAAAAAGAGAAGAATTTAAGGAAACAAAAATGCAATAAATGCAATATCGGAATCAAACTCCACACTGGTATGGAAGGAAAGAACACATTTGTCGCTGTTGGACATTGAATAGATGATGTGAAAGACAAACTGGAGAATCTTTCCAAGAATGCATATAAAATGGACAGAAAAGGAAAAATTTTGAGAGAAAATACATAATGTGTAGAAGACAGACAGTAGAGAATAAACGTATATAAAATTGGGTCAGTTAGTTACAAGGGGCTAGGGACCTGCAATAGAATCACTATCATTAACTTCATAATATTGAATTCCAAAAGAAAATGGAGCCAGAGCTATAGAGTTTTATAAGGGGAAATTTGTAATTATACACACACACACACACACACACACACATCCAGCAGGCATAAAGCAACAGACATCTTCAGGTCTTGAAAAATTTACAACAGTTCAAGAAATTATTTGAGAGTATTATATATTCCAATTGACAAGGAAACAAGGTTTGGTGGCAAGCAATAAAGTCAATTAAAATACAAGTCTAAATGTTTGCCAACTGCTTTTAAATTGAATTAAAATGTCAAAAGTAGTCTCAGTAAAGAATACATATGTTGTTAAAATTCTAATTACAAAAACCTAAATGTAACAGCTCAAATTATATTAATTAAGACCAAGTAGAAAGGGAATGTAAGGAAGGAGAGCAAATCTATGTTAAATTCCTTGTTCACACAAGGAATTCAGAAGCTTTTTTATGCTTGAATGTCTTAATTTCTGAAATTGGTTTAAAATAGAATTGGCTTAAAAAACATTTTAATATACTTTAAAGAAGTATGTATGCTTTTGAAAACACTGAAGATGAAAACAAAATATGGCCCCTATGTTAAAAAAAAAGAAATTGAAAAAAGTAAATGTTATTTTTTTAAAATAAGTTTATTGAAAACATCAGAAATTATTCCCAATAACAAATATAAATGAATTCAATCTTTTTCTTGATCCTCACCTGAAGATATGTTTTCATTGATTTTAGAGAGAGAGGAAGAAAGAGAGAAACACCGATTAGTACCCAACCAGTGGTTGAACCCAAACCCAGAAACTAGGTACGTGCCCTGACTGGCGATCAAACCTGCAACCTTTTGGTGTATAGGGTGATGCTCCAACCAACTGAACCACCCGGCCAGCGCCACTCAATCTTGCTTGAAATATGTCTTCGGGATGGGAGCCTGAGGAGCAACTGCTGCCACTGAGGCAGAGGGTCACACGAGAATGTGACAGATAATGGAAGGGTGAGTGTTTCCTTCTGACCTTGGAATAAGAGACTCTTAATGCCCAGATTAATCGAGTCATGCACAGATTTAGGATCCTGTGGGGCCTTTTCCTTCTGTTTCGTCACTGGCTCAGGCATGCCGAGGGCAGTTCGTGTGGGGTCCTCGTGGCAAACGAAGATGGCTGCCCCCTGGGTGAAGGCAGTGCGAGGGTGGTCGGACCTAGCACTGGGCGTTCGGAGTGCTGTTCCGCGGCTTCCAAGGTTGATCCGGGTGAGGGGGAGCTACTATGGCCCTGAATACAGGGATCCGCACAGTGACAAGGAACATTCCCTCAAGCCCTGGGCAAAGTGATGAGGAACAGAAGTTTGAGGGTGAGCTCAGGAAGACAGCTTATCAAAGCTGCCCCAGCGATGAAAACAATCTCTGGACTGGAAGTCCCATTGATCAGTAAATTCACCAACATGACGCCTCATGACACAGACTCTGGATGCTCTGCAAAGGAAGCGGTTTGAGAAGTACCATGCTACTTCTTCAGAGGAACAGGCAACCACTGAATGAAACCTCTATACCATCTTCCGCCAAGCACTGAAGAACCATGAACTTGTGATTGAGCTGGTACCCGCCCTCAAGGGTGGCCATTTCCACCAGATCCCCCTGCCACCATCTGACCACGGTCCTTGCTTCCTGGCCATGAACTGGATGATTACTGAGTGCACGGAGAAGAAGCAGGGGCGGATGCTTGATGCCAGAGAAGCTGTGGCATGAGCTGCTGGAGGCTTTTCACAACCAGGACCCTGGGATCAAAAGGAAACATGACATGCACAAGATGGCTGAAGCCCACCGTGCTCTGGCCCACTGCGGCTGGGGGTAAGGGAAGGGGGGCTCCAAGAGGAAAGCTCAGGGCTCTCTACTGAAAGAGGCAACCTGAGCCGCTGCTACATGAAAACTACCTGTGCTAAATGTAGTTCCTTTTTAAGGGCAGGCAGGCCTCACAGAAAGGATAGAGCAATATGTTTATTGCTTTAGTCCTTCCTTTGTGAGCTACAACTTGCTCTCCCTGCCCCATCTCCTTGCAAAGAAGCAATACATGGACTTGGATTTCCTCAAAAAAAAAAAAAAACTTAAACGGCCCATCCCGCCATCTCTTCCCTGGGTTAGGGTGGACACTTGGGTGATGAAAGGAAGCATTTTAGTATCAGAAAGATGTATTAAAACATTCCCACCCTGCACTGTAGCATGTAGTGCAGTGCTGCCACTCATTAAAACCGGCTGCAGGGAATAAAATTTTTTTAAAAAGAAAAAATAAATAAAGGTCTCTTTGGCTGAAAAATAATATCATATTTTACCTAAAACAAAGAAATAAATAATTAAATAGTAAAAAAATAACTTTTATTTGGGGTAATATAGGATAACCCACAACATTCCTATGAAACACATTTAGAACTCAGTAATATGTAAAATAGTTGCTTTTCAATATATTGCAGAACCCATAAAAAGTATTCCCAAGAGACTAGAAACAAAGAAATACTAAAATCCTGAATGGTAAATGTGGGAGTTTACACTGCAGGGTGGGTGGGAATTAGTCCTTGGTCTGGGAAATCTAATAATGACTTGAATTTTAATGTACGTTCATTGGAAACAAGGCTTTGAATGAATGCAAGACAGCAAGTTAGAAATGAGACCACTGCATAAGCTAAGGCTTCAGATTACAATGACTTTATTGAAAAAAGGGACTAGCAGAAAACTTGCCCATTGTCATAGAGGAGAACCAGGAAGCTTACATCTCTGCTTGGGCTCAGGGCATGAGAGAAAATACCCTCCCCTTGGAATTCTTATCATAAGCCTTCCCTCACACAGGTTTGGAGTTCAGATTTGTACTACTTGATCTCAGATCTCCCAGCCCAAGAACTCAACTGAAAAAAAAAGCAGTAGTAACTTCATAGGTGAAAGGAAATGCAAGATGAATATAACCTCCATAAGATTCTCACAAATAAAGGCCTGCCGAATATGAACTCACCATCCAAAATCACAGAACACGTAAATAAATCTACCATGAATGAGATTCAGCAGACAAATCAAACAGGATTATACCCCTATTATTATAGAGCTATAAGAAGAAAACTTTAACAATATTTAAAATTATAAAACAAAAATGAATCAATATACATATAAAAATCTATTGCTTTTCCAAACATCAACAAGAAACAATAAAAATAAGTCATTTTTAATAATATGACATTTTAACAGCAAAATTTTTGGAACAAATCTAAAGAAAGCTTTTAAAGGCCTGTATGGAAAAAACATAAGACTTTTTCAAGAGAATATTTAAATAACTGAGGAGATTTACCATATTCCTGGATGAGAAAACTGATAGTAACTCTCTTCAATTTTAACTGTAAGTTCAATATAAATACAAGAAAAGTATCTACAATTTTTTGAAGAATTTGACAATTCAAGCCAAACTGCAAAGATAACCAAAACAATTCTGAACAGAAGCAGAATGGAGGGCCTTGCCTTACCCACCATCAACACTTATGATAAAACCGCCACAATTAAAACATGGAACTGGTGTGGGGATTTAGCACCAACGTGTACATGAAAAATCCACATCAAGGGAAGCATTACGAAGTACTGGGGAACTGTTGCTGTAAATGTTTCAGTAAATGTGCTGAAACAGTTTGAAAAATTAAAATTAGACTTCTCTCTCATACCAAATATAGTCAATTCCAGGTGGATTAAACACAAATATGAAAGGCAAAACTTTAAAGCTATTTTTGAAGAAAATATAGGAGAATAATTTAATGAGGTGGGGTAGGTAGAAGAGGATTTTATAAATAGGACACAAAAAGCACAAGTTATAAAAGAAATCATGGATATTTTTGACAATGTAAAAGAAAACTTGGTACAAAGAGACACCATAAAAATAGTTAAGCCATACACTGGGAGAAAATACAGGGCAGGGCAAAAGTAGGTTTACAGTTGTTCATATGGAAAATAATATGATAATTAATAACTAATAATACAAGAATAAACTGCGTTTTCTGTACTCACAACTGTAAACCTACTTTTGCCCACCCCATATTTGCTACCCATTTAATCAAAAAGTATTAGAATCTAGAATATATAAAGAATTACAAACCAAAAAGAAATAAACATTTTAAGAAGTGCCCTATTACTTGCTTTGCAGGACATTTATTAAAATTGGGATGATACAGAAATTAGCATGGCCCCTGCACAGAGATGACGTACAAATCTGTGATGTGTTCTATATTTTTAAGCTAGACACAAAAAGACAAATACCATATAATTCTACTTACATGAAATATTTAGAGTAGGCAAATTCATAGAGACAGCAAACAGAAGTTACCAGGGTCTTCAAGAAAAGGTTATGGGGAGATATTGCTTAATAGGTAGAGCTTCTGTTTTGAGGGGTGATGAAAGAGTTTTGGAAACAGATAGGCAACATTGTGAGTGTAATTAATGCCACTTAATTGTATACTTCAAATAGTAAAAATGCAAATTTTATATATTTTTAAAATATAGAAATATATGTTTTATATATTCATATATTTTTAAAATATATAAATATGTTTTATATATTCATTATATGTACTTAACCACAATAAAAGAGCACCCAAATTATTCAAGAGCACAAAAGATTCAAATAGACATTCCAGGTAAAAAGAAATATGAAATGACCTAACAATATTTGAAGATTTACAGCTTCACTTGCAAGTGAAAATACTTCTCACCTGCCAAAGCAAAAATAATGTCGGACAACAGCTAGGGTTGGTAGAATATGGAGCAACAGGAATTTTCATATATTGCTAGTAGGACCATCAATTGGTTCAAACATTTTAGGTATGAGGATGGCATCATTCAGTGAAGTTTAGTATGTACTTCCTTATATAAGAATTAGAGTAAATACAGGCTGCCATAATAAAGATACTAACAATAAAATGCTAACAAAAAATGACCAGTCTCAAAGCTTATTATCCTGATCAATGGAACAACTTTGATCCTCACTGTCACCCAGGTTCTGAGTTCTTTTTAAGTCATTGTTCTCCCATCATCCAAGACTCCATCATTTTCTACAAAGTTGAAGTTGGGTTACCACCACACTTGGGTTTTGCAATGTGCAAAGAGAAAAGAGAGCATGAAGGAGGTATATCCATTGCTATTAAGACTCTGACCCCAAAGCAGCAGAATGGAAAGCTTCTTAGATTCCATTGGTGAGACATAGTCACATAGCCCCATCCAGCTGAAAGGCAGCATGGGAAGATGTCCATTTGAACACCGTATGTGAAGATGGGGAGCATGGATTTGAATGGACACCAGGCAGTCTCCATTGTGCTCCAGAAATCAGCAACTTCACAGCTCCTGCCTGTGTACACTAGGAGACGTACACAAGAAAGTTCTCAGACACACAATTTATAAAAGGAAGAAAAGAAAAAAAAAAAAAACAGGAAACAGCCCAAAAATCCAACATTGTCCAACAGAAAAATAAATCATGGCATATTTATATACCAAAGCAAAATGAATGAATTATTGCTGCAAAATTGGGAAGATGCTCCTAAGGCAATCTTAATATTCAGTTGAGTGGTAGGTATTAATACTCAAGTTGTATGCATATGCATATATACATATGTGTACCTTATATTTATTATTTTGTGTATGCTTACAATAACAAGGTCACCTCCTCAAAATGAACTAAATATAACTTTCACCCAATAGGCTTGTAAAAACAAATGTTTGTTAATATTAAGTGTAGGCAAGGATGTGGGCAGATGGACAGTAAAAGTATAAATTAAAGTTTTATTCTTTAGGGCTTTTGAGGAGGATCTAACAAACCCTAATTTGCGTATTCTACGAACCACAGTTTCACTGCTCAGCACTAACCTAGAGAAACAACTGTGGAGGCATATAAGGAGGGAATATATAAAGATGTTCAGTGAAGCACATTTTAAAATAGCAAAAAGAAACGAGAATAACCTGAGGGCCATTAATTAAGGAAATGACTACCTAAATTATAATCCAGCCATTCTAGTAAATACAGTGCAAGAGTAAAAAAAGTGATGTGGAACTATTTGTGCTTAACATGAGTCAATCTTTAAGACCCAATGTGCAGAACAAACAAGGAAACATTCTTAGATTTCCCACAGATCGGGGTACATGTGTATCTTTTATTTGTTCTTTAAAAATCCTATATGAGGGACTATTGTTTTAAAACCAATAAAAGAGATTTGACCATCTAAATAAAGCTAAAGAAATGATGCAGCCCATCCATTTCTTCAAAAATATGTATTGAGTATGTACACTGTGTCAGTGTCTGGGATACAGTAGTGAATTACAAAAAATAGAAGAGTCCCTTCTCTACAAAATCCAGTCATTCAAAGGACTGAATTTCACCAAAAGTGAAACCTAGAAACCTCAGTACTAACAATTGCATGTATTTTCATTAAGCAAACACTACAGGTTTAAATTTTTTTAATTGAGTCAACTAGAAAAGTCCAGTAATTGGTCAAAAAGCCTTGGTTTTACCCATCTGAAAATTGATGTTAGTATATATCCTGCTCAAAAGTCAGTTAGCAGGCACTTGAGAGTGTAAAATCTGATCATTCTCTTTATGAAGTGCTATGTGTGGTTGATCAAGGAGAAGAAATGAAGGTGATTTATCTTGCTCTTCACAAAAGTCTAAGGCATGAAAAGCTAATCATTATAACAGGAAATTTAGTCCAAATCAAAATACTGTTAGATAATCACACAACTAATTGGAGAGTGAGAACTGAAAGAGACTTATTAATGGTAAAATCCACAAGTACTCTTCAAGGAGGTCAATGCAGAATGTGTGTCCTTTTTAACACCTACACCAGAACTCAATAATGCAATAGGAAGCACGCTGGTTAAATCCATGTTTGCCACTCATTGTCTTTTTTAATCTTTCTTTTGAAAAATTAGAATTACTAGTAGCTGGCTTTTCTAACAATAAATAGATGAATTTCAGATCCATAAGGTTGGCTCTGATCGTACCACATCTGAGTGAGGCTGTCTTGGTTCCCCAAACAGTGTCAGCATCATTGTCATGGTCTGCCCATCTGCCATCTTTCTGTCAGTATCCCGGGTGGCTTCAAAGACCTTAAAACACTGGCCTGAAAGTTCCTCCAGCACCTGAAGCAAGTGGTCCTGATTCCTACCACCTCTTGACAGCATCAGACACTGCCCTACTTCTGTGGTCTCCAACTCTGGAAACTTCCCCCTTGGACCCAGACCTCCCAGACTTCCAGCACACCCCTCTCCTCCATCCTCATCACCACCCTTTAGCTTCGTCATGAACCTCAGTGCTCAGCCCCAGCTCAGCTTCCCCACCTCATCAAGAACATCAGATGTTTCTGGCTTCACTCACCTCTTAGTCTAGCCTAGACTAGTCGAGCCCCATGGTCAGGCCATTTCAACAAAGCCAGGTTTACCACCAGAGTTGAATTCCAGTATGGTAGCCATGAGCCACATGTGACTCCTGAGCACTTGCTATGTGGCTAGTCCAAACTCAAATGCATTTCCAGCATAAAGTATACTGAAATTTGTACCAGACTTCAAGGATTTAGTATAAAAATGTAAAATACCTCACTGATAATTTTTATATTGATTATATTTGACTTGATAGTTTAATATATTATGGTAACTTAAATAAAAATTAATTTCACCTGTTTCTTTTAACATTGTAATGTGGTTACCACAAAATATATAGCTTATTTTGCATCCCAACCAGCTGCTGACTAGAACTATGGAGAATAGAATCTGGCTTTCTGGGGCCAAGAGATGGCAAAAATTAGGTGGTTGTCAAGGTCCCACAGAAGTGAGCTGTGGTACAGAACATCCCAGAGGGGTGGGCCACTGTGCAGGAGAGGTGAGTCAGAGACCCAGCCCTACAATACAACAGATATCTCTGTCCACCGACTGAGGGGCAGGGTAGTGGTTTGCTGAGGGAGCAGCTGATCATGTTGGCAATACCTGGTGTTTTTGCCATTTCCACTGCTAGTGTTCACTGTGCAGACCTGATGCAGAGAAGAAAAGGGGCTGGGGCAGGCAGAAAGCCCCATGCCCACAACTGAACAACAGCAAGAGTGAGAAGGCTGGAAAAGACAGGCCAGGTCATTCTAAGAAGAGGGGTACCGTCCCACAGAAAGAATGATGAAGAGAGAAGCAGTCACTATCAAATAACGCCAGTTATAAAAAAAATAACCTCTGGAACCAAATGAATAAATGAAAACTTAAATATACTATCAGGAGATTTGAGGTTGCCTTGCCCAGGTGACTTAGTTGGTTGGAGTGTCGTCCCATATACCAAAAAATTGAGGGTTTAATCCCCAGCTGGGGCATGTATGGGAGGCAGCTGATTGATGTTTCTCTCTCTCCTTCACTCTCTCCCTTCCTCTTTCTCTAATTAATAAAAACATATCCTCAGTGAGGATTAAAAAATAATTTTTTAAAAAAAGAGAGAAAGAGATATGGGTCTTTCATATCCTGGAGATCTGTCTCTCATTCTGTGTCCCAGAATTAGACCCTGAGACTAAGGGTAGAATCCCAGCCTTCACAGAGATGCACTGGGTGCTCTGGGCTCACCGAGACCCCCTTTACTGGCTTTGCACCTATCCTCCAGCTTTAAGGATACAACAGTCCATGCCCCTCTTCAGGGCACTCCTCAGAAAATGTCTAACTGAAGTGGGGGTTCCAAAGGTCTTCACCTTGACTCCAGAGGGGACCAACTCTGGAATACTATTTGTGCCCTAGAGCTCCCCCAAAGCTGAGGCTGAAGCCAGTCTCCAGCAGAGACTACAGCTTTGCTCAGCTCCTTCCCCAGTCCCATTCTCCCTCCTCTTCCTCTCCCCACCACCACAATTAAGGCACTTGAACAAGACTCTGTCCCAGGCTCTGCTTCCAGGGATCTCACCAACACAGGCAGGGAAGGAAACATGGATAGGTGAGTGGGAAACAAAACCATGAAGAAGAAGCCACCAATGATCATTAAGCCAGTGACCACCATGAGTGACTGTTGGTTAATTCTGTGGGAAACTCCAGAACACACACCTAGGAGTCATACCATATAAGGAGCAAAGAAACTGGGCTAGTTCTATACTAGTTCTCACCAGACATTGGTTCAGGCTGATGGATAGGGAGCGTAAAGTCCACAGTACTTCCAGATGCAAGATGATGGGCAGGGCAGGCCTGTAAGGACTCGGAGAAAACCTTCGGGCCCCAAAGCTGGCAGCTGGAAGTCAGGCCACTGTGACTGGAGTGCTAGAGCTGAGGGAATAGGGGCAAGATACGAGTTTTCAACTCCGGCCCGAAACTTCTGCTTCTGCTTTGTGAGCTCAATGCATGGACCTTCAAAATATCTGTACTTGGCACCAAACTAACCTAAATATATGTGGCCCCTTCTTTCCATTCTCACACACACACTTGCCGCTTTCACACAGTATTTGTGTGAGGTGGACTTTACCAAGGATTCAGCAGTGATGAAGGCAATATTTACTTTTCAGAAATACAAACATCCTCAGAGACAACATCACATGTTCCTCTTCTCCCAAGCTTCCCAGCTGTCCCAGAACCCTTGCTGGCTGCCTCAGTTCTAGGCTACCCATGTGGACAGGGAAGGGTCCATCGGTGGAAAAAAGGGGCTTTCATTTTATGGGACTCACCCTCCTTAGAAGGTATTTACAGGTTAACAGAACAATTTTCCTCTCCATCACATTAGTGTCATGGCATGCCACTATATTGCTTTGAGTTAAGAATTGAGTTTTAAGTTTGTGTGCTAAATCGAAGGGTAAATTCTTTATTATGTCACTTCCTGGCTGAGTGGCTTAGCACAAGGGAAGGTGCAAGAATGCAGACACCAGCATTGCCCAGAGACCCTTTGAAAAAGATTAAGAGGTGAAGATGAGGAAGATGACATCAGTCTGTTGGGAGAGGTCATCAGAAAATGTGACCACCATTTGATTGTGGAGATGGCCCTGGGCAATAGAAGGCTCCTCACCCCCTGCCCTGCCCTTGAAATGGACATCCTGCCCTCGGTTCCCACAGCAGGAGCTGTTTCTAGGATGCAGCCTTGAGAGAGCAATGTGTAGACGAGACCATCTGGACGGTATACATGAGACCAAACCCCATTCAGGCCTCTATATCGACTTTTAAGACTCTAGAGGGCAGATCATGTGATCAAATCATCTTGCAGCCACCCAAGACAAGCCTGATAGGGAAGTTCCCTTGCTTATTAAAACTGCCACCTACCAACCTGGCATGCTCTGCCTCTTTCTTAGTCTGTTTTTGCCCTTCATGTACAGGGGACAGTTTGTGAATCAACACAGCCACATGGGGGAAAAGGTGCCCATTAGGAAATGATGCCCCAGAGGATGCCAGTAGAAACCATATCCTCCCCTCTGGCACCCAGAGGACAGTGCTTACCACCTCCTCAGGAAGCCTCCACAGTGGCAAGGCAAAGCTCTCTGTTCCTGCTGCTAGTCAATAATTGATCCAGCATAATTTGATTTTCTGAGCACCTGTTGCATGCTGGGCACCAGGGGCACTGGGGAAATGATGATAATCAAGACAGAAAGTGCCTGTTCTCATGGATGTTAAATTACAGAAGAGATAAACCCTCCCCCACCAAAAAAAAACTAAGCAAATATAATCAGTAAGATAGTCTCAGACAATGCCAACTAAGAACCATATAGAAGTAAAATATTGCATGACAGAGGGTTACTGTTGGTGGCACAGGGGGTACAGAACCTGATCTAGGGCCATTTGGGAGGGCATCTGTGAAGGCATAACTTTTAATTAGGGGAAGTAAACAGAAAGGAGCACTGGGCTAAAGCCTGGTAAGTGAAAACCAAATGGCTGAAGCTGTAAGACACGAGTTTGGAAAGATGTGCTGGGTCATTGACATGGAGCCCACATTGTTCTGAGTTATGATTTTAAGAATTGTATTCATGGAGGTGGTTTGCTGAGGGGTACACCTGGTATGGGGGGGAAATGTGGTAGGGTATACTCAAACTTTCCCCCACCCCTACCCACTCATAACAGCAGTGCCTGGGACTTAATTACTCAAACAGACTTGGCCTCTATGTGTGCCTTTTTGCCTGGGCCAAGGGAGTGGGTGGAGTGGCTCCAAAAGTCCCTCCCAGCCATGCCATGCAGAGCAGGCTCGGCCTGCTCCAAGAGAGACTGGCTCTGCAGGAAGGGAGCCCACCAGACAGCCCACCTGTAAGTGGTGGCTGGGTCTCCTGTCTTTTCCAAAGCTTTGGCTCCCCTCCTGCAAACAGAAGCAGGATTTTGAAGCCTAGGATGGGGGAGGAGAGCAAGGACATGTCTACGGTTGCTCTCCACCTGGACAGCCTGTGATCCCTTGCGCCCTGCTGTTTCTATGAGTACACGGGCAGTGGTGGGAGGCTGGGGCTGCAATCACTGCCAAGGGGCTGCAGGGACCTCTGGGCAGCCTGGGGGGAATGTGAAAGAAGAGGCCAGAGCTGCTGCCCATGCTTTGGAGCCTGGAGACCCCTTCCTGGGAGAGGTTTGCTGACTACAGTCCTGGAGAGCACTAGTCTGGACAGAGATCTCCACCTGCAGGAAGCCAAATTCCCTTCCCCTCACCACAAAAGGCTGCAAGGAGTATAAACTGAGTCACAGACAAGCGGGGAACCACCCTTCAGCCCCTGAGATGACCAAGCTGTCTACTCTCTCTTGGGAGTAGTCCAACTCCAGAAGGAAATACTTGCGCCCTGCAGAGTGCAAGGGCCGTCTTGGAATGTCATGGGGAAGGAAGCAGTGGAAGCCACCCACTGGGGTGCTGCAGAGGCCTGGCCCCTGTGTGCACCCCTGCAGGGACACAAGAAGGACAATACAGGTGAGAACACCCTGCACCCAAAGCCAAAAGTGGCTCTGAGTCCTTTCCACATGGAGTAGTCATTCCAGACCTGAAGGGAGAAAATGGGGACTGGAAAAGAAGGAAATGAAGATTAAGAGATAAAGGGGAGGGCAGAGATGGGGAGAGAAGAGAAAGCAGAAAAGCAAGAAGCTTAAGAGAAACCTTGCCTGGCTCTCTGTCAAGTGCTCTCCCCTGAAGTGACTGGCACCAGTTCAAGGTATCCACAAGCCAAGTGTCTCCCTTGCAGCCATTACAGTCTCCCATTATGGTTGGCTAACAGAAATCAATCTTCTTAATGCTGCCTCGAACAGAGAGGGAGGCCAGCCAAGTCTGGCAAGAGGATCCAGCCATGCATCAGCTGCACTGGGTGTCTGGCATTAAAGGGTCAGGTTTCTCCCACCCACCTCCTCTCCTGGCACTGAAAAAGCACAATGCCCACAGTGCCTCCAGGGGAGAAAGCAACAGGGCAGCCAAGGCTGACGTTTCAGCCTGGCCTGGCTGGGATGCCTGAGCTCAGAGTGCCCTCTCTGCTGCCACCCCGCCCACCCTGGATGGCTGGATCCACTTTCCGGTGTGAAGATGTCTGCAACTTGATCTCACCAGCACGTTTGCAAATAGCCCCTCATTTCTGCAGTTTTTCCTCTCAGTCAGCTATCCGGAATGCATGTAGCTTAAATAATACCTTTTAAGAATAGTCTGGATTCCTCCAGGGCCCGTGGACAGCAACTAAAAGAGAAAATGAAGTCTCCTGGCTCGGTATCTTCTGAGGGTGGAGATGGGCATGGATTGCTTTTTGCTAACCCTTCAGTCTGTCAGCCTCCACTCATCCTGGAGCAAGGACAGCAACAGTTCTCTTGGCTGTACTCAGGAAGCCAGCCGACTTAATGGGTTGGAAGCAGGAGGCTGTACTGCCCCACTGAGGGTCTCAGCGCCCAGGAATGGGAGCTGGGAGGTTGACTCCCCTTGTTAGCATCTGCTCCCAATGTATTCTTCAAGTTACCTTCTGGCCAACATGGTTTGATAATTTTGTATCAGATTTGGGGATGGTTGCTATGGGAATCAGGAGAAAAGTGGTGTGTAAACCTTGTCATTGTTTTCCAAATTAGTGTCAACACAAGCAGTAACTTTGAAAGACTTGGATGAAGCTAATTAGCCCATGTATTAGTGATTAAGACAAAACAGACAGAGAATGCAGAAGTGGGCCTATTATTTAACCACGTGTTTATAGTTTTCCTTTGCCAGGAAGAGGTGGAAGTTAAGAGAGCGAATGGCAAAGACCCTGTGGGTATTTATCCTGTAAATTATCAGATAATTTATCCTGTGGGAGATAAATTCCATCACCCCACACCCCTAGTCAACCGTGATGCAATTAACTGATGACCGCCAGGCTGGGAAAGGAAAAAAACTAAAAGCATCTTGAACAGTGTTTGATGGCAAACTAGCTTAATGCTTCCAAATCACGAGGGGAAGATTGTTAAATTCTGAAAATAGAGAGTAGGATAAGTACCTCTAAATCCTGAGAAAAGAGTCAGATTAGTGGAAAAGAAATGGAAGATGAGTAGAAAAAAATGTTCTCTCTTTCAGATTGCTCTGAAGTATTTGCATTTCTTTGGTTTTTATTCCAGATAATGAAGCTTTATTGATGCAATCCTTTTGCTTAAGCCAGTTTACATTCAATAACTTTAAGACATTTTATTTTTCAAAAAAGAGCATAACTTTGTGAAGAGAGCATGTTTGGATGCAGCGATTGCCAAAATCTCAGACTGGCTACATCCGAATCTCTTGGGGGTTCTATTGGTAAGAAATAGTATAAATGGAGCCATGTTAAAAGAGTCAGAGCTGCCACACCACAAGGACTGCTTGGAACGTCTTATGTCTCAACCTTTGGAAGGTTAAAACAAGGCAAAATAACCTTTGGACTGGGCCTAAAGCAACACTGTGTCCCAAAGAACTGTTAGCAAAGATAGCAAGACGGCAGATATGACTACAGGACTGATGACTACCAGAGAGAAATTAAACACATTGTTTAGCATTAGTGTCACTGTGTTAGATTACTTGCACCAGTAGAAATAAATGCCTTCCTTCTATTGATGTAACTGTTCACCTTCCCTTTCTCATCACTGCCCCTTGCCTTCGTCTCCTAATCTAGATTTTATTTAGGTTTATGCCTGAATTGGTGCTTCCGAAATAGGTATTCCTTTGTACCTCAAATAAATGTTTATTGCCTCTCACTTTGCAAAGACCTTTTACTATCAGGTTAATCGCATTGATTGGCTACATCAGAATCTCTTGGGGGTTCTATCAAAGTATGGATTTGGAAGTTCCACTATTGAACGGCCTGATTTAGTGGGTCTGGATGGGAACGAAGTAGTGCGAATTGTCACCTGTCTTTCCAGGAGATTTCAACGTGCAGCCGGATCCGGGAACTGTCACCTGCTGTCTCTGGTATCTACCCACTGGAGTTCGAAGGCTGGCTATTAGGACTGCAAAGACAAGGATCCGGCACACACCTGCTGGCAGCTTACCTTAATGGGGAAAGCATCTCCATGAGAACAAAAGTAGCCTTGACCTGCTGGCTGGGCACATCGGAGAAAATGCAGGGAAGACCCTCTGCAGCACAACAGAAGAGTTCCCCCTTATTTCAGAAATGAACCACTTGCTCCCCTCATCCTAGGACTGAAGACATGATGTGAGAGGAAATAGAAATAACTGTAGACTCTCATCCCACACCTGTGTCTTATCTCTGCTCCTTTTGGATAAACATACACTGGCCAGATTAGAGGTCAGAGAAGTGCTTGGCTGGGAGGATGACACCCAGGACCAAGCCTAGCTGTAATCTTCCAAAAGGCCAATCCCCTTCCTTGCCTACAGCTTCTCCTTCTATGGTCAATCTTTGGGGGTTCTCCTCTGGTAAAGCAACCACGTACATCAAGGATTTTTCAGAGTGTATTATTAACCATCCATCCAACCAGGAAGTATTTATTAAGTTTTAAGTATGTGCCAGGCACCTAAGCAGCCATTCTCAATGTACATTAGGGTCACTGGGGAAACTTAAAGGTCATGAATGCCCAGGCCCCACCCCAGAAACGTTCAGTCAGTTGGTTTCAGGGAGGGTTTAGGCAGCTGCAGTCCCAGGTGATCCCAAAGCACAGCGAGGTGGAAGCTCACTGTCAGTGAGTGTTACACCAGGGGTCCTCAGACATGAGCCAGTGCCAGAATTTCTGCCTTCCCCCTAAGCCTCCTGCTTCAGCAGGTCAGGTGGGGCCCAAGAATTTGCTTTTCTCCAAGTTCCCAGTGTTACTGCACAGAAGAGAGTCCATCCAGCTGACGCAGCAGAGCCAAAAACTGAACTCCAAGTTTTGCAGTGGAGAAAATAGAGCCACTTTTTGGCAGGGTGCCAAGCTAGGAGACTGGGAAGCTGTGGCTTAAAACCTGAACTCTCTACAGTTTTTAATCAAGGGTTTTTAAAGATGAAGATTGAGGGTTAGAGGTCGTGGGCAAAGCTGATTGGTTAGTTCTTGGGCAAGCCTCCTTGGTCTGATTAATTTAACTTCTGACATCATCTTGTCTGGAGCCTTTGTAACTGCGTTCAGGTGATTTAACTGGGTTGAGGAACCAAGACCCTCCAAAATATCTCATGATTCTATGTCAGTGATGTTATCTTTATATCAAAAGGCAGAAACTAAATGTCTTGTGAACATAGTTATTCATAGTTATTGTTGAAGCTATCACTGCTTTACACTCAACTAACTACATTTTCCTATGAACTCAAGCAAAATGTACTTTTAAACATTTTCCCTGAAACTTCCTTTTCAGGCAGGCCTCTAGGACATGACCAACATTCTTTCTTAATCTTTCATTTAAGTTGTGTGACAACTAAAGTAATTGAAACATTTAATTAAAACCTTTACCTGTATCTCTAGACTCTATAATCTAATACCTGAACAAGGTTCCCGTTAACCATCCATCTCACCAGATACTGCTGATCCTGCCGGACCAGGACCACAGTCGAAAGTATGGAGGTACTTAGTGCCTGCATCTCATGAAACCTACAGTCAACTAAAAAATACATATGTTCTCTTGCTCGTTCCTTAGCCAGCCTCAGAGCCCACCTAGAAATCACCACTCAGAGCCACCCAAAGCTGTTCTATTCCATGAGTCTCCAAGTTCAAGCCCTTGGCCTGAGTTGGGAAACTGATATGATAAGAAAGGCACAGTTCTGGCAAGATGGAGGAATAGGTGGGCGTACCGTACCTCCTCGCACAACCAAGAACAGAACCACAATAATTTACAACAACGATTTGCAGTCATAACATCAGAACTGTCAGAGGATTTATCTAAATGGAAGTCGGACAGCCAAGAAGTTGAAGTAGACCCGTACATCCAGACTGGTAGGGGACTACGAGCCGAGCGAGCGGGCATGGGGCTGGCGCGGTTGCAGGCGCGCGTAGGTCGGGGGGAATTTGGAGCAAAATCGGCGCGACAGCAATCCGGGACGCAAGAGTGCAGCGGTGTATCGGTGATCCCTGAGTACGCAAGCAGCGGCTGGGGGGATCAGCGGGGCAGCGACTGGGGACCAGGGCAGAGCTCACGGCCCAGAAGCCCAGGGAAGTGTCTGACTCCAGGAGAATGGAAGGGTCGCCATTGATCCCTCCTGTCCCCGCTCCCGCCCCTGCCCCCACATATAACGTCACAAGCTAGCGACTGGGGTGCCCAGCCCCAGTGAACACCTAAGGCTCCGCCCCCCACTGTAACAAGAGCGACCAGACCGGAGAAAAAATAAATAAATAAGTAAAATAGTAGGAGAGACAGGGAAAGACATAAGACATGTTTCCAGCAGAACAGATCAGACCCCCAGGACTCATCCTTTTGAGTGACCAAGAAATAGCCAATCTATCAGATGCACAGTTCAAAACACTGGTGATCAGGAAGCTCACAGAACTGGTGGATTTTGGATCCAAATTACATGAAAAAATACAGATTACCATAAAAGGGATGCAGGAAGACCCACGGAGGAGAGCCAATTGTGAAAGGAAGGAATCTGAGTCTCAAAACAACACAGTGGACCAGAAGGAAGATAGAATCAACCAAGCAGGAGAGCATGATGAAATAAGAATTCAAAAAATCGAAGAAAAGCTTAAGACCATCGAGGACACCTTTAAACGTTCCAACATCCGAATTATAGGGGTACCAGAAGGGGAGGACCAACAAGTGGAAAAGTTATTTGAACAAATAATAAAGGAGAACTTCCCCAAACTGGCAAAGGGAACAGTCTTCCGAGAAATCCAAGGAGCACAGAGAGCCCCAAAGAAGTTGGACCCAAGAAGAAACACACCAAGGCACATCATAATTACATTAGCCAAGGTAAAAACGAAGGAGAGAATCCTAGAAGCAGCAAGAGATAAGGGGACAGTAACCTACAAAGGAGTTCCCATCAGACTGTCAGCTGATTTCTCAAAAGAGACCTTACAGGCAAGAAGGGGCTGGAAAGAAATATTCCAAGTCATGAAAGACAAGGACCTACATCCCAGATTGCTCTATCCAGCAAAGCTCTCATTTAGAATGGAAGAGAAGATAAAGTGCTTTTCAGATAAGGTCAAATTAAAGGAGTTCATCATCACCAAGCCCTTACTTTATGAAATGCTAAAGGGACTTATCTAAGAAAAGAAGATAAAGAAAAGACATGTATAGTAAAAGGACAGCAAACTCACAATTATTAACAACCACACCTAAAGCAAAACCAAAAGAAACTAAGTAAACAACTAGAATAGGAACAGAACTAGGATAGGAATAGAGGGCACAAGGGGGGGCTAGCAGTAGGGGTGGGAGGAGGAGAGAGGGGGAAAAGGTATAGAGAATAAGTAGCATAGAATGTAGGTTGAAAATAGATAGGGGGAGGGCAAGAATAGTACGGGAAATGTAGAAGCTAAAGAATTCATAAGTATGACATATGGACATGGACTAAAGAGGGGGAAGGTGGGTGGGAGAGGGGGTACAGGGTGGAGGGGAGTGAAGGGGGAAATGGGACAACTGTAATAGCATAATCAATAAAATATATTAAAAAAAAAAGAAAGGCACAGAGAGCTGCCTTTGTGTGAGGCAGCAGGGGTGGGGTGAGAGGAGGGGCAGGGATCTGCTCCCAGGCTTAGTCAGGTTGTTACCAGGATCCAGTTTCTTAAGGTTGTAGGACTTAGGTCCCTCTTCTTTGCTGGCTGTCAGCCAGGGCTCCTCTTAGCTCCTAGATACCGCTCTGGTCCTTGCACATAGCCCCTCTGTCTTAGATCCAGCAATAGCTCATTAAGAATGAGATGCTTCCTTCTCATACTTGAAATCTCTCCTGCCACCTTTTCCTGCTTCTGAGGACTCATGCAATTACATGGGGCCCACATAGACAATCCAGGATAATGAGGCTGTCTCAAAGCCAGCCGATTAGTAAACTTCATGCATCTTCACAATGAACGCCCTTCATGGCTGTTCATTGGTTAGTATTTGACTAAATAACCAGGGGACAAGAATTTTGAGAGACATCTTTAAACTTCTACCTACCCTACCATGAAAGATGTTTGTAGCACTTTCTAATGAGCAGGCTCTTGGAAAAGCTACTTCTCCCTAGCATCAGCCATATAAATTGTTGATCCCTGGCCACCCAGTGTCCCAGAGCTGCTAGTGCCTGGACCAGCCCAGAGTTAGGAAGGAATGCCAATGCTCACTGAGAAGAGAAGAGGGTTCTTCTCTGGCATTGTGACCAGGAAGAGAAGGAAAAATGCCTCTGGTCACATGAAAGCCTTTCATTGCCTTAATTAGAGCTTTAGTAACTGTTAAGCCAGCCTTGCAAAATTAAGATATGTAGGCAAAGTCTGCAGCAGGACAAATGAGTTTCTTGTTTCTGGAAATTCAGGTCTGACTAGCTAAAGATAATCCTCAATCATGGGCTAGCCTGTTACAGATCCCCTCCAGGCTCGCTGCCTATAATCCATTGGCCACATCGCAGCCACTGGAGGATCATCCAGTATGCAAACCTGATCGTGTTCCTGCCTGCTTCTGTTCCTTCTTTGTCTCCTCACTTGATGCTCAAGATTACAAGTTTCTTGAGCATACAGAAGGCCTCTGATCTGGCCCCTGTGTGTCCCTCCAGCCTTGTCACCCTTGGCCTCACACAGTGTCCTGCCTAAGTGTCTCAAGCTCCCAGAGCACGTTGTGACATTTCACACCTCCAGATCTTGGCTCTGGTTGACTCTGTCTAGAATACCATTTCTCCCAGTCTCTGACTAATCTTGAATCACCCATCACTCAACTCAAGGATACACCCCTTCAGGAAGGCTCTTCTCTCTCCACAGTGAGGCTGAATGAGGTGGCCTGAAGTGTTGATTACCCAGCTATGCATCTATCTCCTCCCCCAGCTGAAGAGCTCCCTGAACAGTACGTGGTGCCTAGCACAGCATGGGCACTCAACCAATGTTTGCTTACCAACAACAAGAAAAGACCTTTGGCAAGAACCCAGAATTATCAGACCAGAATTTGTGCATCTGATGTAGCATTGGAATAATCAGCATGGGAGTCAGGAAGGGGCCAGGATAAGGTTTAGGGTGCAAGAACTGCTTCTTTACCTATAGGACCCACTGCAAAATAAAAACACAGGGCCACCCTGACCCACGTAGCCCAGCTAGTTGGGCATCATCCTGCAAAGTGAGAGGTCACTGCAGGTTCATTTCCCAGTCATGGCACATGCTTGGGTTGTGGGTTCGGTCCCCAGCCTGGGCATGTATGAGAGACAACTAATCGATGTTCTCTCTCACATCAGTATCTCTCTCCCTCTCTTTTGCCTCCCTCCCCTCTCTCTAAAACTAAGTAAATAAAATCTTTTTAAGAAGAAGTGCAGGTCCCCTTGTTAGACAGTTATTAAGAATTTGAAGATGAAAAAGCATCAGATCAGGCATTGGATGTTTCTGAGTGTGGAGCCCTGTGCCGCCAGCAGCCAGGCCTGCCAATCTGGAATCTTAACACTGGCTACAGTGTGGAGCCAGGAAGGCCAGAGCACTTATGCTCCATTTTCCAGAATCCCTCAAGGCTAATTTTAAATGTTCATGAAGTTAAATTATTTTTTTTAAATATTTTATTTATTTATTTTTAGAGAGGGAAGGGAGGGAGATAGAGAGAGAGAGAAACATCAATGTGTGGTTGCTGGGGGCTGTGGCCTGCAACCCAGGAATGTACCCTGGCTGGGAATTGAACCTGGGACACTTTGGTTCCCAGCCCGCGCTCAATCCACTGAGCTATGCCAGCCAGGGCTGAAGTTAAATTATTGAAACAGTCTTGTAGTTGAAAGGGGAATGTAATTCAGCCTCCAGTTGAGGTCTCCTCCTTTGACTAAGAGGAAGATGCCACCCATCTTACAACACTGGCCACATAGTACAAAGCATGTCTGTGTCAACAGCTGAAGACCTAGGAGCCTGTTATTTCAACACAGAGGTTGAAAAGGCCAAGTGACACCAATGTGCACATGTCCACAGCCAGCTCTTCCCACAGTTGAGCCCAGAGGGCTCCAGGTAGCAAGATGAGGCTGAATGGGAAGAAGACTGGGATGCCCACCAGATTCTTCTCCAAAGCATAGCACAGTCCACTTGCTGGGATGGGCCTCCACAAGGCAGGACAGCCTCTGCAGAACCAAACCATCCCAGGCACACAACAGTGACAAGGGATCCCACTGAGGGTCAAAGAGCTACAAAGAGCAGAGATCTCTCAAGCCAGTTTTTAAAATGCTATTGGGTGGGGGTGGAGCAGAGTTCTTGCTGGATGCTACAGAGTGAAACTAGGAGCACCAGGCTGTGGGCAAACTGGATCTTAAAGACAGCCAGGGAACAAGGAAGCTGTGAAGACACATTTCTCTCTAAGTGCCCTCTGCCTTCCTTGCCCCTGCACCATTTTCCTTCCCATTTCCCCTGACAAGCAGATGAGCTGAAGGTTAATTTTATGACTGGAATGAGAAGCATTGGAATGGGGGAGGTGTTCAATTCACTGGTAGGTTCGAGGCAGCAAGCCCTTCCCAAATTTTGCAAGCTGCCCCTTTATGATAAATAAACTCAGTCTGGGCATCAGAGGTAAATGCAGCAAAAATGACAGCCAAGTAGCTGTGGACATCTCAGGTATTGGGGAGAGGCACCGGGACGGGAGTGGGGTCACAACAGGGATGAGGGACAATGAAAAAGAGAACCTAGACAAAGGAAGTAAGTTAATGCTACACAATTAAAACAAGGATTATCACATACTCTCCATCAAGTCAAGAGTAAAGAAGCCAGGGCAGTGGTCCAGGGCAGAGCAGGAAAAGGTGGCCTCAGAAGGCTTTGGAAAGAGGAACCCCAACCTGAACTTGGTGGGCTCTTCCCTAAAGTCCCACCAGAAAGTGCTCATTTTCCTTTAAGGACTAGGAATGTGGGAACACACGCAGCCACTTGGCATTGAAGCAAACTGGAAATAAGAAGCTAGCCTTGCTTGCTGAGCCATGACAAGCAGTGGACTGTGGTTCTACCATATGCTTTAAGTCGCCTGTCTAGCTCTGTGCAGTGTGCCCTCAGGTAGTCTTCACATACCAACACAATGTACTCTACACAGTCAGTGAAGCTGACCTTGGGCTGCCTTTCTGACCCAGAGGGTGTAAAGGGGAAGCATCATTCTGCAGTCCCTGTCATTCTACCTTGTGCCTCGAGAGGTGGCACCTCAAGAAATGAACAGTGAGGGGTGGAGACCCTCCACTAAAAGCAGATTTGCCACATGGAGCCAGAGAAGCATTGACTGGATCACTAAGAATGGGCATTATTTAAAATGACCACACCAAGGCCAACCTCTCAGATATCTGGTGGAGACACTTGACCCACAGGACACTTACTGTACTGGAAAGAAGATGTGCTTTGGAGGTAAGTATTTCTCAATGCACAGCTAACTGTGTGAGTTCAGGTCCATTACTCAGCCCCTCTGACTCTAGTGTTGTCTCAAAACAGACATGAAAATATTTCCTAGGCAGGGTTGTTTGGAGAATGAAACACAGTATCACAGAGTCTCTCATAGACACCTAATCAAAATGGTAAAGAGACTCAACTCCTCGTACCTCCAGATTATGGGGTTCCAGCCTGTCTGAATCCCATTTATAACAGAAAGGCAGATATGGAACTCCATAACACAGCCCTGAATGATTAGAAAAGCTACGATTCCTAATGACCCTTGTTGATTACTTTGAAAAATTAATGATGAAACCATCCCTACTCCCTGATTTGTTTTGGCAAACTGTATTTTCTTCATCATTCATAGTTGGAAATGTCACCAGTGCAGACCCTAGAAGTTGCCTGGTGAGGTTTCTGGGATTCCCAGAGGGGAACATCTCACCCCCACGTATTCACTAAGTCCTGTCATTTTAGCTAGAAGAATTTTTGGAGTAAATTTCTGTTTTGTTTCAGCTGATGGCATCCCCTCCACTTGTTTGCAGGAGCTATCTGTAATAAAGTGCCACACATTGGGCACTGACTCAACAGAAATGTGTTGTATCACAACTCTGGAGATTCAACATCCAAATTCAAGGTGCAAGCAGGGTCTCGCCGAGCTGAGGTCTGTCCTCTGTCTGTGGCCTGTAGATGGCCTGTGTCTCTTTGCTCATCATCTTTCCTCTACGCAGGTCTCTGCCCAAATTCCCTCTGTTGTAAGGATACCAGTCACTGAATTAGGGACCACCTTAGTGACTTTGCTTTAACTTGATTAGCTCTATAAATACCCTATCTCCAAATAATGTCATATTTCACGGTACTAGGGGTTGAAATTTCAACATAGGAAATGGGGGATGGGAGGACACTATTCAACCCATAACATCCCACAACCCCACTCTCACACTTGTGCCAAATGCAGGAGGAGAGTGCAATGTCACCTGGCCCAGCTCCTTTTGAAAATGGTGCATTTCCACCCTGGAGGGGAGAAATTCCCACTCAATACAATATTCTCCCTGCCAAGCCCATCCCAGGGTAGCTAACCAGGAAGGCATGAACTTGGCCTCTCTCGGGCCAATTTCTTTAGGCCTACCAATATTGAGTCTGAACCAATAGGCCCAGCTTATCTTCATGGCCACATTAGCCATCCTGTAGGCAAGGACCTTCACCACAGGGGCACTGACATGTCTGCTAGTGTCACACATCAGAAACTACATATAGCCAAAGGGTCAATATCAATGTTTCTCACCTCTCATTCTGCCCAACTAGCTACAAAATGTGGTAATTGTTAAATCTCAGGATAAGAACTCTGGAAGGTTTTGCTCCTGCAGGAAGAATAAGAAGCAGGAGGAGAGTTAAAGGAAGTTCAGTGTTGTAGGTAAAATGCAGACAGAGAATCCCCCAGGTTCCTCTTGCTTTCAAGTTTGGTGATGGGGGGCTTCAGAGAAACCTCTTAGCAGCATGTCCACCTTGGGGACAGAGGAAGAGGAGGAGAAGTGAGGAGCTCAGGCATGTTTGAGGACTTACACACAGCGAGGATGGGGGAGGGAAAGTGGGGTGGGGGAGGTAGAGAAGAAGAGGTACGTCTTTACAGATTCTGTCCTGAGTCTCCTGAGCAATCTGAAGCACTATCATCAGGGCCGAGTGGAAAGACTGCCCAGAAGCCTGCCAGACCCCTGCCCCTGAGCCTGCACCCTTCAACGCTCAGAGTGGAGGCAGTGCCTTCCTGGAGGCTATCACAGCTAAATCATTGTTCCCCCTTTGCCATTATAGACAAAATAAATTTTTTTCTTGATTCAGCTTTAATGTGAATCCAGGGAATACTCAGAGCCACCCTCTCTGAAGATTCAGCCCAGGGCAGCACAAGTCCAAGGGGGTGCCCAGGAGGGAGGGAGTCCAAGGTCTGACCTTCCCCCTGGGCTGCAGCGGGCCTTTCCACACCAGGCCCTCTCTCAGCCTCCTTCATTTTCCACACTCACAGTTAGGGAAATTAAAAGTCCTGCAGACATCACTATGGGGCCGTTTTTGGAGAGCAAATGGGCAGTGCTTGGTGGGCAGCCAAGGGAACCTTGCAGGCTCAGGGGTGTGGCAGTCTGAGCCTTTAAACAGAGAGAACAGTGGATATGCAGAGGAATTGCCCCAGGGCCAAGGAAAGCTGGTCCAGGCTCTTTCTCACACACAAGCACTTTAGCCTTAAAAACAAAAAAGACCCCTCAGCATTTTTTTCCCTTCCAACAGCCCTTTGAGCAACAGGTGTAGTCATTCAGAGAATTAAAGTCCAAGTACCTGAAAGAGTCCTGGCATGAGTTCGGCAGGGTAACATAGGAAAGCGCTCTGTGGGCACAGAGGCAGCGAGCACCCAGAGACCCTAGCTACCTTGCAGAAGGACCCCAGGCCCAGGGAGGCCCAAGACAGCACCGTCCTGCCCCTTTGAGATCTGCAAGTAGTGGTGAGGAAGCTATCTGCATTAAACTCGGAGCTCCTCTCATGCCACAAAAAGAGCACGTGAAAATGTCTAGCTTTGGCTTGGCCACTGACTATTACAGCTGTAGGACCTCTGATAAGGTCCTTTATCTCCACTTCATGGCACTCCTGTGAGATGAAATGAGCACATGGTGATGTGGTAAGGCTATTCCTAGTAGGCATGTAGTAATTGCCCAATAAATGTTAACCCTGTTAACTATCCTATTTACTCCCCCATACCACTGGGTTGCGGCCACGCTCTGCAGATGTACCAGGCAGTGAACAGGGATGGCAGTGTTAATTTCTCTTCAACCCAGGCTCTCGACCTCAGCTTTCTCATCTGCAGACTGGAGGTAAGGACTCCTGTGTACAGCTCTGGGCACCAAAACGAAACCACAAATGGGAAAGCACTTTGGGATCTGTGATGAGGCAAAATAATATTTTTACATTTTATATTTGCAATAGCACATTCCTTAGAGTCAGATGAATCATGGGTTCTAATTGTTTTTACCAAATCCTTGACCTCTCTGTGCTCCAGTTTTCCAATCACAGAACAAGGACAAGGGAGGCAAATGTCTTGTAGGTTATTGTGAAGATCAAAAAGTGTGTGCTAAACGCCTGGCACACTGTAAATACTTGTTAGTCTTCTCTTATCATTACAGTTACTGTCTTCATTGTTATCGATAGTAGTTCATGCAAGAATCGTGGCCACATTCCCTCATTTAGGGTTGCTTGCCCCAGAAGTCTTTCATACTTACACAACCCTGCCAGTGACTCCTGCCCCTTATATAAAAACCCAAACATTGGGAAAGTGACTTGGTTTCCCTCCTCTCATGCCCACACAACTTTAACTAGGGTTCTTTCCATACCACAGCCCCACACATCAGGCTTTACTGGTTTTCAGTTTTAAAATCCAGGTGTTTGTAAGGCAGAGTCAGGGCCTGCCTGTTTCCTGCTCATTCAGATTAATTTCTGTTGTTGGGAGGCTGAATGGTCTCACAGAGGTAGCACGAGGGGAGAGGGAAGTTTCCCTTGCCAGGAAAATCCAGTGGGTGATGATGCCCAAGGCAGAGGTATGTCCTCTGCCAGTTTGTGCAAAAACACAAATGAACTGGCAAGTAAGGCCTTGATGCCTAAGAAGTCATGAGCCCTGACTGTAAAGGGCTGCTTTTATAATGGGAAGAAAGGCCCATTTGGTCAGAGACTGTATTAATCTCCTATTGCTGCTATTAAAAATGACCACATGCCCTAGCCAGTGTAGCTCAATGGGTTTGGTGTCATCCTGCAAACCAGAAGGTCATGGGTCAGGACACATACCTGGGTTGTGGGTTCGTTCCCAGTCAGGGTGCATGCAGGAGACAACTGATAGTTGTTTCTCTCTCACGTGGAAACTTCTCTCCCTTTCTTTTTCCCTTCCCCTATCTAAAAAAAAATCAAAAAACTAAAACTGACCACAAACTTAGTAGCTTAAAATAACACAAGTTTATTACCTTATGGTTCTTGAGGTCAGAATTCTACAAGTAAGGGGTCAGCAGGGCTACATTCCTTCTGAAAGTCCTAAGGAAGGATCTGTTTCCTACCTCTTCCAGCTTCTGGTGGCTGCCGCCATTCCTTGGCTTGTGGCAGCATCACTCCAATCACCAATGTCATCTTCACATGGCCTTCCCCTCTTCTTCCTGTGTCTTTTCCTTTTCTGCTTCTTGTAAGGACTTTTTTCCTTGGATTTAGGGTCTACCTGTTAATCCAGAATGATCTCATCTCAAGAGCCTTAACTTGAGTACATCTACAACAACTGTTTTTTTGTTTTGTTTTGTTTTTCAAATAAAGTCACATTCACAGGTAGTAGGAATTAGGATGCCCTCTCTTTTGGGTGATCACTATTTAAGTAGCTACAAAAGGAATTGTTGGATACGTGAATTACCGAATAGGAGAATTCCCTTCTCCTTAATAACTAGAACCCGTCCTGTAGGGAGGCATACACAGGGGTGGTCTGTGGCTGGGAGGACCCCAGGACATCGCAGCTCAGCCCTACAGTTCAAGCTGAACCCCCAGAGGAGTGAGAGATCCCTTGGGTGTCACAACAAGATATACCTAGGGGATCCCTGGGTTTGGATGCAGGTGATATAACAGGAAACATGGGGCTGCCATTGACTGGGGCAACCCAAAGTTTAGGTGACAAACAGCAAAAAACAAAGAGTGCTGAGGGAATGGCCCTAGGCTGGTTCCAGGAGCTTTGCCCACAACAAGGGAAGCCAGGGTGGCCTGTGAGGGTAGGAGGCCCCCACAAAGTCATGTCAAGGAGACCAAGGGTCAGTTGCATCGGAATAAGCCAGATCAGACCCAGGCTGAAATGGGCCCAGTGACTGAGAACTATATAATATTATTGACCAGTGTTACCCCAGTAAAATTGCTAACATTTTTCTAAAAGTTCCTCCTACCAGCCCTCATCTCTCTTCTGCACTGGAAGGACAGGGTACAGGATAAGTCTTGAGCTGTAACAGATGCTCTCTTTCCCCTGATCTCCTCTTTTCCAGGTTTGGTGGACCTTCAGCTATTAGAACAGGACTGTTGTCCAGACCCTACATCATAACGGTCCCCAAAATGTACCAACACACAGCCCTCCATCCCTGCACACAGTAGTACTTAACTTCCCTCAGGCTCTTGATAAGCATACTCTTCTTAACTGTGCAGGGACCTCTGGATGCTGCCAAGTGTTCAGTACCATGATGAGAACTTCCCAGCTGCCCATGGGTGGTCCCCTTGGGAGTGTCCTCTTCACAGAGACATGGGTCATCTTCTCCTCTGATCTCCACCTGAGCTCAGGAAGACTGGAATGGAGAAGTTAGAAACTATTGTTGTGAGATGTCAGCCAGACCAGGAATAGTCAAAACTGTCCTACAGATACTGAGTGGAGACCTTCAGGGTCAGACCTTCAGGCTGGTCAAGTGCCCCAACACAAAGGGCTCAGTGACCATCAGGAGCTTCCCTGTCCAACCTTCCTCCAGCCCTGCTGACTGCAGCTTCCCAGCAGGACCCAAATCTCCTCCTGACCCCTGGAAGGGGCTCAGGCCACCATGCCAAATTCATGAGGAAGCTTCTCTCCAAACCAGGGGTGACACCCCCTGTACCATCCCTCAGAGGTGAAGAGTGACACCACTTTGTGCTGTTTCACGGGTGACTGTTATCTGAGAGTTGCATTTTTGCGCATGTGGGGCACCAGTCCAGTTTTCACAGCTTTTGCTGGCATCAAACACTCAGGGGACCAAGTGAGCATTCAACTTAGAACTCCTTAGCAACAGGTATCCCGGCTGTGCGAGGAAGGTACCACAGATGGGGTTCCTCTCAGAATATTTTCCCCAAATGGAGCCAAGCTGAAGGAGCGAGGGGAAAGAAGCTGAGATTCAGCCACAACCACCAAAGAGACACATTAAGAGGGGCTGGGGAAAGCTCTGCTGTGTGGACAGGCTCCAGCCAAGCAGACGGCCCAGGACACTGAAGAAGGAGAGGGTTCTCTCCCCAACTTGGAGCAGCCCTCTGGCTCCCTTTAAGCAAAATTGCTCTGTGTATACAATACGGTGCACCTCACTCATAGTCTCCAGAGGAACCCCCTGGAGAAGCCCTCTGGGAGCTGAGAGATGCAACAAACCATCCAAGGACTCAGTCGCCATTCACAGACTCTCCTCTAGAGGGCAGCTTAGGGCGATGGCAGGGCTCTCCCGCCTCTGGGAGCTCCCAGAGACTCCAGAACTCAGGGATCAGGGCTCTGGAAGGAGTTCCCAGATAGTGGAGGACTAGATGCTCCTCTCCCCTCCCCTTTGTATCTGTTTTGTTCTCCATAAATCAGCTCTCAGAGACCACATGGCCCAGCACCCTTCCTCTGAGTCATACCTGGCTGCCCAAGAGACCACAAGTGTCCTGGCTAATACACCCATGGTGAAGAGGGAGCCCAGGGCACAGCAAGGTCAGAGAGGCATGCCAGGAGTGCCCATGAGGCCCCTGAATGTCCTTTCCAGCCTTCTTGTGGTCTGCTTCTCTCAGACCCATGGGGCAGGAGGGTTTGAGGGGCTGAAATCTTGTCTGACCCTAGCTAAGAGTTAGGGGCAGCAGGGTAAAGCAAGGGGTGCAGGAGCCCTTTTTAAGAAGACAGATGAAAGTGTGGCATGACTCAGGGTGCTGGCCTAGCTAAGCTCTTAGAAGAAAGCCCAGTTCGTAGAACACATAAAGCCAGGGCTGCCCTGGTCAGAGGAGGGTAAATTGACTTCCACCTTCTGAGTATCTTATAACCAACCACTTACCCTCTCCATCTGCCTGCTAGAGTGGTCGCTGAAGCACCTCCTGGAGAGGCCAAGGGTCTCAAAATACAGTTTGAAGATTGCGGGACTATGCACCCCAAGGCCTTGGAGCATAGCCATATGTCCAGGCAGGCCCCAGGCCAGTGCACATGAGAGCATGAACCCCTGCAGGATAAAGGGAAGGGGGTTAGGAAGCAGGAAGAGACCCTCCTCATGCTGAGGCAGCCCTTCTGTTGATGAAATGTGCTGTGTCATCCGCCAAAACCCTGGAAGGAAACTCTGGCCTTCTGAGTAGATTCCTGATGGGCAAAATGGACATCCCAGGGTCTCTGCACAGGAGCCCCGCTGCTCCCTTGGCCGTCACAGCCTCAGAGCACTGCAGGGCAAGGCCTCAGGAGGTCCTTGAGGCTAAGACACAGCC
Source organism: Phyllostomus discolor (assembly GCF_004126475.2). Lineage (NCBI taxonomy): Eukaryota > Metazoa > Chordata > Mammalia > Chiroptera > Phyllostomidae > Phyllostomus > Phyllostomus discolor. The sequence goes on along the minus strand of NC_040909.2, from coordinate 31,547,293 downwards.
TTGCCTTCCTGGCCCAGCCCCCCTCCCCAAGCCCAGGTTTGCCAGGCACCAAGGCAGGCAGGAGTGAGCTCTAGCCCTGGAGGGAGAGGCCTTGCACCTGGCAAGTCCTTTGAGCTCAGAGACACAATTTGTCACATTTTTCAGGAAAGACTGAAAGGGGCATTTAATGTTGTCTTAAGGGGTTCCCTAAAAAGAGGAACCAGATCTTACACCACATGAGCAGCACATGTACAAACAACCCCATACAGGTAGGTGCACATACGAACCTCACAGTTACTCACAATGAAGTGCACGTTCACACCAGTGCCAGTGTTAGATACGTCTGCGGCCCACCTTACAGTGCCCTGAGGCAGCAGTGCAAAGTGGTATGGAGGGTGGGGTCTGGGCCCAGAGCATTCTGCTGCTGTCTAGCTCTGGGTCCTCAGGTCTGTTACCCCACCTCTCTGAGCCTTTGCTTTCTTATTTGTAGAAGTGTATATATATCAGAACCATCTACCTACCAGGTTCATTGTGAGGACAGTATGGGAAACTGGCCTGCAATGCCCTAGCCTGAGATCTGTGGCTGGCCATTTGTGTGGACACCCAGGACCACGGTGGTTAGTGGGGACTCAGGAAACCAGGAGGCACCGGCTTACTCTCTATCTAAGTGAAGGGTGTCAAATTTATTTTCACCGGAGGTCACATCAGCCTCACGGTTGCCTTCAAAGGGCCGAATGTAATTTTAGGACTATAAATGTAACTGCTCCTTAACAGTTAAGGAGGTGAAATTACATTCGGCCCTTTGAAGGCAACTGCGAGGCCAATGTGGCCCCCCGTGAAAATGAGTTTGACACCCCTGCTTTAAGTGATGGACCATGGCCCTGAAAGCTATCAAGGCCTATAGGTCAGTTTTCCAACTGCGGTGTCAATGGGGGTCCTTAGCCAGGGTCTGAGGACCTGGAAGAAACCCTGGAGTAACCCAGGAGTTACTGACAAGTCCCCGTGGAAGGAGGCACTGACCACAGGGAGACAATGAGGGGAAAGAGAGCTGGGATAAATATAGAGAAATGAAACTGTAAATAGAGCGGTGACAGATGCAAAGGGAACGGGCAGAGAGGGCTTGTGTCTAGAGATCAGTTAGGAAGACTGTTCGGAGACAGCCAGCCAGACACCTACTGACTGGCAGAGAGACGGGCCGCTGTCGGGGTCACACCTGCGCAGACCCCCACAGCTGAGGACACAGAACAAAGGATGGAGACACACAGCCCCGACTGCCTACGCCCTTCATGCCCACTTTGGGCCTGGACTCCCCAAAGGCCCTTCCCTCCCGGCAATTGAGCTTCTGCCAGGCCACTGGCCGCCAGACCCACATCGTGCCTGGGCAGCGGCGAAGCCAGAGGGGGCAGGCGGAGGGAGGCAGCACAGGTCACCCACAAGCTGGGACAGGACAAGGGGGAGGAGATGCAGAGCTTTAAACAGCTCAGTCCCCTGCAGCACAGACAATCACCAAGGACCTTCACTTGTCAGCCCTGCATTTTAATTGCACTAACGAGACCTCCTGCCATTTTCTCCCAGGAGAAGGGGCTTTTCTTCCCATGATTCCCAGCCCTGGGCAGCTGCACCTCTGTCCTGACCTGGCTGTAAGAGCATGTGGCGGAAATTCTTTCTCTCTTCTTTTTATGACTGTAATTAATTCTTTCCAAGGGGATAAAGGAATGTGCTGTCTGAGTACCTAGTCTTCTGCCATCCCTCAGTAATCGGCCAGGAGAGGAGCTGGCTGCCTTCCATCACTCCATCCCTCCGTCAGCTCTCACTCTCCGGGATGGGGGAGTGGCCATCCTGTCGCCGCAGGCTCATGACCCACACGTGTTGGAAACTTACCCCAGGCACTGGACCGGCTGCAGCGATGGTCACATCTGACATGGTCTCGCCTTAGAAACTTGCACCCAAATGTCCACATGCAAGGTGTTCTTGGGGTGGGTTGGCTCGTTTTAAAATACCTCCCCTTGCCCTGGCTGGGTGGCTCAGCTAGTTGAAGCATCATCCCCTACACCAAAAGGCTGCTGGTTTGATCCCTGGTCAGGGCACATTCTTAGGTTGTGGGTTTGATCCCCTGGCAGTGAGTATGAGAGGCAACCAGTCGATGTTTCTCTCCCACGTGGATACATATCTGCCCCCACCTCCAATCAATAAACATGTCCTCGGGTGAGTATTAAAAAGGTAAAATAAAATAAAATAAAATAAAATAAAATAAAATAAAATAAAAATATCCCCTTGACAGTTCTGATTCCTCCCTACCTCTCTGAGCATTTTTCTTGGTCTCTTGTACTAATTACTTTTTTCTCCCTGCCCTTACATGTGAGGGCTCCCCAGATGCCACTTTTGTCCCTTTTCTCTCTTCTTACTCTGAAGCCTCAGGAAGTCCATCCATGCTTAGACCCCCCTGGACGAGCGAACCAGCCTCTGAGCCAGGCCTGGGGAAGCGGAGAGGAAAGACAAGGCCCCGCCCTCATGGAGCTCAGTCTTCCAGGATTTCAGCCCAAAACAAAGCCACATGGAAATCAATGAGCTCTGTATTTGTGGGATTTAGGAAGTGTCGAGGGAGCCCAGCCCTTTCTTCCTTAGATGGAAAGTGGGGGTTTCATAGAACCCGATGGGGTTGTTAGGATGGCTTGACATGGACAGTGCTTAGGGCAGTGCCCAGGAAGTGATAGGTGCTCCGTCTGTGTAGATACACGTGATGACCTCAGCTGCTGATGAGCCCCACTTTGGCCCCCTGCCCACACCTGTCCCCGTGGTTGCAGCTGAGCACACCTAGCCCTCCCCCTACTCATGTCCATGTGGCCATGCAACAGACACTTCAAATCCAATGGGACCCAGTGGAATGCCTCTCCTGGCCCCTACATGTGCTCCCCAAAGTGACAGCATCACCATTCACCCACTGGTTCAGTTGCCTGAGCTACAACCTGGGAACCATCTGTCCAGTCACGGCATCCTGGCAACTCTAGCCAGGTCAAACTGAGGCATGAAAATACCTGAAGTAAAAGTAAGATTCCTCAAAAAGATAAACATCGAATTATCATACAACCTATTCCTATATAAGCCATTCCAAGTCACAGGTATATACCCAAAATAATTGAAAGTGGGTACTCAAATGAACCTTTGTACACAAATATTTGTAGTGGCATTATTCACAACAGCCAAAAGGTAGCAACAACCCCAAAGTCCATCAGTGGGTGACACATAAATGAAATATGATATATCCATGTGATGTGAAACTATTCAGCCATTAAAAGGACTGAAGTACTGATACGTGGTATTACGTGGATAAACCTGAAAATTGTGCTAAATGAGAGATGCCAGACACAGAAGGTAACATGTTGTATGATTCTAATTATATGAAATGTCCAGAGTGGACAAGTCTCAGACAGAGAAAGCATAAGGGCAGTGGCCAGGGACTGGGGAGCAGGGGGAATAGGGGAATAACTGCTTAATGGGTACAGGGTATTATTTGGGTGATGCAGATGTTTTGGAACTTGATAAAGGTGGTAGTTGCACAACATTGTGAAAGTACTAAATATCACAGAAATTGTTCACTTTTAAATGGTTAACTTTATACTATGTGAATTTCACCTTGTTTTTAAAGAAGCCTGTCAGGTTTTCTCTGGAGAATCTGCTGGTCTTGGCTGGCCATAGATCCCTTTCTCTCTCAGAGCAGGAATGCCCAGCACTTCCAGGTAAGAGAGGCTGGCAGTGCCCAGGCTGAGTGGGGAAGATCAGGCCAGAGGATGGATGGCCAGCTGGCTTACAGAAACCCCTTTCTCCTCCAGACCCCTCCCCAGATGAGCTGGCCTCCCACTGCCCCCATGGAGAGGCTGCAGTCCCATCAGTGTAGGGAAGGGGTCCCTGGGAAAGAGCGGCTTCCCTGTGTGGTGTAGAGGCACCAGCACTGAGGCCTGACCCAAGCCACCCGGACGCTCAAAGCAGCCTAGTGGATACCTGGCCCTCAAAGCAGGAGGCAGCTCCACCCCACCCACGAGCTGCTCAGGGACAAAGTCTGGGACTTGCTTCCCTGGGCTCAGGACCACTGAGGGTAGTCCTGCTTTGGAAATCCACAGGGTCAGGAAAAGGAAGATGAGCTCTGTGGGGTCATTCCTCCAGCAGAAGCCTACAGGGGCCAGGACATTTATTAGCAGGGAAGGAAGGGCTCTGGCCATACAGCTTTAGTCAGTGTCTGACCTGGTCTGGCATAAACGCCAGTGCTTGACGTGTCCATGAAGAGCTCGCATTGGGAATGCTGGCCAGGGGATGGTAACGGTGATCTGTCTCAGCAGCGTTGTAAGCTACAGGATCCAGGGAAGCAGCAGCACAGGTATAGCAGGTGAGATAGTCAACAGTTAATGGGCTAAGTGGAGCCCTTGTTTACAAGTACACCTTTTCTCCAACGCCAAGCTCAAGTTCCACGTCGGCTGGTAGCAAGGGCTTAATTAACTGTTGGAAGACTGGACCTACCTCAGGGTGCCCAAGGTCCAGGGCTGGAAGCTCAGGTCCCTCTGTCCTTCTTCCACTTCTGTCTGCTTAGCTCTCCTGGTCTCTGGGTTCCAGTGGGTGGACTGATTCTTTGCTTGTCTTTCATTTCATTTTATCATCTCACTTTAACTTCATTGTGGCATTTTTCTTTTCTCTGAACATTTTTTTGCTGCTTTTCTAACTAGAAGGGAAGGTGGTGGAAGGAAGAAAGGGAGGGAGGGCAGCCTGTCTGCCTCTCTGTGCAGTTCCCCTGGTTGGACATACTGACTCCTGGTCTGGAGATTCTGAAATGGTGATAAGATCCACTTGGATTTTTTTATTACCCTTTCCCCAAACCACTGAAGGCCTGTTGACTCTCCTTCCCATTCCCCTCTCTCTATCCCAACACTCGTGGTTCAGGCCATGTCAGCTGTCCCAGCATCACTGTGACAGCCCTCTCACCTCTACCCTATCCTAGCTAGGCCCTCTCCGTGCCACCCCCCTGCCCCGAGAAACTCTGAGAACATCACATCGCCGCTTCAGTGGTTCTCAAGTGCGGTTCCCAGACCAGCAGCATCAGCATCCCCTGGGAACTGGTAAGAAATGCAAATTCTCAGGACATATCCCAGACCTACTGATTCAGCAACTCCAGGGCTGGGCCCAACAATCTGTGTTTTAACAAACTCTCCAACTGATTGTGATGCCTGCTACAGCTGAAAACCAATGACCTACTTAAAATCCTACAGTGGCTCCCACTGCCAGGCCCAGATTCCTTGGCAGAACCTTTGGGACCGACTTCCTGCCTCTCTTCTGAGTTCTGCCTTCTCCTCCCCACTCCTTCCTACCAACCCCTGCCCAATACACCTTGCATCAACTCTTCCCACCTGCCAATGGGGCCCTGAGCAGCGGCTGGTCCAGGCCTCTGTGTCATGTTCTCTCCTGCTGGATGCCCTTCCCTCCCCACTCAGAACACACTAGTCACTCCCTCTGGGGACGCGCCTTTGAGCCCTGACTAACCTACATCCCACCTGCACGTAATGTCAGTCTGTTGTTCATTCTGTCCCTAGACTATGAACTCTTGGAGTGAAGGGGCATGTGTTTGCATTTGTGAATCCCAGCACCCTGCACATATGTGGCTCCTGATTCATAGCCATGACTTAAGCATTGTCCCAGAGTCATCATCACATGATACCTGGACACACACTGGCACACAGGCGTGGTTTTTTCATTTCGCTATTGGCTTTACTGTCACTACAGAGAGGTTGTTGGATCCCTGTATGACTTTGCTAAAACTCCCTGTGGCTCCCAGATGTAAGCCCTTGATAATGCGGCTTCCGAAGGCCGGCCATCCAGAGAGTGTGAAGAGAACAGAGATTGGAGTCCAATCACCTGTGTTTGCATCCTGGCTCCCACTTTCCAGCCCTGTGATCTCAGGAAAAACTCCAAGACTCATTTTTCTCATCTGTAAAACCAGATTGTTGTAATAAATTTAGGTAAGTTTAGGTCTTTATTTGAGTCCCCCTGAAAGCAGAGCCTGAGACAACTCCTTGGATGCAGACAATTTATTTAGGAAGTGATCCCAGAAAGCAGGAGAAAAGATTTCGGGGGACTAAGTCAGGAAAGAGAAAACTCCACTGTAACTATTGTTGTAGGTAATGGGGGGCTCCATCCCTCCAGGACCTCTGAGAAGCATACAGAATGTCCCCCTAAGACTGTCCATCCAAAGGACAGGAGTGGGTCCTTCATCACAGCTCCCATCTCCCATTGGTTAAGGGCTAACACAGCCATTAACTTCCCACTCCCTTTCCCGGACTGTAATTCTGAGGGGCTCTTGTTTGCAGGTGTGTGGATATCTGAAGCTTTAGAGAGGGCCTGAGGCAGAGAAACAGGGAGGTGAAGGTCCAAGGTGGAATGAGGTCACATCCCACCACAGCTGCAGCTGCAATCAAAAGTGGACTGAGGGGATGTAAACCAGGGCCCTGAAATCATCTGCTCCAGTCTGAACACGCACACCCATAGAACATCATGACAACCTCTCGTGTGGCCCTCTTTTTCTAAACTGGGATCACCTATTTATCTGTGTCCTCCACTTGATGCAGACTTCCTCGACAGCAGGGTCAATGTCTGTCTTGCTCATCCCAATGCAAAAGGCAGATCTCTGCAAAGGCGGCATCCTCAAAAATATTTGTTGAATGACTGGATGGGTGAAAGTTACTCTTGTCCTGGCCAGTGTGGCTCATTTGGTTGCAGTGTCATCCCATATACCAAAAAGTCATGGGTTCAATTCCCAGTCAGTTCATATGCCTGGGTTGTGGATTTGATCCCCGGAAGGTGACCAATCAATGTTTCTCTCACACATCAATTTTTTCTCCCTCTCTCTCTCTCTCTCTCTCCCTCCCTTCCCCTCTCTTTAAAATCAATAAGTATGCCCTCAGGTGAGGATTTTTTTTAAAAGAAAGAAAAAGAAAGTAACTCTCATATAATGCATATTCAAGACAATCTACCATGACACTAAGACTTTCTGAATTGAAGAAGAGAGTGTACTGTTTTCTGATCAAGTTGCAGAGAATCATTCAAGATGAATGGGTTGGAATTCCTTTTCCATTCAAAATGGAGTAGCAGAGACCAGAATTACCTCCCGACTAGACTACAAGCTCAGATAAAATATATGCAACAATGATATGCAAGCCACTGGGCACTGGGCAAAAAGAAGAATTATCCTTGAGAGAAAACAAATGAGGTGAGCCCTATGATTGCCCCAGTTTAATGCTCTGAGAAAGTTGCCAGGCAGCAGCGGGAGGCAGGGGCAAGTGTAGGGGCTTAGGGGATGGAGGGACAGGTTACCAAGGGCCATAAGGAAACAGTTTAGGGTGATGGATGTGTTCTCATTCTTAATTGTGGAGGTGATTTTGCAAATATGTATGCACTTCAAAACTTACCAAATTGTGTACTTTATGCCACTTTACTGTATGTCATTATATTTCAATAACCCTGTTTCTTTAAAAAAAAAAGACGAGGGGACTGGTATTCTGTTTAGGTAATGGGAAAGAATCTAGCTTAGCAAAACACACGCAGAAACTCATTAAAGAGTGGATACGTAATCAAGAGCTTTCTAGTAAGATCTTATCTCTCTGCTTTTTGACAAATCATCTTTGTCTAAAATTTGGATCCAGTTTCCAGTGGGGGTTCAGAGTTTTGTCAGCAGGCCCACAGAATCAGAAACACACTTGGAAATTCCGCATGCGTCACTCTCCCATCCAGGTCAGAGCCCATTGCCGTGGGAGGGACACATCTAGCTCACCAGGCCACATGCCCAGTTTTTCTCTGGGCGTCCAGCCTTGTTCCCCACATTCCACCGTCCCCACTGGAGAAACCCTGGGAGGCTCCTTTTTGCACTTTCCGTCCCACACCTGGACCATTATCACCGCTTTCCCCACTCTCTATCCTTTGGTGCCCTCAGCACCTTCCCACTCAGCAGCTGGAGCCACTCACCCACTTCCTTCTTGATGCCCTGCTCTGGGCAAGGGAGAAGGGCCTGCTACAGAGGTGCTCGGGACATTTTGGGTAAATTCCTGTCAATTTACCATCCATTTCTCTAGCAGATTAGCTTCAGTTCCTCAAGACACAATTCTTTCAGCTGGATCTTAAAACCACCTCCCCTGAGAATCTAAAGGTGTCCCTGCAGGACTACACCAGGGTGTGCCCCAGTATAGGCTAAAGCTCCCTTCTCGTCAGGACCTGAGGCCAAGTCTGGCCAGTGTGACAAACCCTCTGTATTAGCCCAGCCTTTTTACTCCTCCGGACCCTGTGTCCTTCTTGACAACTTGCTATAAGTCTGCACAGTACATTCCCTCTGCCCCTCTCCCCTGCCCCTCCCCCAACCCACCATCAAGTTATGCAGTGCATATACAACTGAATCTCCACTGTGGACAGGGCTCTGCTTATTACCCAATGGGACTCTGAGCCCAAAGTCCCATTGGGCTCAGAGTCCCATCACAGGTGGGTAGTGAGGTGTGGTGGGATGAACATCACACTCAAAGGGGACCCGCAGAAATAGATTAGTAGTTCAGAGTGGTCCACATGAAGCTCTGCAAAAACTGCCATGACTTCCAGGCTCTGCCTCCTACCCTACATGTGGCACATCCATACAATGGAATGTTATTTGGCAAGAAAAAGGAATGAAGTACTGATACATGCTAAAACATGACAAACCTTGAAAACATGCTGAGTGAAAGAAGCCAGATACATAAGACCACACGTTACATGATTGTTGTTTGGGGGAGTGGGGCAGGGATAGGTGCTATGGGAGGCAACACTGTAAATTGAAGGGCCGCATCTTAGAAAGGCCTGGGCTCTGAGAAAGGAGAACTTGCTGTGCTGGGGCTGGAATTTTCGATGGAAGTGTGTCCGGAGGAAGGGAGATTTGGAGAGGTCATCATTGCTGTGGGGAAGCAGGCATCACCAGACTCCTATTGAGGCAGACGCATGCAGATTGTGAGCTGTGTGTCTGAGATGAATAGAGGAAGATGACTGATGTGAGGTCCTAGCTGGCATCCTGCTGCACACTGTTGCATCCTATGACCTTCCACGTGGAATGTGAAGACTCGGGTTCATCCTGGTGGCTCAATGAGGTAGGCCCAGTATTACCCAGTGTTCATTATGTAGAGAGAATCCTGACTCCAATACTTCCAACATCCCCTTTATCTCCGTTCTCACAGCCTAACCAGAATCCCACTTCTCACCTGGGTTCCCTCAGGGAGACTTCTGTGGCCAGTCATAAGCCCTCCCAAGTCAGCCTTTTTCACTCTACTACCAGGGAGAGTTTCCTGAAACAATTGGGCCACCAGTTCCTCTGTTCAGTGGCCCTGCTGTCTCCCTGCTGCCTGGTGAGGAAATGCACCATCCTGGTCCTTCCACCTCTTGGTCTCCTCTGCTGGTATCTCCCACCCACCCAGTCCCACATTCCTGCCACTCTGGACTTACCACCATTCATCCTAAGCACCAGACTCTGTCATGGCTCTGTGCTTGGAGGAAAGGGGCCAAAGGAGAAGAAGCAGGGAGAGCTGCAAGAGGGGAAGATGGCAGAGGGAAGGGACTCAGTCAGAAATTGATGATAGCTGAGCAAGTGAAAGGCAGAGAGGGTAGCTGACAGGTCAGACAGAGGAGTGCTCATGGGTGAGAAGTGAGAGGGTAGAATTTGAAGACCACGCCCTAAGCCCCCATTATTTAAATTAAGTATGAAATTGGATCAAGTTAAAATTGCAAATGCAACTCAATGGGCCACACATACACTCATGTGCACACACACTCACAAGCACATGTCTGCTTGTATGCACACACCCATATGCACATGCACACACCCATATGCACACTCTCCGTGGACTGCTTGCTCACTGTCCTCTACCCTCCTCAAAGTGTTTGTCTTATCCCCTGTAATTGAGTGCTGCCGTAGAAAGTACCATAAACTGAGTGGCCTCAGGCAACAGAATTTTTCTGGGGACTAGAAGCCTAAAATCAAAGTGTTGGCAAATCCAGAGAAAGACAGATACCATGTGATTTCTCTTATATGTGGAATATAATTAACATAATAAACTAACAAACAAAATGGAAATACTCATAGTTACAGAGAACACATTGCCAGCTGTCAGAGGGGTGGTGGGGGGTGTTGTGAGGCTGAGTGAAGGGATTAAGGAAAAAAAATGTTCTCACCCTCATAGATGCAGAGAACAGTGTGTGATTACCAGAGGGAAAGGGGAGGGGGTGCAGGTAGAAGAGGGTACAGTGGGGATAAACACTGACAGAAGGAGACTTGACTTTGGGTGGTGAACACATAATACAGTGTACAAATGATATATTATAGAATTATGCAACTGGAACCTATATACTCTTATTAACCAATGTAACCCCAATAAATGCAATAAAAATATAAAAAAATAGATCTTCATTAAATGTAGCACCCTTCCTTTTTATGTTTATTTTTTCTAATTTTAAAATTATATATTTTGATTAGAGAAAATCTGCAAGTTGGAGAAAACTCTAGGGAAAAAAATTATCACCCATTACCCAGCGCTCAGAAATAAATATGTTAACATTTTATACACTGCTTTTCAATCTTTGTATTTTTATTTAAATATTTTTACACAGGGCAATATATACAATTTTTGTCCTTCATTTACCATAAAGCAAAGTTGTTCCTTGCAACTCAGGTGTTTAACATCTACAGTATTCTCCCTTAACAAATGACCTTTGTCGCTATTTCCTTATCTGTGTCCCAATGATCCTATCAACTATGTGAAGATAGGAGCATGTTTTATTTACCTTTGTGTCCCCTGTGTGTGGCTTGTAGAAGGATACTGATAAATATCTGTTGAATAATTGCACAAATTAATTGTCAAAAAATTACCTAAGCTGTCATTTATTGTTGGGTGTTTGGGTCATTTCCAATTGTTTTTACTCCTCTATATAATACTAGCACAGTCATTCAAGTACAATACATAAATCACAAGTCACCACGCACATCTTTTCTTGTTTCCTTAGGCAAAATTCCTAGAAGTGGAACTACTGGCTGAGTGGATAGGAAAAAATGTAAGGTTGTTGAAATCACGTTGCTAATTTGGCTTCCAAAAGCTTGTCCCAATATGCACTCTGAGCAGCTGCTTGTGGGAGACGAGGCATTAGGCGTTCTACTCCTTAAGTCTTAGCTCATTCCTTGGGAAGAAAAATGGCATTCTATTGCTCTCATTTAAATTTCTTTAATTGTTTTAGTGAGGTTGAACAGGTTTTCAAATTTTATTAGACATGATTTTTTTCAGTCAGCTGTCTGTTCAAACACTTTATCCATCTACCTACTTGGGCCTTTATGTTTTTCTTCTATATCTCTTATTTTTAATTTTTGCACCTCTGCTGTTCTCTCACTTCATAGCTTGCCTAATTGCCTTCAGAGAATTTTTTTATAGGTTTAGGGAAGATCTATATTGTGGAATATTTCCAATAGACACAAGAGTGGGGAGAATAATGAAGCCGCCATGTTTTCATCACCTGACTTCAACAACTCTAAACACTTTGTCACTCTCGTTTTACCTGTTTATCTGTTTCTTCCCTGACGCACATATGCAAACATTTTTAAAATTTTTTCCTGGAATACTTCAGGCAAATCCTAGACATTGACTCAGTATCCAAAGAACACTTTAGCTGCCATATGAGTATTCTTATTGAAGATATACACAGACTGACTCCATGGTAAGGAATGTATTTATAACATTCAGAATCCTGCCCTCTATTGCCTCCACATTTGATTGACTAAGCAAAATGCTACCTTTGTCCTTCTTCAGCCCACTTGCATGTACTCCACAGGGTATTGGTGAAATACTACAGCTAATGCACGTAGGGCAGATGAACGGCCAAGGCCTTGTCAAAGTCGCCCAGAACTGCAGGAAGGGAGGATCATCAATTTGCATTTGCTGAGCACACAAACAACTGGTCTCCAGCCTGTGATTTGCTAAGTGATCGCCCACCTTAATCAAATTCATAGTTCAACAGCATTAACACTGTCAAATCTGAATTCATCTTCATTACACAGTGGCTCATGTTGAGAGGATGGGAAATGGGTTTATTCCACTCTCCTTCCTATTAAATGGAGCCATCCTTGCCCTGTTGGAAGCAATGGATCCCATTGCTATCCTTTTTGCAGAATGGGCTTCACTTTTCCGTAGAACCCCAACATGGTGGCAGCATCTTCCTGTTCTCTGTTAGAGCCATTTTACCTCATTTCCAATCTCGGTAGAAATCAGAATCCCAGCAAACTCAGCTGCAAGGTCCTCAACTGTGAGGAGCATGGATGTGCAGGACAAAGGGGACTAGCAGGGAGAGAGATATCGTAGAGAAGCCATGTCTGCACAACAGCAAAAGGAGTTTTTTAAAAATAAATGCTTGCAAAGACATAACTGCAGCCAGGCTGGAAGAGGAGAAGGCCATGCACCCCCGTGCTCCAGCCGTCCATTCCCTGTGCTAATCCCGGTGAGAGCAACAGGAGCCGCCGGAATCCGAGCTGCCTGCCTGACTTCAGCATCTGGCGCTGGAGGCCGGGGCTATGAATCAGGAAAGTTATGTTGTGCGAATGAAGAAATACAAGCTTGTCAAGGCCCAGGACCAGCCATAAACAGGATCCTGAGCCTGCCCCCAGAAAAGCCCAAAGGCCCTTTATTCACCAGCACTTGCACTGGGGTCAAGCTCTCGGCCTGTTCCAGACCTGCAGCATCTCCTGGCCTGGTGCGCCGCAGGGACGGTGAGCGAGTGGCAGCTCAGCCAGCCTCTAATCTCAGGGAGCATTTTTGCTCCATGTGAGTGTGCATGTGTTGCCATGTCCTGCTTTGGGATCTGGAGGTTACAAAGCACCTTGTTCAAAATGAAACCTGCTGCTGTCAAGTGGTAAACAAGGTGGATTCTGGGGATTAAAATGTCAAGCCCAGCCGAAAGCCAGGCCTCTGCTAACATGCACAGTGGCCTGGTGGCACCCGGAAAGGTTTTCAAAGGCTCGAGGCCGGCATGAGGTGTGTGAAACCAGAGCTTGGCCTTTCCGTGGAAAAAGCTGGGGCAGACCAGGAGGAGACAGTCTCTCTCACCATGAAACGTGTTTAAAGAAGAATCTCTTGAATTAAAATAGATGCACTCCTGAAATAATCTTGTTTTGAAATATCAGAAATCTTAGGAAGAGGAAAAGCTATCAATACACTTACCCTTTGAATCTGTTATGGCCCTGGCTATTTATAATATATTTTTCCTCCACGTGGCTTAAAATAATTGACAGACATTATCACATTAACTCTTGCAATCCCCCAGTGCCCTTCCATGGACTCCCGTCCCTCAGGGCCACAGAGGACACAGGCATGACTCTGTGGCTGTGGCCTCCGCTGCCCTTGCTCCTCCGAGCCCCATGGCCTGCCCAGCCCAGAAGAGTGTCCTGTCTGCCCACCGCAGTTCAAGGTCTTTCCTCATCTGCACTGATGCCAGGTGGCAGGCCTGTTGGAGGAAACACCTGCGCATCAAAGCCTACGGGACCCTGGAAAGCCCCTAGGCCTCAGTCCCTGCTACAGCACTCTGACCTACTGGTGTCACCACAGGCCCATGGCAAGACCCTGTCATCAACAATAAAGCTCTGGTGCTTACAAACTGTTTACCTTTAAAAAGTAAATTACAGCAGGGCAAAGGTATCTCGGGAGGATGAAAAAGGACAGCCCACACAGTAGGTATATGTTAACTTTTAAGATTCGGGGGAAGCCATATAAAAATTCATACTATCGGCTTCTCTTTAAAAACCCAGGACAGGTGCTCCCAAATGCCAGCCCTTGAGGGGAGCCAAGTAGCCCTGCACCTTCAGCAGAGAGCAGGGTGCTCTGGGTGGTACTGGGGGCCCCTGAGCAGGCACACCACTTCCCTGCTTAAGGTAATGCTGCCCTTCGAAGGCTTTTGGTGTGTGACCTCCACCAGGCAGGGGCAGAAAGAGGTTTCCTGGGGGCAAAAAATTACATAATTTGGGGGCACATTTGAAGAAAAATATACAAAACTACAGATACAAAGTTAAATATGAAATAAATGTTTATTTAGAATGAGAAAAGGAATGATAGCAAATTACAAATTTGATGATGAATATCAATAATGAAAATAATAAAAGAAAAGAAGCCTAGGAATTCTAACCAATTCTATTTTACATAATTCCTATTGAAAAAGGAAAAAAGGACATACAATACAACGATTATTGTATGTTCTACCTAATTGAATATATTCTTGCATAAAGGAACTTCTGTTTTGACTAGGCGTTGATGAGAACTGAATCTATTGCTTACAGTGTTATATGCCTAATAATTGGAAGGTTATTCTTCCATCGGTTTTTCATGCGTTTCAAGTCTCATTTGTTCTGCATCGTTCACATACTTCGGGAGCTAGTGCCACAGGCACATTCACATCATGATCCTGCAAGCATTCACAGGATGAGCATTCTCAGAAACCATTCCTGTACCAGCTTGGTCAGCAATGACTTATATCTGAGCGTGATGTAAACCATAGAAACATATCCCACTGAACCCAAACTACATGCATCCCAATGCAAACCACCTTAACAGATACCAGAGAAGCCTTTGGCCACTTCAATGCCACCTGACACAAATAGAAGTTCGACAGAAGAGAGAATGGACAGGGATAGTGGTTGCACAAATGCATCTCAAATCCTCACCTTTGTAAATTCTACAAAAATGTGGAACCATATGCACACACTGTGAAGGTCCCTCCCAAGGTTCTTTAAATGGTTCTGGAAAGTGAGGGGCCTGACGTGGAAGCTTCACTCACTTCCAAGTGGATCGTCCTCAGTTGGAGAGAGACAATCTCATTGCCCTGCATTCAATAGAGGAGAGAGGTTAATAACCTGTACAGATGCTGGACTTTCACGTCAGCCACAGACCCTAGGATCCAAGCTATAATCCAGTGTGAACACCCTTTACTCCAGTACCACTAGTTGTGGTGCTTGTCAATTATTGAAGTGACTTCCTCAAAATGATCT
Organism: Phyllostomus discolor; assembly: GCF_004126475.2. NCBI lineage: Eukaryota > Metazoa > Chordata > Mammalia > Chiroptera > Phyllostomidae > Phyllostomus > Phyllostomus discolor. The sequence continues at coordinate 31,532,253 of NC_040909.2, read as the reverse complement.
TTTGGAGTTTTGTCAAAATCTGGATCTTGGATAGGAAATGCATCTGCCGTATGGCCATTGCCCACCAGATATGTCCCACCTGCAGAAAAATGGCAGAGGACTGCTGTGTGGGTGGGAGGCAGGTAGAGAGAAGTGAGAACTGCCTCAGGAACTGGACTCTTCCTAAACTATCCTCAGCCCAAAATTCTTTCCTAGTTCAGAACAGAGTCTCAGCCTTAAGGTGCTTCTACCATCTCTTCTCACACCTGGTGAAATACCACATGCACAGCCTTCTAATGGGTCTGACCAAGTATATTGGTCAGGTATTGCTCCAATGATGTAAAATCATTCACCCCAACACACTTTGGTTTGAAATAACTATCATTTATTCTCAGGGATCTCTGAGTTGGTTACAGAGTCTCTGCTTCATGCTGTAGGATTGTGGGCCTAGATGTATTCCACACATTTCTCATGCCCCTTGGACCAAAAAACTAGCATAGTTGTGTTCTCCTCAAGGGTGATGCCAGAGGTACAAGATAATAAGCTGAAACATGTGAGACCTCTTAAGACTTAGGCTTTCATCCACATGCCACTGGCTAAAGCAAATCTTATAGCCAAAATCCAAGTAAAGAATGTAAAGTGCCCTCCACTCGTAAAGCTATGGCAAGGGTGTGAATTCAGGAAGGGGGGATTGGGACCAATAATTCAATCTACTACATCTAGGAGGAAGCACAGATGACAGATGGGTGAGGCCAGCAGCCCACTGTAGAGATGAGAGAATTGGGGAGTGCCACAGACAACAGAGATTTAGCAGGGCATTTGGCAGGGGCAAATGTGGACAGCTGGCTAGATTTATGGCTGAACCACTGTGCCCAAAGAACATTGACGAAAGGATTGATGTCCATCTGGAAGAGGCTTGCCGCGGCATACCATCAGCTTCTGCCCTGCTCCAGTGTTTTCATCCACATCTTGGATGCAGGTATTGGAATCATGTTTTATCAGATTTGCAAATGTTACACAGCTGAGTAGCGTGACTAATATCTTTTGATGACACTATCAAAATTTAAATTGGTATCAACAGGCTGGATTTATGGATCCAAAACAACAGGAATGAACAAATTAAAAAGGGAACTAGTATTTATTGAACACCTACTAGATGCTAGGCACAGAGTTTATTTAATACTGAAGCAACACTTTGAAGAAAATATGCTCTTTTTTCAGATTAAAAAACTATATCCTAGAAAAAGAAGAGCAAACTACATCTAAATCAAGCAGAAAGGAAGAAATAAAAAATTAGCATGGAAATTAATAAAACAGAGGCTAGAAAAATAGAGAAAAGTCAATCAAAAAGTCAAAAATAGAGAAAAGCAAAGCTGGCTGACTCTTTAAAACAACCAGCAATATTGACAAAACTTTAGCTAGACTGATCAAGAAAAAAAGGAAAAAACCTTAAGTCATTAAAATAAGGGATGAGAGGACATCATTACTGACTTTGCATAAATAAAAGGGATTATAAAGGAATACTATAAACAACTTTAATCGACAAATTAAATAACATAGGTGGAATGGACACGTTCCTAGAAAGACACAAATTACTAAGACTGCTCAAGAAGAAATAGAAAATATGAATAGGCCTATAACAAGTAGAAAGATCAAATTAATATGCTTAAAATTTTCCATAAAGATTAGCAGTCCAAGCCCAGAAGGACTCACTGGTGAATTTTACCAAACATTCAAATAAGTAATACTAATCCTTCACAAACTTTCAGGAAAATTAGAAAAGGAAGAGACTCCTCAACCCATTGTATAAAGCCAGTATTACTCTGATAGAAAAACCAAAGATATTACAAGGAAAAAAATCCCTACAAAGCAATATTTTTAAGACTATAGATGCAAAACCCTCAACAAAATACTAGCAAACAAAACTCAGCAACATATAGAAATAACTATATGCCTTGGCTGGTGCAGCTCATTGAATTGAGTGCCAGCCTGTGAACCAAAGAGTTGCTGGTTTGATTCCCAGTCTAGAGCACATGCCTGGGTTGTGGGCCAGGTCCACATTTGGGGGGTACCAGAGGCAACCACACATTGATATTTTCTCTCCTCTTTCTCCCTCTCTCTAAAAAAAATAAATAAAATCTTTTTTTAAAAAAAGAATTATATGCCATGAACAAATGGAGTTTGTCCCAAGAACAAAAAATTGGTTTAACCTTCAAACATCAATTAATATAATATACCACATTAATGGACTAAAAGATAGAAACCATAAGATTATTTCAGCGAAAGTATTTGACAAAAACCAATACCCTTCCATGAATAAAAGAAAAAAAAAACACTCAACAAACTAGGGATAGAAAGGAACATCCTCAATCTGCTAAAGAGCATCTATGAAAAACCCCACATATTAAATGGTAAAAAACTAAAGTCCTTCCTCCTGAAATTAGGAATGAGATAAGAATGTTGACTTTACCACTTCTACTTAATATATACTGAAGTTTCTAGTCAACACAATTAGGTAAAAGAAATAAAGAAAAGGCATCAAGATTGGAAAGAAAGAAGCAAAACTCTATTTTCAGATGGCATGATCTTGCTTAAAGAAATGCTAAAGAACATACTAAAGCACTACTGGAACTAATAAACAAGTTCAGCAATGTGGCAAAGAGATAATATCAATATACAAAAATAATTATGTTTATATACTAGCAACTCAAAATTGAACTACTTATAATTGAAATTAAGAAAACTCCATTTGCAATAGCATCAAAAAGAATAAATACTGAGGTATAAATTTATCAAAAGAAATATAAAACTTGACTTGAAAGAAATTAAGAAAGATTTAAATAAATGGAAAGACATATCATCTTTATTGCTTGGAAAACTTAATATTGTTAAGATCATAATACTCCCCAAATTAATCTATAGACTCAATACAATCCCTATTCAAAATCCCAGCTGCATACTTTTGCAGAAGTTGAAGAGCTAATCTTAAAATTCATGTAATAATTTAAGAGATCTAGAATAGCCCTATAATAAGTGAAAATATCAAATTAGTACTTTTTACCAATCTTCCCAATTTCAAAACTTACTACAATGCTATAGTAATCAATATTGTATGGTACCAGCATAAAACAGACATGTAGATCAATGCAATGGAATTTAGAGTCCTCAGATAAACTCTTATATTTATAGCCAATTGATTTTTAACAAGAGTACCAAGCCCATTCTATGAGGAAAGAATAGTCTTTTTAACAAATGGTGCTGAGACAACTGAAAATCCACAGAAAAAAGAATGAAGTTGCATGTCTCCACAGACAAAATGCATCATAGACTTAACTGTATGCGTTAAAACTACCTAAGTCTTAAAATAAATTGTAAGAACAAACCTTCATGACCTAAGATTTGGCAATGGAGTCTTAGATATGAAATCAAAAGAATGAGCAACAAAAAAGTAATAATAAATTGGACTTTAGCAAAAAATTTTTTAATTGTGCATGGAAAACATTGTCAAGAAAACAAAAATAGAGCCCACAGATGAGAGGAAATAGTTTCAAATCATATATCTGATTTGATACTTATATCTATAATAAAGAATTCTTAGTTCTCCATAGTAAAAAGACAACCCGATTTAAATAAACATGGGAAAAGGATTTGAATAGACATTTCTTTACAGAAGCTATAGTATAATGGCCAATAAGTACATGAGAAGATACTCAAAATCATTAATCAGAGAAATGCAATTCAAAACAACAAAATACCACTTCACATCCACTAAGAAGTTATAATTTTAAAAGAGCGATAATTTGTGTTTGTGAGAAATTGAAGAAGTTGGAACCCTCACACATTGCTGGTGAAAATGCAAAATGATGCAGCCACTTTGGAAAACAGTTTGGCAGTTCCTCAAAAGGTAAACGTAGAGCTAGTTCCCACATATCTCAGTGATTCCACTCCTAAGTGTATACACAAGGAACTGAAAACATACGTCGGCACAAAGATTTATATACAAATGAGTATAGCAGTGTTATTTGTAACAGCTAAAAAATGGGAACAACCCAAATGCTGGCCAGCTGGCAAATGGATAAACTAAGTGTGGCACGTCCATACAATGGAATGTTACTTGGCAACAGAATGTTATAAAGTACTGATACATGCTAAAACATGGCAAACCTTAAAAACATGCTAAATAGAAGAAGCCAGACACAAAACACCACATATTGTATGATTTCATTTATAGGAAGAGTTCAGAATGGGTACATCTATAGAGAGAAAGTAGATTAGTAATGCTTAGGGCCAGGAGTGGAGGGATAGGAGGGGGAACAGAAATGGACTGTAAATAGGTATGGGTTATTTCTAATTATAGGGCACAAAAACTGTCTGGAATTAGATTGTGGTAAGGGGTGCTCAACCTCTTGAATATACTAAAAAAAAAACATTGATTGTATGCTTAAATGGATGAAATATGTGATATGGTAACTTCCATCTTAATAAAGTTTTTCTGAAAAAAAATTTACCACACAGATGGTGGTGGGGGGAAAGCTATATCCTAGGAAAGTGCTTCTCATATTTTAATGTGTATGCAGCTCACCTGGCGATTTGTTAACATGTAGGTTGTGAGATCTGGGATGAAGCTTAAGATTTGGCATTTCTAACATGCTGCCTGTACCATATACCTTGAAGAGCAAGGCCCTAAGGTACTTAAACAGCTTTCTCAGGGTTAGACAGCTACTAAATGGGAGCAGCTTGGATTCATGTTTGTGTGACAGCAGAATGCATAACTACTTAAGTGGAGAATAGATTAGGCCTGGCTTCTCATCAACTATTGTAAAACATAGTCAGAGGTGTTATAAAACCATCAACCATAACCACACAGTATCAAGAGGTCACTCCAGCCACTGAAACTCTGAGTGGAATCTTAAATTAAATTACTAGAAGTAGAAGGTCGATCCCAGTAAGAAAAGGGTAGCCTTGTGAACTCCAGTCTGATCAGACCACCTCTGGAATTCCAGGTCCAGATGTGGGAGCTACATCTAGGAGAAACATTGGGAGGTCGTAGTTTATCTAGAAGAAGGCAACCTGCACAGCGAGGGGATCAGAAACCTTGTCATAAGGAGAATAGCTAAAATGATTGGTGAAGTTTACAACCCAGAAATAAGATTCAGATAAGATGTAGTGTCTTTAAGTAAGGGCAGTTCTGTGAAAGAGGAAATGAATGTTTTCTATGTGACCCAGAAGGCAGAACAAGGACTAAGAAAGGAAGGTTGTAGGGAAGTCATTCCAACAAATAAAAAGGTAATAAAATTCCAATGATTAAGAGCTTCTTATATCATTCAGGACTGAGAAACCAATCACAAGTTTGGCTTAAGCCAACTGTGGAGTTCTTTCTTCACATAACATAAAAGTCCAGAGATAGGTTTCAAGTACTCTACCTTTCCACACTGTTTGTCTCTCTGTTGGCTTCGTCTTCAGGTATATGCTCCTTCACTGGTGGCAAGTCGGTCACCAGTAGCATGAGGCTTAGATTCTATTTGTTTAACCATGAGTAGAATAAAAGCACCTCTTTCCCAAGGGTCCTGTCAAAGCTCCCAGGGCTGACTTTCATTGGGTAGCTTAGGTCACATGCACATTCCTGAACCAACTTTATGGCCACGGTGTGAAACATGATGATTTACCAGGCTTGGATCACATGCCCACACTAAGCTGGGGTCAGCTTTGCCCAAACCACAAGTCTGAGTTGGAAGGAAAATAGCCTGGCTGCTCTTTCCAGAAGAAGGGAGAACAGAACTTAGTCAGGAAAACAACAGATTTCCACAAACTGCAAATTAAAAAGGCTTCATTGAACCCTGGCTGGTGTGGATCAGTGGTTGAGTGCCAGCCTACGAATGAAAGTGTACTGGTTAGATTCCCAGTCTAGGGCACATGCCTGGGTTGCAGGCCAGGTCCCCAGTATGGGGTGCACGAGAGGCAACCACACATTGATGTTCCTCTCCCTCTCTTTCTCCTTCCCTTCCCTTCTGTCCAAAAATAAGTAAGTAAAATCTTTTTTAAAAAATTAAAAAGGTTCCATGGAGAAGAAAGGAGGGAGAGGACTCTCCACCTGCAGAGATACCCAAGCAAAGGCTGAATGACCACCATCACCCCTGCCCAGTAAGGAGCAGTGGGTGGGAGTCAAATCTTAGATGATCACCTCTCTTCTAAGGACAGTGATTCTCCATTGTCTTTAGCCTTGTTCTCAGGTACTCATTTCTGCTCCCAATTCATATTGCATAGAATTCTTCAGGCTTTATTGGGAACACCCTTATTTCCTTTTCCTTTTTCTCTTAAATCAGCCCTGTCACTCTGTCACTGGCCTTGGCCTTAGGTCTTTTCCCTAATTAAAGACACTCTGTCCAAAGATCAGTTAGAATGAGGATTCAGTAGAACATTAGCCTCTTTTTACTCTTTAGCAAATCAACCCTTATTCAAGGTGAGGTATTTTGTTTTGCAAGAAGGCAAGATAACTTGAGTTAACTAAAAAATAGAGAGAGAGAGAGAGAGGGAGAACAAAGAGGAGCTGACATTGCAAGGATATGGCTGTGCTGGAGGGCATCTGGTACAGAAATTATACCAGCCAGCAGGCCTCAGAGAAGCTGGAAACCACCTGAGTTTCCACAGTCAGATGGCTCTGGAATGTAAGCAACCAGAGTTCAATAGCCTCACCCAGTGCTCTGCCATTACTCACATGGCTGGCCACTGACCCCACGTTCGAATCTTCCTGCTCAGCTAATGGCTTGTCTTTCACTGTCCCACTCTCCCATCCTGGAAGAGGGAGAAGCCTCATTGAACGAACTCCTGTTCTGCACCAGACAATAAGCCAGCATTCATCTAAATCACATCACTTTTCCAAATGTTCCCGACCAGAGGGGGGAACACAGATTTGGCAGCTCTGGCTGCCCTTCAGTAAGTCTGTGGAAGTACCTTTGGAACGTGTACTCACCTAACCCACATCCAGAAGTGTCACGTGCACCCCTCCTCTTGGGCATGACTGTTGCCGAGAAGATTCTGATGCCCGGCCTCGTGTTCTCCCTGTAAGTAACCAATCAGCCAAAGTGTGTAAAGCAATCAGGTCACAGCCACAGAATAACTGCCTTTCCAAATGGCAGGGGCAGAGGAGGTTGGAAAGCCACTGCAATAACTCTGAAGACAGTGCCAGGAGGGGGTTTCAGATTAAGGGGAAAAAAGAAATCCACTAAAGCTCAGATGTCCTCTGAATCTCTGGCCATCAGAGAGGAAGGTTCATGTCTGTGTCCCTGGCGTATCAGGGACAGGGGCTGCATGTGTGGCAGACTGGACCTCCCACCCCCAGAAGTCCCAGCTGTGCACAGAAGAAACCACACATGAGTCCCCACATGCCACTGCTCAGAGATAAGCACTTTCCCATAGACTTTCTATCCCCCTAACTGCAAGGTTTTCAGGGGACTCCCCAGAGAAGGGGCCGGCCCTAGGAGAAAAAAGGGTCCAGAAGTGCCCGGCCACCAAGTGACTCAGCCATCTGCTCCTTGCCAAGAAAAAAGACTGAAAACACCTAACGATAGGAGCATCTGAGAGCCCACCAACCCTAACCTGAAGACACTGTTCCCATGAAAATATATAGCCAGAGAGACTACAGGAATGCTAAGGAATGCACTAGTCACTAATTCCAGACACTGCAGGAGAATTGGACAAAGTAATTAATGGAACCTTATAAGACAAATTCAAATTGATCAGTCAGTAAATGAGAGTATTGCCGTCCAGATTGAACCTGATTTAAAGGAACATAAATTGAGTCCATAATAAATGTGGAAGGAGACAGGAATCAAGGGAAAACATCTAGTGTAGCATTATTGGAGTTGATGTTATTTATTATAGAGGATTAATAGTAATAAAAAAGAAAGCTCTCATGACAAAGCCTTTGAAAGAAACTGCAATGTAAAACTTGGGTCTATAAGTAAGATCTGGCTTTAGCAGCTTAATTGAAGATATTAAATAGGGGACAGCTATTTAATTAAGTATAAAGATGATGATAAATTGCTGGGATTATATCCAGTCATGGGAAGAAAGATTTTGAACAAAGGGCTCTAGTGTAATCAGAGGGTTGGGAAGCATTTTTGTAAAGAGGAAATTTGCAGAGCGTCAGTTGTAAGCTTTGGTCCACCCCTCCTGGTAAAGCTCCCTGCAGGACACAGTACCAGGACCCCTTTAAGACACCTAGGCCCTCTGGTGTCTTACCCTGCTCCAGAAGGAGGAAACTCCTTCCTTTCCCTAGCTGCACCGCCCTCCCAGCATCACCCCATCCTACAATGTGCAAACATGCAGGCCCTGCCCCGTCCCTCCTACACAGACCAGGCAATCCCAGAATCACTCCATTCTATCTGTAAACCAGGAGAAGGGTAAGCACCTGGAGCCGAAAAGAGTATAATTCATCACTGGGTGACTGACCAAGAAATGAGGAAATTCCAGACAAAGAGCTGTGACATTGCTTAATACTGATCACCTAAGTGAGGGGCCCAGCACACGCCAGGGCCCATGGTACAGCCATCTTCACCATTCGCCAACTCCACCACCACACCAAGAAAGCTCTGGACTCCTAAAGCCACCAAAATGGGGCTCTAGCATCTGGAGCCCAGAGGCTGTGGCCACACTGAGTCTGTGTCTGAAGAGACAGAATGTTCCCCCTCCCCCACCTCCCATTCATGGGAAGCTCACCTGGTGCCCAACACAAAGCTGCTTCTGCACCCAAAGTCTTTCCAGGTCTCCAGTGAAAAATCTTTCATCTCTATGCTGGGTCTTATATGTGTTCATGGAACACTGAGCTGGGGACAAATCCAAGTGATGGTCCCTCTAAAGACAAAGGTTTTTCCTCAGTCTAACTCCTGCCTGACCCTCTTCCCAGGAAGCTCCTCACTCCCTTGTGAAAGTGGTCTGACCTCCCCACACTACCCTTTCAGGCATGTGGTGCCGCGGCTGACAGTCTAGGGTCTGCTGACTCTCCAGACCCATGGACACACGCGCATGCACGCACACAGACATGGCTGTGCCCCAGCCTACCCTGGATCACCCTGCCTGGTCACCCTTCCATGGTCAAGGCCCAATACTCTTAAACCTTAGCATTTGGGGACAGAAGAAGTAGGAGGGCATGTATCCCCACCTCCACCACTGTCCCAGAGGAATGCCCTGAAATTTCGAGAGATACAAATATTTAATATAAAACCCAATAGTTTAGGAATAAAAGGTGCAAAATGGGAGATATATGCCAGAACTGTGTTTGTGCTGTGATGGGTTAAAAGGCACAAACTTCTCATCCAGCTTAAATCTGCAGAACAGAAGAATCTGAGGAACATTCCAAGCCTAGGGGTCCTAACAGACAGCATTCTCCATGACCAGTTTGCTCATCTGAGCTTCTGAATTTCCAGGCTTCTTCATCCTTCCTTCAATAACCCATCAAGATCATGAAAAGCCCCTCTTTTGTGACCCATTCCCTGGGGGCCCTGACCTCTGGCAGGCAAAGCTGTATTTTTGTTGGAAATCCTTGACCAATTGGATAAATTAACCTCTGATAAAAGATTAATTTGAGGATGGCAAATAGATATCATTTCTACTGCCAACTGTGATTGACCAGTGGGTCTACTTAGAGAGCTCATGTGAGAATGGCTGTGGCCAGAACTTAGCTCAGCAAACAAGAGTGCCAGAATTAACTCAGGATGTCTGTCCCAAGTCCTCCGGGGACCAAGGTGTTATAGATGCTGCTTGTCTGCCATCCTAGAATTAGTGGCTGCCCCTCCCTTCCTAGATATATGATTGCATTTTGGCATGGCCCTTGGGGGAAAGGCCACACAGTACAAAACCTTGAACCCATGAAGAGGTATTTGGAGTAGGCAGACCCTAGCAGCCCTCTCAAGGACAGCCCTTACCATGAGCCAGGAGGACCTGAGCTCGCTGGCAGCATCACAGAGAATCCTCAGCAGTGCTCCAGCCCATGGTAGGAGGCATGCTGATCAGCCATCAATTCCAGTTCATCTTGATGAGCATCATTAATTTGTACCCTACAGGGATGTGACAACCATCCATGTGTGATTTGTGTGGTTTGTGTGAGCACCCATTGGTGGTCAGGCCCAGGTACAGGTGAGGAACCACCATCTGCTCCAGGACTCAGGCGCCAGGAAAAAAGTTGGAGTCTGAGCAGACACTCACCAAGGTGAAGAGAAAGCAGAGCAATTTTGTAAGCAAAGCCTGGGTGCGCTGAGGCCGTACACATTTAGACCTCACAATGAAACTGGAAGGGATGGGGAAGCCCCAGCCTCTGGCAGGTTATTTTGGTTGGATTTTGTTTGCTGGTCCAGGGCTGCAGATGTGCTTGCTAAAGTGCTAAATATAAAGGGCTCTGAAAGTAAGACAGACCCTGGGGACATTGTGTGGACCCCTGATTCTTGGATAAAAGAATCACTGGGTAAAAGACCTAGGATGTTAGAAGAGAACCCAGCTGCTTCTGCTGTGCTTTGGTGGCTCTGATGGACCCTGGGCTGTCTCCCTCTGGGAGAGCTCAGAAACTCCTGCCAGGCCCCACCTCTCCAGCAAGCCATGGTCCTTCCATTCTGGGATCCACTATTTGCAGAAGATTCCAGCCCATGAACAAGTCTCAGCTTGCCCCGCTAGTCCAAATAAAGCACATAGGGGCCACGATGGCAGATTGGCTCACTGGTGAGGTGCACTGGGAGCAGATTCCTACAAATAGCAGGTGCGAGCTGGTCCTGGCTCCAGAGGAAAGAGACCATGCAAAAGCATCTTCCCATGGGCAGGGCTGGGGTGGGAACACTCTTAATCACAGTGATCTCTGCATTCAGCTGAAATACTCTTCTAAGCTGGGCTCCTGCCCTGGAGACTTTGTGTCAGTGGTTCCCTCTGTTCAGAACATTCTTCCCCCAGACAGCTCATGGCTCACACTCTCCCCTCCTGCAGGTCTCTGCTCAATGCCACCTCCTCCGAAGCCCTGACTGTCTGTTCTATGCAGTGAGGAAAACTGTCCCCACCCCTGGCATTCTGGATTCTCCTTACCTAGCTTTGCTTTGCATTTTTTCATAGGTCTCATCACCTCTAAGCACACTCTGTAATTTACCCATTTAGTGTGGCAACTGTTCACCATCTGACCTCTGCTCCCAACATGGATGGAACTCTGTGGGGATAATCTTGTCTGTTTTGTTCCCTTTACACCAAACGCCTGAAGTAGGGTAAGCACATAGTCAGTGCTCAATTCACGTTTTTAAACAAACATTGATGGATGTATCGATAATTTTTAAAATTTTATATTTTGCTCTAGATCAGCATTGATCATACATTAAATCTTTGTACATGGCAGTCTTATATCCATAGTACTTCACTTAATCATTCAGGAAAAAAATTTTTAGAAAAGAAAGAAAAACCATTTTGAGCACTGTTTGTTGAACACAAATGCATTACTTTAGTTTCCAGCTGACCTGGCGAATTGAACACACACATCTTCCCCAAACTCCCAACAAAATGACCACAAATAAAAAAAAAGATAGAGAAAAGCAGAAGTAACCTATAGAGACAGAAAGCACCAGAGGCAGAAGACAGCAGACAAGACATAGCGGAAAATGTAATACAGAAAGTGGATGGACAAGGGACAACTCTGTTGGCAGACCAGACAAAGGTGGAGGATGCACGTGTGAAGGGAGGAAAGCCATCCAGGAGGCTGCTTCCTACTGTGAGATCTGGAACTTTGTGAAGAGAGGACCACACTGAAGGCTATGTGTTGTGTGGGTGGGGGCTGAACACAAAAGAAGGGGTTGACATCCCCCACACCCCTCCCCATCCTGCACCAGTAGCCACTGCACATAGACTACTGATTTAATCCAAGGTGCAATATAACTAAATTGGGAAGATGTTATCGGGAAGTGTCTGACTGAGGGCAAGAGAGATAAGAGAGATAAGTTTTATTCCTCACCTGGAATTCAGTAGAAAATAACTAAAACCTAAAATGCAAGAGCCAGTAGCATGAGGGTGGAGGAAGCTACCGAAGAGTTGCAAGAGTTCACCTCTGGGAGGTGTGAATTGTGACAGAAGGCGCAATGGGACAGGGCCCTACTGTTTTTCATTATAAGCCTTATAAAACCATTTGTCTTTTTAAACTATGTCTGTGTATCACTTTCATAAAAATGAAAATTGAAGCTCTGGCTGCTGTGTGGAGAATGGATTAGAGGAGGGCAAGAAAGGAGCTAGGGAAACCCATTCAGTGGTCCAGGGAAGAAACACTGAGGGCCAGGGCCAGAGTTGGGGGAATGCACATAGGGAGACCCAGATGCATTTGCCAAGTTTTGGGGACAGAGTCAACAAGACTTCCTGAAGGATTAAATATAGATGGTACAAGAAAAAACGTGAGAAGAGTCAATGTAATTTCTAGGCATTTGGATAGAGAAACTTTGTGCACACAAGGTGGAGAAGAGGTTGAGCCAAGCAAAGTGGCCAGGGCATGACATTCAAGGAAGCCCTTGTCCACAGGCCATGCAGGTCAGGTGGGCACCTGGGAGTGAAGGTTTCCAGAAACATCCTTGCCTCACCCTAGTCCCACCCTTGGATTGGTAGGTTCTGGTGCTGTTTACTGAGATGGGGATATTAGTGGTAAAAGCATAGGGGGTGATGCTTTTGGAGGACAGAGAAGAAAAAAATGACTTAGTTTGGACAAGTCAAGGTTGAGTTATCTATTAGTGATCCACGTGGCATTGTCAAACAGTATGAATCTGCCACTCAGGGGGGCACTGAGGTTGGAAATAGGAATTCAGATGTCTCAGCATAGAGCTGATGCTTTCAGCCATGGTCAGGACTGGGTAACCCAGAGAGAGTGGGTGTGCAGCGTACAGGAGGGGCCAGATCAGAGACATTCCGACTTGGAATTGAGAGGAGAGGAGCCAACAGGGCTTGCAGACAAGGAGCAGCCAGGGAGGTGGAGGAAGTGGAGGAAGGCTTGTGTTCAGAAGCCAGGAAGGAAGCTTTGGCAAAAGGACACTGTCCCACAGCCACAGGCCTGCCTGTCTCATGTTCCCCTTGGGGCTCGATTTGGTCAGGCCATTTTCATGTACTAAGTGTGGCCCGGTGGGCAGATTTCATCTATGCAGTAAGTCCCCCTGAGTCTCTACCGGATCCCACCCTGGTGGTTGTCTTACTATGTGGACAAGGTGGAAAGAAATGCTGGAGAGCCAGGTGGAGCTCCATGAGGCAGAGAAAAGCCCAGAGGCACTTACTAGCTATGTGACCTCAGGAACATTCCTTAACGTCTCTGAGCCTCAGCTTCCACCAGTATAGAATGGAGGTAATGCTAGGACTACTTCCCCTGGCCATTGTGCGGGTTCACTGAGCACTTGCGAGCACTTAGAAACTCTCAGGCATCTGTGTTCACAGTTTGCTGGTGGCTGACCAGGCCACCTAATCCTGTGCCCAGTGCTCCAGCCATCGGGCCGGCCACCTTCTTTGTTTCTCTATCTTTTAATAAACCTCCTTATGAGTGGATGAGCTGAAGAAGTAGAAGGGAGTACTTACTGGCCTATGCACTTCTCTCTGGGAGTGCTCAGCACCCCTTCTTTCCTTTGGGGACTCCACAGGGCCCTGCTGCAGTGCCTCCGTGGTGTGGAGCCTTGTCCCACCTCCACCACCGCAGCCAGGGGTGTGGCCTCTCCCCACCTGCCAGGACCCACCTCAGCCTGTTTATAAAGACCTCACGAACCCAACTTCCTCCTGTGCACCAAGTCCCTGGCCCAAGAAAGCAAGAAAGGTCACCGCTACGTGTGGGCAGGCCCCCCTCTCCCGGTAAACTTATCTCTTGATAAATGAAGAGTGCCGCCGCCTCTCACTCGAGAAGCCAGAACAATGTGTGCTCAAGTCTTTCCAATCGGGGTTGTTTCCACAAGCCTTTGGCTTCTGTGGGGAACATTTGGTTTAAAAGAAAATGGAATTTCCCCTTCAATATTCTTCTTGGATGACAGGCCTGTGATTGGAATCAGGGCATGAAAAATCATGCCCTGGTGGTTATTTCCATTAGTGGCTTTCCACTGTGTGATGGCACCTGGAGCAGAGTGCTCCTCGCCCACCTCCCACATCCCACCCCCCGCAGCTCAGGCAGGTCCTGGCCGGCTGACCCCAGAGCCTCTTGGCATTTCAGAGCCTGGTGCTTTCTGGTCAGGAGCTGGGCTGAGCCCTCTTTGCAAGCACCTGCTACACAGTCCCCCTCCCATCATTATCCTGTGCTTTAGTCCACTGTCTTCCTCTTCACAATGAGCTGGAACTCCTGACATGCACACACGAGCACACACAGTGAGTGCTTGCTTCTCTACTTTCGATCAACAATCACAGGGAAGTACTAACTGTCCTGCATGACAAGAAAGAAAAAAATCATTCACTGTCTACATTGCAGGGTACCAGAATCCAGTGGAGTTCCACTGAAAGAAATGAAGGTGGAGGTCTGGAAACTCGAAAGAAGAGTGAAATGAGACCACACCTGAGAATGAGCCCTTGAAAAAGGCAAGAAATATTGCTGCAGAAGCAGCAGGTCACATCATGGATGGCTTGTGTGTCTGTCTCCTGTCCTAGCCTGGGAGCCTTGGGAGGCAGCTACACATCTCTCTGTCCTTCTTACCCAGCACAGGTCTGGGCACAGGCAAGTGCTCAGGAAATATTGTTGATGATAGAATGAAGAAAGTAACAAGAGCCCTGGCTGGTGTGGCTCAGTGGATTGAGCGCCAGCATGCAAACCAAAGGATCGCCAGTTTGATTCCCACTCAGGGCACATGCCTGGGTTGCAGGCCAGGTCCCCAGTATGGGGGGCACGTAAGAGGCAACCACACATTGATGTTTCTCTCCCTCTCTTTCTTCTTCCCTTCTCCTCTCTCTAAAAATAAATAAATAAAAGAAAATAAAAAAGAAAATTTATAAAGAACGAAACAAGAGAAGTGTTGCAAGCTTCTGCTCAGAGACTCTGGGTGCTGTTTTACTTAACTGCAGGCAGGGGGCAGGGTTTGGAGAATAACAGGGTGTTTTGCTGAGCAGGATATACCCTCAAATGAGCAGGGTCCTCTGCAGCCAGGTGAGGAGGCTGGCCTGAGGCTGGGGAGGGTAGAGCCTGTTCCTGGACCAGGAGGGACAGCATGCAGGTGCACAGGGGACTTTTCCTGTCTGTGTTCTGAGTGGAGACCACCCCCAACCCTAATAACCTCAGGAAGACATCGAGAGCTCCCAGCCCTTCACAGCAAGCAATGGCCATGCTCAGGATCTGGAGGATTTGCTTTCTGGAGTGCAGGCCAGTGGCCATTGCACACATGGAGAAGGTTAGCATCTGGGCCTAGGCAAGAAGCTCTTTCCATGTGACCACAGTACAGCAGCCAATGACCCCAAAGGATGCCATTGCCATCCTGCCAGGGCCCTGAGCCCTGAGCACCAGTCTCCAGGACCTATGCAGCTTAGTGGCAATCAGTGGGGATGTTTCTATCTTACTGCCAGGAGAACTCCCCATCAGGCCTCCAGAAAATCAGGCCGGTGCCCAGTGCCACTGAGACAAAAGCACCTGGGGAGAGCAGCCCTTCTCTTCACTCAGGTTCTCTCAGCTTTTTAGCAGGGAGGCTTCGGAGGGCCTGGGGACTGTGGGCAGAGGCCGGTACCCAGTGAGTCCAGCCCAGAGAAGAATCGTGTCTCCTGCCTCCTGAGAACATCTGAGCCGAAAATGCAACAATACATCAGCCATGAGTTAGCTCATTTTTTCTGCTTCTTGCCACTTTATATAAAGAAACTTTTTCCCTAATAGAGAAAAGAAATAACACCTCACATCGTTTAAGAATAGTGTTGGGCAACAGAATTCTAAAGAGCAATGACTTAAATATCATAGGGTATTTATTTATTTATTTATTTATTCTTCCAGGGGGAAAAATCTGGAAATAATTTACCCAAGACTTTTTCAGCAACTCCGTGAAGCTATTTAGGGACCCAATCTCCCATGAAGTATTTGGGAAATAAATGAGAGAGAGGAAGCAGGTGAGAAAGAGGAAGAGGGGAAGGGAGAGAAACAGCAGTAGAGACCAGAGCAGGGATGCCCGGGGTTGGTCACACACAAGTGTGTGTGCCTGTGTGTTAGGGTGGCCAACACTCACAGTTTGCCCAGGGACACAGGACTTTCAACGTGAAACCAGGGCAGTCCGAGGCAAACAGAGACAGCTGGTTACCCTCAGTGTGTGAAGGGGGTGTTATTAGACACAACTGCTTCAGTGCTTCTCAGATCAGTGTTTCTCAAGGCACTGGGAGAAGAACCAAGGACCCTTGAAGGCCCTCAAGACCCTGCTGGGGGACCTCTGAGGTCAGACTATTTTTCTAATAAGTTAAGGTGTTTTTGCCTATTTCACTCTCTTTTTTCTCACAGGTATACGAAAACATTTGCCACAGGTTATGTAACTTGTGATATTACAACAGATTAGATGCAAAGCAGGAATGAGATGGTACCTGCCTTCTATTCTGTTAGAGAAAGGAAATAGAGGCACTAGACCAAAGAGATTTTTTTAATGTAAAAGAAAATTCCACTCTTCTCATTGTTTACTTTTGTTCTGAAAAATAAAGCCATTTTCATGAAAAATATTTTATGTTAACATGTAATGATATATTGTGATTATGATTATCATGATTTAAAATGAATTCATAAATAATTTTTTAATTTCTTCAGTCTTAATGTATAATATGATAAATATTGGCAGTTCTAACCTATGTGTTTAAAAAGATTTTTGGCATCCTTACCATTTGCAAGAGTGGAAAGTGGTCCTGAGGCCAAAGACTGGAAGATCTGCCGCCCTCGACTAGACTAACAATGGAGGGTGGGGAGCCAGGGTGCAGAACCTCCTCGGAGTGGAAGAACAGGAACAGGGAAAAGGCTGGTCCTCGTGGACACTGGCCTCAGAAGGCCGCAGCTCTGGGAGCTTCAGCAGCAATGGGTGTGAATAATTCTCATACCGTGCAGCTTGAACTGTGCTCCATGGACGAGGGCCAGGCTTTCAAACTATGCACCACGAGCGGCTACTGAGATAAGTACAGAAATCGAGAGAAGCTTTTAGGAACATTCATAGCAACTTGATGGAGTAACTTTATGTCTGTTGAAACTAGTACGAAAAGTTCAGCTTGTATTTTATATGCCTTCTCTCTTTCATTTTATTTTCCCATCAATTTATTTTTACTGTGCTTTACAAAAGTATGTCAGGATGCACTGGAAATTTTTTGAATCTGGTTCTCTGCTGTAGTGAGGGAGGGAGGCCAGCCAGTTTTGTCTTCATTTGCTCCTGTGTTTCAATATTCCTAATTTATAATTTGTGTGTTCTTTGGATTATCTTTTGAACTTGAAATATCTCTGGTTTCCTCACTATTGAAGTTAAAAAAAATTGGTATGTGCTCATTAAAAAGTAATATGGTTCTGAGAAGCCACTGACAACAGAAGCAGACAGCTATCCCAACACATCATCAGGGCTTGTATTTCTACTGATGGATATTGAACTCAGAATCCATTTCATTTGATTGTCATTGCCCTGTCTGCTAATGATGTTAGTCCCTGATAGAGAGGTCTGATCAGATCTGTGGAGGAGGTTGCCCGCGGCAAAGGTAAACAGTCCAGGACAGGATTGGCTGAGAAGCTGAACACCTCCCAAGTGCATGGAATTATGGGTCAGAGGATTTAAAATAAAAGGAGGCAGAAACGGGCTCTCAGGCTCTCTTCCTCAAGGATGCCTGGATGATGTGGCTGTAGCTGCCTGCATTTCCCAAAGGATGGCATTCTGGAGGGGAAGGAACTCCAGGTACAGCCTAGGGGTTGGCTGGTCTGGCAGAGGGTAGCAGCGTTATTCTTCTTTGGGTGTTCTAGAGGGGACGAGTTCTGAGGCAGAAGCCTGCCATTATTCCAAAATGGTGTAGTTTTCATATCTCATGTTGTTTTAGTTTGTAAACTAATCTATAAAAGTAAAATAATTAAAAACTAATTGGGGGGGATGAGAGGGGAATTCAGGAGTTAAAGATTTTAACCTTAATTAATAGGCTTAAGTGACTAATGCACATGGAAAGCTGTTATTCCAAAATCGTGTAGCTTTTGAATAAAGACTCCTTTCCTTTATGACTAACCTCTGCCTCCGGAAGTTTGCCCAGAGGGTGGTGGTGGGCAGCAGGACCCCACTTGCTGCTCGTTAACAGCCATAATAATAGTTAGACTTGTTCTTTGAGTTTTTCTATATAGTCCAACTGTTTATTATTACTGTTAATAATAAACTGTTAAGATATTATAAGATATATAACTGTTAATACTCTTTAAGATATTAAAGATATCTTATAAGATAACTGTTAATACTCTTTTCATAGCTTATGTACGTGTGATGCTAGAGGTCACAGACAGAAAAATGGGACAGAAGGCTAACTCGAGTCATGATAGTTCACAGGATAGAAATGATGCAGGGCTGCTCTGTTGGCAATGAAGGCCACAGACCTGCTCTGCTCTTTTGAGGAAACTCTGGCCTCAGCTCAGATCCCATGGTGACAGCATCATCCTACCCCAACGGTCAACAAGACAAAGTTCACACTGAGACTTCCTAGGATGAGCCTTCCTTTGCACTGTGAGATCACACTATCCAACTAAAAGGTTGGTCACATATGCATCATTCAGATTGGCTTATGACTAAAAGGGGGAACTATGGATGAAAAAGGAGGAGTATTCCATGGAAAGTAACCTCACAGGGCAATTTGAACATAATTCCTAACTGGGCAGGTCACTGTAGTCATGCCCCAGGCCTACACCTCTTTACAACTTCTTTAGTGAAATATTTTGAGCCAGCTTTGTCTATTGTTCTTTTTTTAAGATTTTATTTATTTTTAGACAGAGCAGGTGGGAGAGAGAAATAGAGGGAGAAAAACATCAATGTGCAGTTGCCTCTCACATGCCCCCTACTGGGGACCAGCCTACAACCCAGGCATGTGCCCTGACTAGGAATAGAACAGTCAACCCTTTGGTTCGCAGGCCAGCATTCAATCCACTGAGCCACACCAGCCAGGGCTGCTCTTATGCCTCTAGGTTAACACAGTTTATAAGTAACAGAAGTTATGCCCCTTGAATGGGGTATTAACAGTCAAGAAAGCACATAATCTTGTTAACTATCCTACAATCCAATCCATGCCTTGCTTCCTCTCACCTCTATATATGTCCCCTCTTCAATATCAAATGCATAAAAGCTGCAAAACTGTTATTCTCTGAAGCATTTGACATCTTGCTCCCCTGCATAAGTCATCAGTGTGGCTCAAATAAGCTCATAAAAATTCTCAAAAAAAACAGTAGCGTGGTTCTTCACATTATTTACAAACCACAGAGTTTGGGGGGTTTGCTCTTGGACCCCACCATTGATGTGACTCAGTTATCCTCTGAAAGTCACTTCTATTCTCATCCTGCTACCTGCCGACATCTGTACCCTCACCTCTGTATATTTTTTCTGCCTTATAGCTGTTGCTTACTCTGAGGTCAGGCTTCCTTATTATCTTGTTTGTGGGGGTAGAAAAGAGGCAGAGGAGAGGGAGACCAACAGGGGGCTGCATAGCTGGGCAGAGGGGCCATTCCATGTGCACTTTCGTATGTGGCTGGAGGTAACTGTGTCGTGCCCAACCATTACTAAACACCTATTTTGCTTTTGAGAGCTAAACCACACCTTCGGGAGCTTCTGGTTTAATGCTTGTCCTTGGAAGCTGTCCCCAAGGTCTCCATGCTGGAACCCAATCCCAGCCTCTGTTGCTAAGGCTCTGGCAGAAGAAGGCCTTTGTCAGGAAGATCTGGATGCTGAGGGAGGTTGCCACGGAGCCTGACCTCAGCAGCGGAGGAGCACAGTTCAGTGACCGGGGATTCTAACACTTGGGGAAGCCAGAATGATGATCCTCGCCACCTGCCATCCTGAGGTGGGTGGAGGGGGGCGGGTATCTGAGGTTCCTGTCTGCTCAATAACCCTTCTTCCCACGTTGGCTGCTGACAGAGCAGCACCCTAACTGTCCCCAGATCCTCGTGATCTTCTTGGCGGGCCTGCAAATAAGGTACCAGCATGAGTTTACTCAGGTTCTTAGGAATCCAAATCTTTTTCCTGTTTTAATAGTTTCACTGAGGTATTGTTTACACACCATAAAATTCACTTGTTTTAAATATACAATCCAGTAACTTTTAGAAAATTCATGGAGTCATGCAACTATCACCACACTCTAACTTTAGTCTTTCCACCACACAGAGAGTAACCTTGTACCCGTTTCCAGGCATTCCCTACGCTCAAGGCAACCACTAACCTACTTTCTGTCTCTAGAGATTTGCCTTTTCTGGGCATTTCATATAAGTGGAATCACACCACATATATAATGTTTTTGAGTTTCATTCATTATAGCATATGTATATATATCATACTTCATTCCTTTCTATAGCCAACTTGTTTTCATTGGATGGATTTGTCACATTTTGTTTATCCATTCACCAGTGGATGAACATTTGGATTGTTTCTACCTTTTGGTCACCAGTGTTGCTGGGAATGAACATTTGTGGACAAGTCCCTGTGTGGACTTGCGTTCTCATTTCTCCTGAGTAAATACACAGGAGTGGAACTTCTGAGTCATATGGTAGATTTATGTTTAACTTCTTGAGAATGTGCCAAGTTGTTTTCCAAAGTACCTATATATACCGTTTTATATTTCTACCAGCAACACAGGGGAGCTGCAGTTGCTCCACATTCTCACCAGCACTTGCTATTATGTGTCTTCGCTTGTTACCATTTGTGGGTTGGTAATTTGAACCAAGCCACATGAAGTGAAGGCAGTCCACAGCTGCCGCTGGTCCCTGCTCAGGAGCACACAGGAGCTGACCCTCCTCCCACCACAGGTCACAGGGCAGCCTGGATTCCTGCCTTTCTTGAGGCCTAATTATTCTACTCTCTTTGAGGGTCTGTATATGACCCCCAGGTTCTTCCAATACTTTTTTTTAAATTTACATTAGGTTGAAAGGGGTTTTGTCACTTGCAACAGCACCCGTTTGAATTGCACACCTCTCACCGCCCCCCATGCCTGATCCCCAGCTGGAGCTGACATGCCCAGGGTTTGCTGCTGGAATAAGCCCAGCAGGCACCATGGGGTCAGGGTTTGTTCATGGTGCAGACAAACCACTTTAGCAGCCACAGAGCTAGTACTAACACCAGCTCTCCAGTCACCCGGGGTGACATGCAAGCTATAGCTCACCTCTCCAGACCCGCTACTGGCTCAGCTGAGTTGAAGTTTGAGTTTCTCCAGAAGATCACATAAAGTGGTGAGAAGGGCCAGAGTAGCTTTTGAGAAATTTGATGAATAGGGAGGCACACTTGGAGGGTATCAGAAAGTGTACGTTCTGGTGAATTTTGAGAATTTCTCCAGGGCACGGTCTCCTGGGCCATCAGAGTTGGTTCAGTGGAAGCATGGAGAGCTGTGTGGCTTGGTTTGAGTCACCTGACCTTCCTGAGCTGCAGTGTGCAGGATACTGTGAGGCTTGGTGATGAGAAGAACCCCTGCACAGTGTTGGCACATGCTTGGCCCCTTTCCCAACACTGTCATTGTGCCCAGGTTTACTGAAGGGAAGTGAAATAAAGTGACCCTGCCCTAATCTTCTGCTTTGGGGGGAGGTGCATTAACATCACAGTTAAGAAAATGAACCTCGACTTCTGGCCAAGATGGAGGTGTAGGTAGACACACTGTGCCTCCTCACACAACCAAAAGAAGGACAACAACAATTTAAAAACAAAAAACAACCAGAAGTGCCAGAAAATTGAATTGTATGGAAGTCCAACAACCAAGGAGCTAAAGAAGAAAGATTGATCCAGACCAGTAGGAGGGACAGAGATGGGCAACCAGGGCAGAGAGGACTCGCAGCAAAGCAGCAGTTGGAGGACCAGGGCAGGCAAGGCAGTGGCTGGTGGAGTGGGAGGTCCCACATTCAAGTGCAGATAAACCGGGAGGAACACTTGGGGAGACAGACCTTGCAACCCAAGGTCCCAGCACAGGGAAATAAAGCCTCAAACCTCTGATTGAAAACACCCGTGGGGTTTGAGGCGGCAGTGGGAGAAACTCCCAGCCTCACAGGAGAGTTCAGTTGGAGAGACCCACAGGGTCCTACAAGGTACATGAATAAACCCACCCAGGAATCAGCACCACAAAGGCCCAATTTGCTTGTGGGAAGTGGGAGAAGTGATTGAAATCCAGAAGAGAAAGGAGCAAGTGCCATTGCTCCCTCTTGCACCCCTCCCCCACATATAGTGTCACAACAGAGAGATGTGGGTTGCCTGCCCTGGTGAACACCTAAGGCTCCCCCCTTATATGTAGCAGGTGTGCCAAGACAAAAAAAAATGGCCCAAATGAAAGAATAGATCAAAGATCCAGAAAAAATACAACTAAGCAACAAAGAGATAGCCAACCTATCAGATGCACAGTTCAAAACACTAGTAATCAGGATGCTCACAGAAATGGTTGAATTTAGTCACAAATTAGATGAAAATATGAAGGCTATGCTAAGTGAAATAAAGGACAATGTACAGGGAACCAATAGTGATGGGAAGGAAACTGGGACTTTAATCAATGGTGTGGACCAGGAGGAAGAAAGAAACATTCAACCAGAAAAGAATGAAGAAACAAGAATTCAAAAAAAATGAGGAGAAGCTTAGGAACCTCCAGGACATCTTTAAGTGTTCCTGTTGGAATCATAGGGCTGCCAGAAGGAGAAGAGGCAGAGCAAGAAATTGAAAACTTACTTGAACAAATAATGAAGGAGAACTTCCCCAATCTGGCAAAGGAAATAGACTTCCAGGAAGTCCAGGAAGCTCATGGAGTCCCAAAGAAGTTGGACCCAAGGAGGAACACACCAAGGCACATCATAATTATATTCCCCAAGATTAAAAATAAGGAGAGAATCTTAGAAGCAGCAAGAGAAAAGAAGACAGTTACCTACAAAGGAGTTCCCATCAGACTGTCAGCTGATTTCTCAAAAGAGACCTTACAGGCAAGAAGGGGCTGGAAAGAAGTATTCCAAGTCATGAAAGGCAAGGACCTACAACCAAGATTACTCTATCCAGAAAAGCTTTCATTTAGAATGGAAGGGCAGATAAAGTGCTTCTCAGATAAAGTAAAGGAGTTCATCATCACCAAGCCCTTATTGTATGAAATATTAAAGGGATTTATCTAAGCAAAAGAAGATAAAAAATATGTACAGTAAAATGATAGCAAACTCACAGTTATTAACAAGCACACCTAAAATAAAAACAAATGCAAACTAAGCAAACACCTAGAACAGGAACAGAACCACAGAAATGGAGATCACATGGAGGGTTAGCAACAGGGGAGGGGGAGGGTGAAGGACACAGAGAATAAGTAGCATAGATGGTAGGTAGAAAATAGAGAGGGGAAGGTAAGAATAGTATGGGAAATGTAGAAGGCAAAGAACTTATATATATGATATGACCCATGGACATGAACTAAAAGGGAGAATGTGGGTGGGAGGGGGTGTGCAGGGGAATAAGGGGGGGGGGAATGGGACAACTGTAATAGCATAATTAATAATATATACTTAAAAAATGAAAACAAAAATGAACCTCCTTGTTTATGTACCCAATGCAAGTCATACTGTGCCTACTGTGTGCAGCCAGGCAAGTTCCCCCTTTCACTCAGCCTCAGCTTCTCCATCCCTAAAATGATGCCCATGATAGCGCTTCATTCAGAGCATGTGAGGCTCCATGAGACGGTGAACAGAGAGAACAGAGCCCAGTTCTTGGTACCTAAGCAGCATTTACCAGCATTTGCTGTTTCCATGGCTGCTGTTTCTTGCATTTCTCTGACCTTGCTCTTAATGTGGCTGATGTGGAGCTTCCCCGGGGAAGAGCCTGTGCCATGTCTGGGGCTGGGGGGGTAGGTGTCCAGGATGGCCTGAGAGAAGGCTTGATGGCCCAGAGCAGCCCCCACTGTCCCTGTCGGGCCTCTGGCTATGAAGCCCACTTGCTGCCCCTTGGCTGGAAGGCTCTTGGCCAGCCAGCACCTCAGCCTGCCAGGGACACTGCTGACCCCACCCCAGTGCAGACGCATGCTTGGTCGCCTGAGCTCCCCAGCCCCTCCCCAGCCCAGGACAACAGGTGTGTGTGCTCAGTAACTCGAGCCTACCTTCTGAGGGCCTAAGAAATTGACAGAGGACAGACAACTCTTTCTTCAGACTACGACACGGCCAATAAACAAGTTTTCAGGGAGACCATGGCCAGCTCGGGATTCTGCACGGCTGCTGTCAGTTCAGGGATTGTGCAGGACCTTTGCTTTCCATAACGGCAGCCGCAGCAACCAACACCATTTGCTGGACTCCCCAGAGGATGCCAGCACTGTGCAAGGCTCTTTCTACGCCTTCCCGTTTCTTTGTCTCTACAGTGCTGGGGTGAGAGTGACTGGTATGGGCAGAGACACTGGAGTCAGACCAGGGCTTTAACCCCAGGATCTGCCACTGGCTGATTGGCCTTGAGTGAGTCAATTAACCTCTTGGAGCCTCAGTTTTCTCATCTGCAAAACACAGGTGATACTACCTATTTCATATGGTTTGGGAGAGCTAGATGAGGTATGATAGGGAACATTGGTAGCCCAGAACCTGGCACAGAGAAAGTCCTCAATATGTGACAGCCACATATATTATCAGAGCAGTGTCCTCACTGCAGGTTTGAGGACACTGAAGCCCCCTCAGTCAGAACCCGGCATGGGTCTGATGAGCACATGCTTGTCACTACCTCACCTCCTGGTTGGTCCCCAAGTCCTGCTAACTCTGCTGGAGGACCGACTAGAGGAAAATAAACCCCTGGGTTCAGGGTTCCAGCCAGAAGAAGGAAGAAAGCACCAGCTAAGATAGAGGATGGCATCATCTCTGGCTTCTTACTGCCCGAGTTCTTGTGGCCCCAAATCCAAACATTCTTGAGAAAGGGCTAAAGATGGGAACCCAGAGACGAAACTCCAAGTTATCTTATTCCAAACACAGACTCTAATCAATCCACAGAGAGCCACAGACCGCATGTCTGTGTCCAGGCTCTGGGGCACATGGCAGAGGACAGAGGCAGAGAGAAGCCTCATGCAGGGGATGTGATGAGTGCCCCCGAGAGACCCTCAGTGTGTCTGTGCGTGTGCACATGCATGCACAAGGGATCAAACAGGGCACACCCACAGCTCAGTACGGGTCTGACCACAGTTCCTCAGATCCTTTTTTTTAAATTCTCACCCAAGGACGTGTTCACTGAGGTTAGAGAGAGAGGAAGTAGGGGGAGAGAGAGAGAAACATCAATGTGAGGGAGAAATATTAATCAGTTGCCCCCCATACACACCCTGACTGGGGATCAAACCTGCAGCCCAGGTATGTATCCTGACTGGGATACCATTTACAACATTTTGGCATAAGGGATGGCACTTTAATCAACTGAGCCACCTGGCCAGGACCCTGCATTCTTAATTACTCTGATCATTGCTTCATCTCAATACAATTTAAATTGGCATAAGTGCATTTATAAATAAGATGCTTGGCATGACATCTTATGTTTTCTCCATACAAACAATTTTAGACATAATGTTTAGATTATAATTTCAAATCCATAAAGGTCTATTTAAACCATAATATGTCATCAATATTGTGTATTTTTCTGAAAAAAATTTACATTACAACACATTAAACATGCACAGCTCAATTAAACACCATACTATGTGTACCCAGTATACAATCCTTCCTTCCTGCACTCAAGCCTCATTACTCCAAGCCTCCTGGACCAGCCTTAGCTCCAGTGAGGGTCCTGATTGGTGGAACCAGCATGATAAGCATAGCTCTTGCCAGTGTTGGGTTCAGGAATCCAGTCAGCACCTGACATCCCTCTGGCAACAGTCATTGGTTCGGGGAGGGATGTGAGACCTACAGTGGTCCAGTTGGACCGAAGAGCCATTCTTTCATCCTGTGGGTGGGAGAGAGGTTTCCTCGCTCTGCAGACTATGAACACAGAGCATGTTGTGCCAGGCGCTGCTGGCAGTTATTCTACCAGCACCAGTGCGGCCTGCTGAGAACAAAGAAGCAACAGACAAACACCCAGCTTGAAATTCTGGAGAAACCAAGGCTGGGTGGGCTTCACTGTGCCGCACCACATCAGCCCTGTGTCTGGACTTCCTGTTTTGCAGAATGGTATGTTCCTTTGTTAAATTAGAGGGCATTTTCAGCTACTTGCAGCAGGAAAGCCTCCTTGTACTGAAGGAGATACGTTCAGAGAAGAATGAAAGAAAGGGACTCCCTTGAGATAATGAGGCAAAAGTTGAAAGAAATTGTGGAAGAAGGTAAGGGCTTGTTGAAGGAGCCTGTGCTTAAGTAGTAAAGACATTTGCCCACACGGAATTATTTGACAAGAGAATTATGGGAAAAGATGAGAAGGAGGACTTCACCTGAGCCCAGCCCCCAAGGGAGAAAGGAGGCTGAAGTAGGGAGATTTCTCTGTAGCTGGAACCATCCGTTCAGCCCACAAGAGCTTGGGCCTTGTCACTCAGGGAAGTGGGGGCACAGGTGGGAGAGGGAGTGAGGGGACGTGAAGTCAGGTGCCCACGGTCACACACCAACTTGTGAGCTCATGGTCCCAGGATGTGGGCACACTTCTAGGGTCTCCAAGTAACTTTGAACCCCAAACCCTTAGAACAGGGGTGTCAAACTCATTTTCACCAGAGGCCACTTCAGCCTCGTGGTTGCCTTCAAAGGGCTGAATATAGAGCTCCTTGCCCCTAGATGAGGAGTAGGTTACATGTATACTCCTAAATGTAGGGAGTAGTTACAGTTCTAAAATTACATCCAGCCCTTTGACGGCAACCAAGAGGCTGATGTGGCCCCTGGTGAAAGTGAGTGTGACACACCTGCCTCAGAGGCAGCTTGTATCATCAGCTAGAGGCTTCCTTCTGTCCACTGATATACAAGAGAGAGCTCTTTTTCCTTTTGTCTCCATCCAAAAGGTGTTCTTAACCCCTCTTATGGCCTCAGTCAAATCTAACTTGCCTTCCCAGGCCCAAACCAAGTGAGAATGGGAACTGTCTGAGAGCCTGGGCTCCCCTGACCTTGTAGTCACGTCTGCTGTTTTGCCTGCTTCGCACCGCTTCTCCTGGGTCTGTCAACAGCCTCTGTTTTGCCCTGAGGCAGTGATTGACAGTGGGTTTGACCCCACCCCAGACCCGAGGGTGAGCACACTGCTTAGGTCTAACCAATGAGAGCACTGCCTCCCTCTGCTGACAGCAACTCAAGTGTGGGCAGGCAGCCCCAACCCAGCCAAGCTCAGCAAAGGACATGGAACTGTTGGTGGTGGAGAGTGGGGAAGGGGGTTCTTTATCTGCTATGACTGTAAAGATATGAGCCGTCTTCGAGCTGTAGGGGGCCGTTTTGGCAGGCTTATGAAAAGAACCTGCCTAAAAATGAAGTAAACAGTGGAGAGAGAAGAGCTGAACGAGAGGTAGATTGAGTTCTTATTGTATCATTTGAGCCCCGTGTTGAAAACCAGCAGTGCTACACTTCTCTCATTTATATGAGAAAATGCCATATTTTCTATTTTTTCTTCATCACTTAAGATAGTTTTTCTACCACTTCTAACTGATGGATTTGGGGTTGACATAAAATTCAACATTACAAAAGAATAGCTTTCCTTCTCTCTTGTTATTTAGCTGTTGGTTGTGTATAAAAGACGAGGTTATCCCTAGCGCACATCAAATTCTTGCCGTCTGGCCTTCAACAAGTCATACCCACGTGTCCTCATCACCAAAATGAGGGCCTGGGACCCAACATCCCAGGCGCCTCCCAGCTCTGAAATTGTACACCTCTGTGAATAGTCTCTTAGCAACTTCCACCCTCAGAAATCAGATACAACACTGTTTCGTTCGTGAGTGTGGATTCAAAGCACTAAAACGAAACTTTAAAAATGTAGTCCAGTGTCAGATGATGAAAGCCAGGAAAGGCCTCTTCACTTTAGCCGAGCATCGAACCACCTCCACGACGCCGGAGTGCAGCCCGCTAGTTCCTGGTGCCTGAGCACTTCCGCTCTGCCTGCCCCTGCTGATGAGGAATCCCCGGTTGTGCTGGGGCCGGCCTATCTCGGTCAGCCTGGCGATCCACAAACACTTTCCCCAGAGTCGGGAGAGGAATAACAGGTAATAATCTTCAGAAAGCTTTAAAAACAGAATTGTGGTTGCTTTGTCCTTACTCAAAGCCCTTCAGTGACTCTCTGTCACCCAGATGCCACGTCCGACACCTGCCCACAGCTCCCTTCCCATCTGCCACTGCTGCCTCCTTGGGCATCTTAGGTGCATCACTTCGTACCTCTGTGCCTGCGTCTCCTCACCTGTGAAATGGGGACAATAATAGTGCCTTCCTCCAGTGTTGTTGTGAATGCTGAATGAGAACAGTCCTCTGAACTGTGCCCAGCATGTAGCAAACCCAGATTCCATGTCCTCTCTCATCGTCACCATCATTCGGATCAGACTTCTCAGCGCCCAGTGGGTGGCTGCTTGGACAGGGGGAGGAACGAACAGGGTTAAAGCATGAAGTCCTCAGAAGCATTTTGGGTCCTGTGGGTGACTAGTAAGGACTCACTAGCAATAATGTTCTAGAGAGGCGAAAGTCACGATTCAGAAGCACAAGTCACCCAGGTTGTAATCCTCCCCCCATTCCTGCCCACTCGCAAGTCCCACCCTCCCCCGCCAAAATCACTTCCTTTGGGAACTTTTGCTATTGTCTGATAGGGCCCAGAATGTCTAGTTAGTGATGATTTGGAACTCAGTGAGAATTTGCTCTGCTCAGTATCTAATGTGAACTGCTCTCAATATGATTGCAGGCTCATTT
The DNA here is from genome assembly GCF_004126475.2 of Phyllostomus discolor. Lineage (NCBI taxonomy): Eukaryota > Metazoa > Chordata > Mammalia > Chiroptera > Phyllostomidae > Phyllostomus > Phyllostomus discolor. The sequence goes on along the minus strand of NC_040909.2, from coordinate 31,503,347 downwards.
TTCCATTATGTATGTTTTAGCTAAAAGGTACCCAGAGTGACCAGCTGACCCCAGAATTCAATTCCCTGAGGCACTTGGACGTGACAGGATGTGGGAATCAATTCTTTTAACCTGCTCTTAAGTGAAACCAATTTGTGACTCAGAAAGGCCATTTACTGAGTGGAGTAGCAGGTAGAGTAGACCAGACCCCGTCCCTGGCATCGCCCAAGGACCTCCCTCCCAGGGGACCCACCCACTGAACACGGAAGGGAGGCAGAGAGCCTCCAAATGGCTGGCAGGGTGCAATGAGAGCAGGCCCAGGGTTCCAACAGGGCTGGGCTGCTGCTCCAGCAAGGTCTGTCTGCTACGTGGGTGACTCCCGGCAGAGTCCTAACTTTTCTGAGCCTCGGTTTCTTCGCAAGTAAACTGCAGCCGTGATACTTGCCCCATGGAGTCGCTGTGGGGACTGACTGAGGTCAGACGTGTAGAGTGCCTGCCGCATCCACGGATAGTGCAGCCTCATTGTTTCGATGCCCTTCCTCCTCCGGGGAAACACTTCTGTGCCCAGAGTCAGCAGCAGCCCCCGGGGGCATCTCCCTCCACAGTGACGGGTCGACTCCAAGCAGTTTTCAGGCTGAGCTTCTTTCCCCAGCTTCCACCATCTCCTGCAGTGACAGCATGGCAGTCGTCCCACTGAAACGCACCCATGGAGGTACCAGTTCAACACTCACCATATTGCACCCCAATCAGAGCTTCTTAACGTTGTAAGTGTCAGACCTACTTGAGAACCTAGTGAAAGCTATGGCCCTTAACCCTGTAGAACTGCCCACACATGTGGGTGTGATTTCCATGGGCTCTTGGACTCCAAGAAGCCTCTTTAGAGGACTTCTAGGGCCACATGTGCCTCAAGGTTAAGATCCCCTGCCTTAATTGACCTTCTGCAGCGCCTGGGCTTGGCTGGCACTCCTGCCAGCCACATGTTCACAAGTCATCCTTGAAAGGTTCAGGGTGACAGTCCCTCCCTCACAGTTTATCAAGTGCCACAGAACAAAGTGACATGTTCTCACCCCTAATTCTACCCCTCCTCAGGTCTCTCTCCCTGGTGTCTATCTCAGAAAATGTGCTTTTCTGGCTCTCCCCTCCAGACCAGAGGGCTTCTCACAGGCACTGAGCCTGCAGAGGGTCCACCTCTCTACCCTCCCCACCCCTGGCTCTCCCAGCCTTGAACCTCATCCCACCCGGAGCCCCGCCCCTGCATGTTCCCAGGCTCCTGTCCCAAGAGCCACCTGTCCTGTGGCTTCACTCACAAGTACCGCTGTCCTGCAAAGCTCCTCCAGGCTCAGCTGCCAAGGCAGGAGGGAAGAATTGAGATACCAGAGTTGAAAGATATCAGGCTTCAGACGCAAGATCTAAACAGACTGAAATAGCAGAAAGTTTCAAAGGTACTCGCAGAAGTCCTTGTAAAACTCCAACCACCTCCCCTGTGAGCTGGCAGTTCCCGCTCTTTCAGATCGCTTTGACCAAGCTCCTTGTCGAGCCATCAGCTCCGGTCCTGCAAAGGAACCAAAGGGCCTTTTGTACTTAATCCTTTCAGTAGAGAGAGACTGGTGGGGCCTTGGACTCTCCCCACCTGAAACATAAATATCTCATAGCCTCAGTAAGCTGGAAATTTCCCACCCTCTCCCATCAGGAAATGACGGCATTTGGGGGTTGGAAGGGAACTTTCATCATATGTCTCAATGTGCTCACCTTGCAGATGAAGAAACCGAGACAGTAAAGTCTGGTTATTTTCTCTGCCCCCTGAGGGAGCAAGTGGTCAAGCTGGACATGCTCATGCTTGTCCAGGATTCTCACCTCATTAGAATGCTGCACAGTGCACAGCCTCCTCAAAGGGTGACTTCAACAGGAGTTACAAAGCCCGTTCCTCAACAGCCAGCGTTTTCAGAAACTTAACATTGTGGATAAGACTAGGACTATTGAAAACCTGAGCATAAGCAAACAGTCACAGAATTAAACGGAGTCTTAACATGCATGTGTGCATTAGTTTGCTAGGGCTGCCATAACAAACCACCACAGGCTGGGAGGCTTAAACGACGGACGTTTGTTTTCTCACCACTCTGGAAACTGGAAGTCTGAGATCAAGCTGTCAGCAAGGTCGATTCCTTCCGAGACCTCTCTCCCCGCCTGCAGACAGCCACCTTCTCTCTGTGTCCTCACACGGCCTTCCCTCTATGTGTCTGCACCCTGGTGTCTCTTTCTCTTCTGATAAGGACACGAGTTTTATTGTGTTAGGGCCCCACCTTCTGCCCCATTTATTTTAGCTACCTGGTTAAAGACCCTGTCTCTGAATACAGTCACATTCTGAGCGATTAGGAGTTAGGACTTCAATATATGAATGTGGGGGGGGGGGGGCGGTGGATACAGTCCCCATAATCATATATATGTTTTTAAAAGAGAAAATGTGTCCTGACCGGCATGGCTTAGTTGGTTGGGCATCGTCCCAAAAAGCAAAGGATTTCAGGTTCAATTCCCAGTCAGGACACATGCCTGGGTGGTGGACTTGGTCCCCAGTTGGGGTGCAGGCAAGAGGCAACTGATCAATGTGTCTCTCATACATCGATGTTTCTCTCCCTCCCTTCCCCTCTCTCTAAATAAAACTTTTTAAAAAAGAGAAAATGTAACTATCTTGGTGATACAAGAGGACAGTGGGAAACCCTCATGGGGGTTAGTGGGGTTCAGCAGCACACTGTGGGAACAGAGTCCTGGTCTGTGCTGAGACACTAATTACAGAGCATCTCCTGCCACCCACCCGCTGAATGACAGTGCACAGTGAGTCAGCCTGTTGGCCAGATAGTGTTTGGATGCTCACATCAAGCAAGGATGAGTGCAGGCTTAGAACAAGCAAACCTGGTCCTAATGAACTGTGGGGCCAGGGGCAAGTTCCTTATTATTGCTCACATTCAGTTGTCTCCAATAAAATGGGGCTCACCTGTCCTGAACACTTCATAGGAAAGTGGGGAAGATCAAATAAGATAAAGCAAATAAGTGGCAGCATTAGTATTATGCCTCGGTATCCTCTCCTATAAACTGTGGACAATTGTGGTGCCCATAAGGTTGTCATGTGGTTTAAATGACTTTCTGTATCAAGAGGTCTTATAGGGTACCTGGCACATAGTGAATGGTCAGGGAAGATTAGCCTTATGGTTCGTCTTTTTCTTTCGTTAAACACTGATTGAGCAGCTGGTATGTGCTGGGCACTCTGCTAAGCCTCAGGAACACACAGCCTGCCCTCCAGAGGCCCACAGCATACACAGATGTGAAGACCATTTAAACAATGTTATAAATAGTCTCACGGAGAGAAGCCCAACAAGCTGTGGAAACCAAAGAGAGCACATGACCTGGCCTGAGTGGGGGTGGAAGGAGGGCAGACGTGTGATGGAGAGTCCAGAAAACATGCCCAATCTTAAAGGAAAGGTAAGAATGTCACTGGCAGAGGTCAGAGGGTAGGAAGGTACCATGTGCAGAGAGGATACGGGGCAGCATCGGTCCCTGCAGTGACCAACCTATGGTTCCTGGTTGGAGGAGTTTAAGCAGAAGCCGAGATGACTCCAAAAAACCATCTGAAAAGCAAGTGGGAGCCAGTGCCTGGTGGCCCGCGTGCCCTGCCAGAACAAAGGCCTGGACTGAATCCTGTGTGGGTATGACCAGGGAGTGCACACACAGATTTGTGTTTTAAACCTGAGCACAGAAAGAGGTAGAGGTGGAAGAGAGTGACCTGTGAACTGACTGGCTTAGGGAGCAATAGTGATGGGGGTCAGAAAGATCAGGGACACCAGGAATACTTAAGAGGGGGCATGGTTTGATATGCTAGGTGACCACATGCGGAGGAGACAGTGGCTCCGCCAACAGGGTGCTTCCAAAAGAGGAGGTGAGAATTGGGCAAGCAGCTGTGAAAACTCAAGCCTGGAGGCAGCAGCCCAGGGAGAGGGAGCAGAATCAGAACACAGGCCTAGCCCAGATTCAGAGGAGGCACAAATGTCCAGGGATGAGTAGATGGGAGCCAAGGTCAGAGGGCCTCGAGAGAGCTCTCCCAGAGGCAGGAAAGGAGGACCTCGACCTCAAGGGCCAGGACTGCAGTGATTGGCCACAAGAGGGCAGTAGAGTGCCCGTGGAGAGTAGGGCAAGGACCTGGAAGCAGAGGGTTAAGAGGGGAAAGGGGTGGTGAGGAAATAAAAGAGCAGGTCTGACCCACTCGCTGGGAGATTTGAGTGAAATGGGGAGGAGAAGAAGGTGTGAAGTGAAGTCAGGGGAGTGTTATCTTTAAATGAAAGAAGCATGAACCAGGAGACAATACAGGCCGAGGTGGAGAAACAGGAGGAAAAAGTACAGTCCCCAGAAGGTCAGAGGGCACAGGTGCCAGCCTGGGCTCCTTTGGGGGTAAGTGTCAGAAAACCTGATCCACCCTGACCTAAGAAGCAGGGAATTTGTTGGCTCCTGTAACTGAAACATTCCAAAGTAGTCTGACTTCCGACACAACCAGATATAAGGCTCACGCAGTATCTCAGGATCTGGTTTCCCTCCCTCCCTCTCCTGCCCCCAATTCCTTTCTGTCAACCCCATTCTCAGGCAGATTCACCTTTTTATAGTCTTCTTTCGAAAAATTGAGATATGATCCACTTATCAAATTTACCCTTTTAAGGTGTACAATTATACTTCGTAATTACTTAAACTACATTTACAAGGTTGTGCAACTATCACCACTGATTCCAGAACATTTCCATCAGGCCCCTCAAAAAACCTGTGCCCTTGAGCAGTCACACCCCATTCGCCCTACAGCCCCTGGCAACCACTAATTTATCCTCTTTCCCTACGTATTTGCTCACTCTGGTCATTGCATGCCACTTAAATCATAAAACGTGTGGGCTTTTGTGTCTGGCTGCTTTTGTAATTTTCTTACCTATGTTGTAGTAGGTATCTGTACTCCATTTTTTATGTCTAAATAATAGTCCATTAGATGGTCATTTTAAATTCCTACCAGCAATGTATGCGGGTTCCAGTTTCTCTAAATCCTCACCACTCTTATTATCTATCATTTTTATTACAGCCATCCTTCTGGGTGTGAGGTGATATCTCATTGCAGTTTTGATTTATATTTCCCTAATGACTAATGATGCTGATTGTGCTTTTATGTGTTTATTGATCATTGTGTATGGTCTTTGGACATGTGTATGTTTAAATCCTTTGCCCATTATTTAACTGAGCTATCTTTTTATTAGGAGTCATAAGAAGTCTTTATATATTCTAGATATAGTTCCTGATGACATACACGATTTGACAATTTCTCCCATTCTGTGAGTTGTCTTTTTATTTTCTTGATAGTGTCACTGGCAACCCAAACATTTTTTAATTTTGAGGAAGTATGATGTATCTACTTTTCCTTTGATTGCTCATGCTTTTGGGCCTTATCTGCAAAACTAAACCTCAAATCATAAAGATTTATACCTATGTTTTCTTCTAAGAGTTTTATAGCTTAGCTATTAGATTTAGGTCTATGATGCACTTTTAGTTCATTTTCTTTATGGTGTGAGGCAGATGTCCTCATGCATGTAGGTATCAGGTTGTCCCAACGCAACTGTTAAAATGACTCTTCTTTCCCCCATTTAATTATCTTGACACCCTTGTCAAAAGTCAATTGACCATAGATGCATGGATTTATTTCTGGACCTCTAGTGGTGTAATTAGTGCACTTTTTTATTGAAGAGACAGGAACATCATTTTCAAAAGTTATTTAATACCCAGCCCTATACACTTATTTAAATATTACTCAATTGGACAACCTGTCTGTCGCTGGAGGTCCCCAGTGGACACCTCTGGCCAGTCCAGGTCATAACACTCACTGTGCATGACTCCATGCTGCCCACCAGCATCCATGCACGCAGCCTCCCTCAGCTCACAGCTCCTATTTCATAAATCAGGAAACTGACTCAGAGAGACAGGGATGACCCCACCACTTGTGATATCTCCTAAGCAGTGAGAGTCGGGGCAAAGTTCTCACGCCCTTTCAAGTGAATTGTGAGGCATTGGTGCGACCTCCCAACACCACCGCTGCACCCAGCAGACACTTGTACAGGCTCTGTTTAAACACTTGCATGAAGGCAAAACTCCATGTTTTCCTTTTCCTTTCACATCTATTATCTTCATGATGAACTATTTCAAACACACAGAAAACTAGAGTTGATAATATAACAAATACCCATGTGCCTAACACTGGGAGGGAACAAAGATTAACACTTTTCTATGTCCGCTTCAGATCATTTTTAAAGAATGTAAACTATTACAGATGTATTGATGATCTGTATGAATCCCTCTTCAGTTCTCTCTGTCCACAGAGGTATCACTATCTTCACATAGTGGTACATTCTGTTCACTTTTTAAACTTTTGCTGCACATACGTATTTATTTATTTATTTATGGAAAAGACATCATATTGTTTGGGATGTTAAAAAACTGTATCTAAACGATATCACACTATGTTATCATTCCAACACTAGTTTATTTATTCAGTTTTATGTTGCAAATGTTTATCTATATAATTGCATGAAGGTCTAGTTCATCCGTGGTCACCACTGTATAGAATTCCAGCATGGAAGGATACCACAGTTGGGCATCATGGACATACCCAGTTTGTAAGTTTTACAAACGCTGCTGTAATAAACAACCTTGCCATGATCTGAGCTAGGTCATGGGGCACATACGTTACAACTTTATCAGATGTCACCAAATTGTGTACGGTTTGGGAAGGAATGTGTTCATATTGGAGGCTAACACCTTACAAAACTATCTATGAAAATAGCTCAGAGAGCCTCAAACATCATATTTGATTTTTGTTAGCTAGTTGATAATAATTGAAAACATTTTATTGTGCTCAGAAATTATTGGCCAGTCCCCAAATTTCATCTTTTTAACATGCGCTGGTTCTATTTTTACTTAAGACCTTTGATTCAAGTACCCAGTTATTTTAGTCCTCCAGAAACCAGGGAACAATAACTAAAGAACTTTATTATGACTGAAATCACCATCAGCCCCATTAGTTAGTTACATGAATTGAGTTACAATTATTCTGGGTCAGAATTGGTGTTATGCAACTTAATGATGCATATCACACAGGAGCTGATCAATCATATCAGGTAGTAGTTGTCAAAAGCCTGGTGTAGCCATACCATGCAAACCAGCTGAAGAACAAACTGGACCCCAGAGTCTCCCATCATTACTGCACTAGCAGACCCTTGCATTATCCAGGCCACAAGCTCAGGGCTAGAGGAGTGGGAAGAAGGGGAAGCCAGGACATCTCTCCAACACAGTGTCTGCCAGAACCCCAAGAGCAGGCTCACAAAGAGGAGGGAAATGACCGCTGCTGTGAATCCATGGTCTGTGCTCCTCTGACTGCACAGTCTGACTCTCTCGTTACCTGCTACTTTGAACACTGAGTGTCTCTGAGACATAGGACAAATTTTTTTGGTGGTGAGGGTAAGAGTGAAGGTAGTGGAGGTGGAGGAAAAAGTGATGGTGAAGGGAGTGGTGGTAGTAGAGGTCAAGGTGAGATGGTGATATGATGGTAGTGGGGGTGGAGGTGAAATGAAGATGATGGTGGAGCTGGTGGAAGTGGAGGTGAAAATGGAAGTGGAGATGGTTGTGGAGGTGAAATGGTTTGTTGTTGGTGGTGGTGGTGGTGAAGGTGGGACAATGATGCTGTTGAAGGTGGTGGAAGTGGTGAAGGTGGAGGTGAAAATGGAAGTGGAGATGGTGGCCTCTTGATAAAAATGTGGCAATAAGATGTGCTTTATTATTTATTGTGGAGATCACATCGTAAGATGTAGTAATATTGAATCACTACATTGTACATATGAAGCTAATATAACATTGTATGTCACCTATACCTTAATAAAAACAGAAATTAAAATTTACAAAATAAAGATGTGTTTTATTAAAAAGGAACCAGTCCACAGAAAAAGTAGAGTAGTGGAAATATACAAGATGTAAATAATGGTCTACCTAAAGAGCCATTAAGTTCAGTTAAAAAAAGAAACAGAAATTATTTTATCAGGAGAGTTAACTGGACACCACTCAGGCAGAAAGCCATTCAGAAGGTGTGGAAAGCCCTCTTTGCTAAAAGCAGCTCTGGGATGTGTTCTTGGCTTGTCTTGAAGGTCAAGGAGTCAGTGAACTCATAAGCCACCTCTTAGTTCTGCTTCCTGTTTTGGGCGGGTCCAGCTCCTGGGGGTCCACGGTCACCTGGCATCTCCCCTCCTGGCTGGCTCACACTTGAACAGCCTTTTTCAATCCTCGACTTCCTCTTCCTGCTGAGCTGGACAGCTGGGCAGACAAGGATGCACATGGTTGAAGGCTTCATGGTTTCTTGCCTCCCAGGTCCTGGCCAGGATCACATGAGAACCAGCAGGTCAGAGCACTCTAAGAGTTTGCAAAGTGCATACTTAGATTTCCACATTATTACAGGCCCCAATCTCCTCTCTCCAGGGCAGCCTCACAGTGCAGCTGCCAGGCCCACCCACACTTCCAAGTCCTGGCACTTCTGTCAGAAGTGTCTAGGCAGGGGCTTGTGCTCTGATGTGGGGAAGCTCCCTGCAAGCCCTGCCTCAGTGGCTGAAGCATAAAGTTAGCCACCACATTTGGAACCAGGGAGTCCCCTTCCAGGATGTGTCACTAGGTAGATACATCTGTGAAGTAGATCCATGGGTGTTCTACTGAATTTTTCATATGGTCAAGTTGTAAAATAATAATAATAACAATAATAAATGTATATATCTGCCCCACCAGTGTCTGCTAATATCTGGGTTTTGAGCCCACTTGTGGACACAGAGCTCCTAAAACCCTTGTCATTTCTTGGGTGGTCGGAGGACAGGTGTTCTAATGAAGTGACTCTTGGCAGGCTCCTGGAAGGGGGCTGGTAACCAAAAAGAGCAAGTATGATTAGAAGCTTAGAACTTCCAAAGGGGGGAGAAGAGCTGAAAAATGAGTTAATAATCAGTCATGGCTATGGTATGAAACCTCCATTAAAAACCCCAAAACAGAGGGTTTGGAGAGTTTCCAGGTTGATGAACACATCTATGCACAGGAAGGTGGTACACCCCAGCTGCACAGGAATAGGAGCTCCCACACTCGGGACCCTTCCACACCTTGCCCTATGCATCTCTTCATCTCTTCAGCTGTTCATCTCTACTCTTTAAAGTCCTCATTGTAATAAGTCAGCAGTAGTAAGTAAATTGATTTCCTGGGTTCTGTGAGCCACTCCAGCAGATTATTAAACTGAGGAGGGGATAGTAGGAACCATTTTGAAACCAGGTCAGATGAAAGTTGGTGGCAACCTGGGGACCAAGTAATTTTGATTGGCACCTGCAGTGGCAGGCAGTCTTGTGGGACTGAGCCCTTAGCTTGCAGGGTCTCCACCAGCTCCAAGCAGTTAGCATCAGAATTGCTTGGTGCAGAAACCCCACACATCTGGTGTCAGAAGTACCATGGGTGTGGTCACAGTGTGAGAGTAAGAAAGTGCACTGAGCGTTCCCAGACCCAAGTCTGCCTGTTTCTAAGTATGATGTGAACTTAAATGCATACTGATGTGTGTATTATTGTCAAATTCACTCCACATCTGATCAGAGGGGAGCCCCTGGTGCCTTCACTTTAGCTCCTAACACTGCCAGCCCTCTCTGCCTTCCCACTGCTGAGGGCTGGGCTTGGCACAGCCTCTCTCACACCCACCACAGTGGGAGCTGCAGCAGCTCCAACAGGAGGAGCCAAGTAAAAACTGGGAAGGGCAGGGAAGTCAATGCCTTTTGGGGTGAACTTACACCAGAGGAGGTTAAGAGACCAGAAGGAACAGGTAGGCAAATTGTGACCTTGGGCATGCTGTTTGTCATCCCTGAGCCCCATATCTTCACTGCTAAGGTGGAGTCAGTGATGACCCCTACCCTATTTAAGAGAGAGAGGTAAAATAATATTCCGCACAGAGCCTGGGCCAGCACACTTGATAAATTGGCGTGTCGTGTTACCTTTATTGCCTTGGCCCAGCTGCCAAGTTTCCTCACCTTCACAGAGTGGCTGGGACTGAATCATGACCTGTAAGATGCCTCCCCGCCTGCCCTTCCAGGGGTAGACAGAGGACCCCCAACTCTCCCTGGGGGTCACTGGCTGATGAACCAAAAAATGTAAGAAATCTTCCAGGTCTGTTGAGAAAGTTCCCTCAGAGCCCTCCCAGCCCTGGCCCCCTCCCACCCAGGAGCCCGCAGTGTGGGGAGAGCAGGGAGCAGGAGAGAAGGACAGACCCTGGCTTTTCCTGCTGCAGTGTCTCTGCCGGTGATTGCTGTGATCACACGACAGGCTCTGCTGGAGAGCCTGCTAGAAGCACAGAGTCCTGGCTTCCCCTTGACTGGTATATCAGACTCTGGGAATGGGCCTGGCACCTGAAATTGAAAATCCCCCCCAATGATTCTGCTGCCTACTAACATCTGAGAACCACTGTCAGGACCTTGGACCAAAGGGGCTAGGGCCAAGTGTGACTTTTTCCCACTGAATGCACTGAGGCTGAAAGGACCTCCATTCATGAGAATTCTCCTTCCACCAGGAGCCTGACCAGAAGCACCTTTGCCTACCTCCCCCCACAACACCAGCAACCCCAGCATTTACCCCCTCTCTTTATTCTATCTATCTCCAGGAATATCTCAGCCTGTCTGTCTCTCTCTCCCCCCTTGAGTCTCTCTGACTCTCTGTCTCTCTGTCTCTCTCTAGTGTCTCCCTGTCTGTCTCTGTCCCCTACCTCTCCCTCTTTCTCTCACCTCTCTGCTCCCTAATTGTCCTCTTTGCTCCTGTTCCTATTGTGCTCTCTTTCTGTCTCTCTTGTCTGTCTGGCTGTCTGCCATCTAGTTCTCTCTCCGTGTCTCTGTCTCTGTCTCTGTCTCTTCTCGCTGTTCCTCTCTCTTATTCTTTGTCTACTTCTTCCTCCCTCTCTTCCCTCTTATATCTCTCTCTTTCTGCCTTTCTGTGGCTCCTGCTTCCTCTCTCTGTCCCTCTGTCTCTGTGTCTCCCTGCCTGAGTATCTCTTTGTCTCTCTGTGCCTCTCTGTCTCTCAGAGTCTTTCCCTCTCTGGCCTGTCTCTATCTGTGCCTCTCTCTCTGTCCCCTGTTTCTCTCTGTTTCTTTCCCTGTCTTCTCCCTCCCTGAAGGCCTTTAGGCTGGAGGCCAGGAACAGATGGCTGTCAGACCTTGGCCTGAGGCCCATGTCATCACAGAGGCTCTTCCCTCAGTGGTGGCTTTTCAGCGACCACCTGGGAAGTGCAAACTGTCCTGCCACAAACAGGCTGCTGTCACCACTTTGATCTGGGGCCTGGCCCAGCCATGGGCCCAGCCTGCCTCCTGTAACCCTGACAGAGGCCAAGCTCCCTGCTTTACTTGCCAAATACCCATTCCAGGGGCCAGAGGCCTAGCCTCAAGGGAATGGCTAGGGGATCCTTGCACCCGGTAGGCTTTTCCTGGGGCAGCCCTGGCAGATGGGGGTCTTCCATGGACACAGGCCAACCTTGATCTCTCTCACTGAGAAGCATGGTCAAGGCCTTCACCCCAGGCCCCTCCCAAGCCTGGAGATGGTAGTGGGCAAGGGGTGGGAAGAGAAGAAGCCAGTCTGGTTGACATACCCTGAAGCCCTCTGCTGATTTCTCCCAGACCTGCAGGGAGGCCAGAAGTGGCCTTATGCTGCTAACCTGTGGCCAGCTCTGCCCTGCCTCAGTCTGCAGAGAGCATCAGTGTCTGGTGAGAGAGAAGCCAGGGCTCTCCACCTGCTCTGTTGCTCATCCTATGTCATCACCATTCCCCCCGCCCCCTTCTTCCCTGGAGCAGACTCTAAAGCAACCTGAGGAAATACTCAGCACCAGATGCAGGGAGGGGACAGATGTCACAGAACCCCTGACTTACTGCATGCCATGGATGGCCAGCTGCTGAATCCAGGCAGCTGCTTCAGGCAGGAATAAACACACCTATTGTTCAGATGAGAAAACCAAGGCCCAAAGAAGTGACATATCTCCCTCAAGGCCCCACAGCACCAGTGGGGACCCATAGTGGCCTTGTTACACACCCGCACACACACTGACTTGTCCTAAAGGAGCACATATTGTGTGCAGGAAACAGGCTGCTCTGAGAAACACAGGTGAATGGCAGGTCCAGGCGGCAGAGTTCCCACACGCAAACACAGGTTCCAGAGATCCACAGTGAGATGCCCGTCCTGGGCTGCTCCTGTCCTTGCTCCTCCTGCACAGTGCACCAGAGATGCCCCTGACTGAGCTCTGTGGCTGTGTCCCAGGTTCAGGGACAACCTGGCACTGCTTGTGAACAGTCACTGCCATGTGCTGGCATGTGCTGGGCCACACTCTGCATCACCACACTCTGCACCTCATTCTGTCTCCCACCTGGCGGTGGGGGTGATGGCCACTGGGTTGCACATGAGGAGACTGGGGCTCTGACAGGCTGGGCAGTGCTGGGACTTGAGCTCACATAAAAACACCCCAACCCAGACCCAGGGACGTGAAGGGGAAGGCACAGCCCAGGGGAGGCAGGAGAAGCTCTGCTGGTCTGAAGGAACCTAGCAGTGTCCAGTCTCCAGTGGAGACCAGAGCAGTCCCTGCATGCTTGTGTCTGCACAGGCTCCAGAGGGAACACCTTCGTTTTCTGGTTTTCATGCATCCAGGAGGCCCCCTAGCCAGGGCCCTGCCCTTCCCTGTCCCCAGCCCCCTCTCTGCGTCCCTCCTGGTGGGAGGGAGAACAGGATGGCAGGATGCAGTGGGAGAAGGCCCGGCTCATGTTTCCCCTCTTTTTCCTGGCAGGGATTACATGGTGAGCAAGGAGACAGCTGAGCTGGCAGGTGGGTGGCCCGGCCACACTGAGGGGAAAGTTGGGGAAGAAGGACGGCTAAGGTAACTCAGGCCCAGAACAACCGCTCTCCTCACACATCCCCCCTTCTGGGCCCTGCATGCCCGTGGTTAATCCACTGGGCAGGCACTGGTATCTGGGCACCTGAATTCCAATCTTCCCAAACCCTGCTCTCCAGAACAGGCAAAGGCATAGCCAAATAGTTTCTCAGCAGAAGATAGACTGACTTCAAAGATTAGAAGACCAACAAGTTTGTAGGAGGCAGCAGGGCTCAAGTGAATGAGACCTAGGCAGTTGTAGCCTCTAATCAGTACGGCACCCTCACCCAGTCTCCATCACACCCCTCACCCCACACACTCTGCAGCTGCTAGAGGCATCTGTAGGTTAAGCGACAGGGCTACCTCACCCCAACTAAGCCCCTCACCTGAGTTGCCAGTAGAACCCTTGGTTGTGTGGGCTACCTCACTGACCATATGGGGATACTCCACCTTGAAACAGAGGTTGTCAATCAGTGGTCCTTAGAGATTCATCAGAACAGCCAGGGAACAATTTGATGGCATCAAACAATGAGAACTGGGAGTGAATCCAGAAAGTGCCAAGAATGATGGATCAGCAGAAAACTGCCCTTCCTGGGTGCCAGAGGGGCCTGGGGCTGGGGCTCATGGAGACACTGCTGAAGCCCTAGCAGATGGGAGGTGACACTGAGCTCCTGCTTGGGGCTCCACTTGGTCTTCCTGGGTCTTCCACCTCCAGAAGGAAGTCTTGGACCAGAAAAGCAAAACGAAGCTAAGTGTTGAACTGGCTGTGTAAATGCCTGAAGATCTGGCCTGAAGGTGGTTGATGCATCCTGGCAGAGAGAGTCCAGGGCCTGGAATCTTCCAGAAGGACTCTGGATCTGGCACAGCCACCAAGGAATGCTCCAATTCCATGTCAAACAGATACAACCTGGCATCAGACTCCAATAGCTGTGCATACCCTCACAATCTCCTTCACATTGGGCACCCTGGGAGCCAAATGACTTTGTAGTTCCTATCCACACACACCTTCAGGCAACACAGCACAGAAGTTAACTGTCAAAAAGCATGCCTTTCAATTGTCCCGGACCTGTTAACATCAAGCTCTCATTCTGATGCTCTGTATTGGCATCATGAACATGGCAAACATGTTCAACCTAGCCCTGCTCCTCATGTTGACTAGTGCTAAGTAGGTGCCTCATCTGAATGCTGATTCCTCATCTCCACAATGCAGAGAGAACTACCTCAAATGGTGTTGGGATAAGTAAGACTAGTGAAAGCACCTTACACGGGGCCCAACTAGAGTGGGTACCCAGTACATCTTCCTTCCTTCCTTCCCTCTCTCTATTATATCTTTCCCAAAAGTAGAGTCTAAGTATCTGACCCTCCTTCAGGCCCCCTCTTCTCCTTCAGCCATATTTTTTCTGTTTCTCCACTCAGGACCCTCTTTAATCCTACTGTTTCCTTCATAAGTGGATCTGTAATACTTATTCTAGGTTTACTCTGAGAGATAGACTCATTGGTCTCCGCGACACCAGACATAAAGCCTGGAACACAGTGCCTGGTTCCAGATGAAATGGAAGAATTTCTAAGTGATGGTGATGGGAGACAAGGATGAATAGATGAGTGAATGGATGGATGGAACATGTGAGATGGGAGGGATAGACGGACAGGGGTGGTAGATGGATTGAGAATTGATGTCCAGGTAGAGAAGAGCAAATCGCTAAGTGAGATGAATGGATGAGAGTGTGCATAGATGGAGTGGATAGACAGACATGAAAGAGTATGTGAAAGGGTGGATAGGTAGATGGATGAACAGATGGACAGAAGCACATGCCATGGTTGGCTCTGGGCTGAGGCAGGGAGGTGCAAGGAACTCATTTCCACATTTTCATCTCAAACTGATGTTTTCACTCTGTCTTTTTCTGCTCTCAACCCATAAAGATTCTGCAGGAGAGGAAGAGAGTGGCTGATAGCAGCTGGAGTGGGGTACTGCCTGCATTCCAGCTTCGCCAAGCCCTCACTTAAGTGAGCCCTGCCCCAGGCTCCAAGCATCACAATGCTCACAGCTACAGGACTGGAGAAAGTGCCCAGGGCACACTTGCTCCACCCTGGCCATGTCCCCTAGCCTCACCCTCAAAAGATACTACCCAAAAAGGAGACTGTCTTAGCAGAATTTTGAAGGTCCTCAGGCTCAACATCAAAGGTTGGAAATCTGCCAGTTTCACTTCCCAGCCTGCCTGTCCCACAGCACAAGCTTGCACACTGGCCACACTGAGGTTCAGCTGGGAGTCACCCCTACGTGGCCCTCACTAAGTCCAGTGCTCTGGAGACCAACAACTACATCATCCTCACTGCCTCATTCCAGTGACAGAGTTCCTGACACTGAGTTGTCATAGAAAAAATGTCGTGGTTAAATAAATGGATAATGAGTTGTGGACATGACTGACCATCATTTGGAAGAAAATGGAATGTCTTGGGAAACACCGGTCGACCTTGATCTGGGAGACTGAGTTTGAATCCCAGCTCTGCTGCTTCCTGTGTGGCCTGGCACAAGTGCCCACACCTCTCTGAACCTCTGTTTTTTCATCTGTGAAATCAGGATAATAGTAGATACTGCTCAACTATCTCCTGAGGCTATGAATATCACACACTAGATGGGCTTTGAAACTAGTCCTTTTGAGGACCTCCCACCCAGGAAGCCTTGATATCCAGTCCCCACAGCCCAACATCCCTCCTGCCCAACCTCCTCACTGGGAGGGCAGAGCGGGGCCTATGCGGAGGAGACTGGCAGGACACAGAAGAGGAACATGCTCCACTTTCAGGTTTCTCTAACTGGGCCTGTGCCAGTCGCCCTGACCTCAATCTTTCTCTGTGAATTACAGAAAGAGGGTTCTCTGACAATGAGGCATGTGCAAAAGTTTCCACCAGGCTCCCTGCCCTCCCCCTCATCTCATCCTTCCCAACTTCATACGGACCGTGGCTTATTAGCTGTTCCCGTCCAGCTCGCTGTGTCCTGTGCCTGCACACGTGAGACTAAAAATACCCATGGCTCCTATTAGAGGCTCTGCCCCAGGAACAGGCAAGGCACAGCCTGCCCTGACATGAAAGACTGGCTCCCTGTGCCCCCCGAGATCCAGGCCACTGGGCCTGTCCTGTGGGGGGCAGATGGGCACCAGTCCCCTCCTGGCAGTCCCCAGGGGTCTATGGGAATGATCAGAAAGGCTGTTCTGACTTCATCCATGTTTTGGCTCCAAAGCCTTTTCTGTGGCCTACTCGCCATCTCATTAGACAACCTGCCCTGAGCCAGGTATGAGGGCTATCTCCCAGGGGACATGCGTCACTCCGAGCCCTGCCCTGGGTCCTGCAAGTGGCCCACCCCAATCTCAGCCTGCACCTGGAAGAGCCATTGTGCCCCTTTTCACTAAAACATGCAGAATGGTAAGTGTGCTGTAGGCTTGGTGCCAGAACTGGGCCCATTTAAGGAGCCAGTGTTGATGCACGGGAAAAACTGTGTGAATCAATTTCTTGACCCTCTGTTGCTTTGTCAATAAAATGGGCACAAAGGCATGGGCCCAGCCTTGGGCTATGGTAAGGACTGCATGAGTTCATGGACATAAAAATGCAGAATTCTCTACAGAAGTAAGTGACTGTCAGAGAACAAACTCTAGAGCACACTGTGGGCATAAGGACTCTTTGTTTCCATTGGAGAGAGAGTGGTGGATCGAGGACTATGCGAGGGGCACTTCAATAGCTGCAATAAACACTTGGCGAAGCTAAAGAGGTAATCTCTCCATGGGCTTTCATGTGCCACTGGATACCTCTCTTGGCACGGCCTGAGATATTTTGGAAGTGGTGGTGAGAGATAAATTGATTTTCATCATCTCCATCCACAGGAAAAGGCCAAGAATGCCATAGAGTAGAACGACTCCCAAACTCAAACCACCTGGAATTTGGAATATAGCACCAAGCACACGTGTGCATCATTCTATGCAAGAAGAGGGTGTTTGAAGTAAGTGAGGGACAGAAAAATAGAAAAAGTCAATGAAGGTGTCGTGGACAGAAATCCTGAAGCGGGGAATGGCTGACGGGCCAATCAGGGAGAGACATATGGAAGGGTTGAGGACGGAAATTGTGTTTAACAGAAAAGTCACAGCTCTGACTCCTGGCTGGGGTGGGACTGAGCATGGCTGTCAGAACCAAGCTCTCCCCAGATTCATGCTCCAGATGGCTCTGTCAGCAGCGGAGGAAGGGGCTTTGGAGCTGCTTGTCCTCATTTAACCTCCTACTCCTCCGCTCCCCGAAGGCCTGAGAGAAAGACAGAAGAGCGTTTGTTCCAAATCTGTGGAGGGCTGTTATACCTCCAGGCTAAAGGGAGAAGTCTTGGCTGTCTCAGAGCATTCGTTCTGTCCAATTTGATTCAAACATTAATCAAGCACCTCTTGTCTACTACACATGTAGAAGGCACCCTAGGTGGGGGGAAGTGGGGGCCTTCAGCGAAGAGGGAGACCACAACCTGGACCTCAAAAAAGCTTAATATGGTCTGAAGTAGTTTGAAAGAGTAATCTTTTTTCAAACTAACATTTAAGTGTTGGTGACATTCCAGTAAGAAGTGGGAACTAAGAATACGAATGCCAAAAAATCACCGCACACATGCACACGCCCACAGGCACACACACGTAGATTTAGGTGAAGAAAAAGATTGTTCAATCTCAGTAGAGATAAAAATAAAAATTTGAAAGAGCTACAATGCAACAATGATATTGTAGCAAAGCATACAATAATAACAGCACGTAATGAAAGCATTCAGTGTTGGTGATGGTGCGTGGGGAAGGTGGCATGCACAGCCAGTGAGGTTGCGAGCAGGCACAATCATTTTGAACAGCAACCTGACATTAGGTGTGTAAGCATATCCAGCCGTAAAATAGTCATAACCTTGGACTAAGTTTACTTCCCAGGACCTACTCTAAAGAGATAACCAGATGTGTGGTCAAAGGTGTGAGCACACAGATACCAGTCAGCACATTATTGTAAAAGTGGAAAACACAAATCGAAATGAAAGCCCAACAACAAGCAAGTAGAAAATGTGAATGCAGCATGTCGATACAATGGGCGATGAGGCAGCCTTTTAAGTTGGGTTTTGAAGAGTTTTTTGTAAACTATTGATTACACATGTTAGGTGGAAAAAATTATGATACCAAACTGTATATGGTATGATCACAACTTTATTTTTTAAATAAATACACACACATGTATATACACAAACATACACCCATTTATTATATATGTATCTTGTAAAAGAAGGAGATGCTAAATAATGAAATGTTTAACAGTAGTTGTCTCTAGATGGTGGGATTTGGTGGTTTCGTTTTCTTCCTTACATAGTTTTCACCCTTCTAAATGCTCAGTAATAAGCCTGAGTTTGATAGAGGGCCTGTTTGACTGGCCCCTAGGGAATGCCAGGGCTCTGCTCACCCAGAGCAGTCACCTGCACCCGAGCCCTGAGCCGGGTCTGCCCTCCAACTCGCCTGCCTGCTCTGGCCAGCACCTGGCACTGCCTGTGTTCTCACTCCGAGCCCAGTTCCCCACGTGGTCTAGGCACCTGGTGCCACACTCCCAGATGCCCTTTCTCTCACCCAGCATGTGTAGTGTTTGACTATCGTTCCCCCTCATGAACTCTCTCTGCTCTTCTGTCCCTGCTGACAAAGACCCCCATCACTGTTCAGGCCGGCAGCCCCACCCACAGCCTCAAAATGGCCCTGATGGCTCTCTGGCTCCCCTCTGACCCCTTCTACTTGTGCTATAGCATCCACCAGACCATCCTGCTTTCACTTCTTGAAACATGTCATCTTCTCTCTCACTTCCAGCACACCCCCACCCTGCCCCTCTTCCCCAAGGCTGCTCCTCTGCCTGGAAAGCCCTCGCCCTTCTTCCATGGTTCTCTCTTACCCATTCATCCCCAAGGTCATTGTTTAGATGTCAGCTCCACCTAGTAGCCTTCCTGGACCCTCCTGTCTAGGAGGACAGGTGCCCCTCCTCTGTGCTTACTCTGCCATTTCATCATAATGTCATTGCACATAGCAGGAGCATGAGAATAAGTTGCTGCCTGGGCTGGACAGCATCTTGGTGGCAAACCAAGCATGATTGGAGAGCCCTCCTTATGGTCTAACTGACCTCACTGCTGAATGCTGAGCCTATGGCAGCACATAATTCCTTGCCAGAGCTTTGAACATGGCAGACATCTGCCTCCCTCTGCTTCCCCAGCAGGATGACCTCACTGGTCCTGAAGGCTGCCGGATGCACCTGACCACCGACTTGTGACTACTGGCCACTGCTACCACTCATGCAACAGAGCCTAGGAAATCTGTCCCCAAAGATCCAGCTCAGGGCTTGAGCTCAAAGACTTTTTCCAAGAGTCTCAGCAAAGATATTAGGCTCCTGCCTTGAGGTGTGTTATCATGACCGTTAAGACCATCTTCCCTGCAGGATGGTGGCTGCTCTACCCTGGACTGAGATGCTAAGCAGCCTCAGCTCACAAGCATGTGATGGTCATGGGGGAGGGGGCCCAGCACATGAGCTTTAGAGGCATGCAAGGTAAGTTGTCAAGAGTTAGGGTGTCACCTGCTGCCTATGAGACACCTGTGGGCTTTTGGATAGGTCACTGGGGCATCTAAGCCTCAGTTTTCTTGTATACAACATGGAGGTAGTCCAGAAGCACATTCCTTTGTTCACAGAGTGCAGTGGGGGCAAGAAGGAGAGATGGCTGTGCCAAGCTGCCAATTCTGCTGCAGAGAGTGCTGCTGCACAAGTCTGGTGTCGGTCCTGCCAGGGATGGATTCTGTGGCTCAGTGAGTATCTCTGTGATGGCAAGAAGGGACATAAGAGTGACACAAAAGGGAAGGCAACTTCCTGCTCCACGAGAAAATCACAGATGTCTCCAGTTTCTTCTGTCCCCCTTCTCCAACTGTGGAACCACATCAATGTGACCCTCCTCAGAGCAGGAGCCTCACAGAGGTCTGGCCAAGATATGGGAAGAAGCTACTATACCTTTAACAAAGTTATAGCTCAATGCTTTATTTTATTTAATCCCAGCAACACCCTCCCCCATTTGACAGATGAAGAAAACAGAAGCTCAGGGAGGTTAAGTGCATTGCCCAAGGTCACCCTGCTAGGAGGTGAAGTCTGGAAACATACAGTTGCCTGGCATAACTGCCCCGGTGGAAATTGACAGGCTTTCTAAATTAATGAGCATAGGAACAGAGCTGGGATAATCTTCCAAGTCTTATTAACTTTTGGGATGATCAAAAAGCGACACACTCCAGAGAGTAAGCATGCCCCGGAGCTCTAAGAACTTGGTGACCAGAAGTCTTCAGGGTGGAGGTGAGGGCGGTATCAGGCCTCGGAGAATGGCTGCACTGTAGTTGCCAGGTCCGACAAGGTCTTCCAGGAATTGGTGACAGCAATAACAAAGGCTCAGAAGAGGAAGGAAGCTGAGCCAAGTTTCTCAAGAGACCACAAGTAGTCTATACCAGCTGTCGAACAGGTTTTTGGGAAAGGTGTCTGCCCATCTCAGGGGACATGAGGGCATTGAGAGACCAGGATCTGGTCCCACTCTTGGTGTGCCCCTACCCCACAGCACCAATGGAGAAAAGCACGCCACGTTTACAAACCGCCTGCTGAAAGCCTCTCATGTATTAGCATGCCTATCATCTCTCTGTGGGGCCCAGAGAAACCTGCCTGTTGGGATCTCTGAGGAGGTGAAAGAGTGGTGGCTGTTGGTCCCTGAAGAGCTCCTATTTTGGAGGAAAAACAATAATGTGAATCAGAACACACCCTCTCTGGTGAGGGCATCATCTACTAGGAGCAAGCCTCCCCCTGTTGCCCACTGCCCATCTCCAGGACGCAAAGTCAGCTCCGGGCTCAGAACCCCACCTCTAAGCAAAAGGGTGGAGCCAGTGTGAATGACAACTAGACGCTCCTAACCATCACCATCACCTGTGATGGAGGATAAAGGCGACAGTACAGCCATGTTGACCACTCTTTGTCCTTTGGCGCCCTCAAGTTTCCAGCTCGTTGTGAATAAAATAATTAAGATTCTTCCCGAGAATGCAGATATCCCCTTGTTTATCAGATCCTAAGACAAAGAAATAGATTAATTAGGTCAAAATTCAGGCGTTCTTGAATCCCAGATTGTTTGAGATGCTGTCCAGATGGAGAAGCTTAAGTATACTGAGCAAAGTCAAGAAGTGGAGAGGCCGGATGTGGGTGGGGACTGGTGGACATGGCTGTGGCTGCAGCATGTGTGGGTTGCTCAGGAAAAGAGGAAGACGTGTGTCTGTAGAAGCTCAAGATACAATTCACAGATGGAGGGTCTGTTCCTTGCCCCAGTGGTCATGGGAACAATTTTGGGTGAGGGCAGCTGAGCAGAAGGGTACACTCTCTGAATTACACCTAATAGCCTCAGTCTTCCCTCCTGTTTCTCCTCTCTTTCGGGATACATCCATATGCCCTCCACCACATCACCCTCCCTGTGCTGTCTCCTCCTCAGGTACCATGGATGAAGGGATAGGTCAACAAAGACCAGGGATAGGAGGAGGGGGGAGTGAGGAGAGCATCTCATCCTTGTGCCCATGCTCCTGGCAGGGAGCACTCTGCAGACCCAAGAAGCCAGCTGCTGGACTGAGGGCCATGGGAGGGAACCTTAGGGAGTGGCTCCAGGTTCTGGGCAGCTTTGGGATCCAGAAGCAGCAGCATCTCCCAGAGCAATTAAGGCAACAACCTCCCCGCCCCGCCCCATTTCATGGATTTGCTCCCAAGCAGTGTTCTCACTGCAGTTTTGTCTCTCAGAAGCATATGTCAACATCTGGAGACATTCTGGGTTGTCACAACCAGGAAGTGGTTCTTACTGGCATCTAGTAGGTAGATCTCAGGGATGCAGTTACAATGCACAGGATATCCCCCTACAACAAAGAGTATTTGGCCCCAAATGTCCATATGTCACAGATAAGAGCTCTGCTCCAAAGGATCTGTTTTCAGGCACTTGAAGAAGCCCCTCGTTGGCAACCCCCCACCAGGTTTCTCCTCCCAAGGCAGCCCTGTGAGGGGCTGTCATGGTGAGCTAGACACCCCAGTAAGACACTCTGAAGCAGAGTGTATGTGTGAGAGGATGCCAACACAAGTTTCGGGTAAAGGGGCTTCAGCTTCCCTGTCGTCCTCACTTCCAGTAAGGAGATGTGCTACACAGGAGCTTCCGTTGGGATCTGCACCCTCGAAGGAGGTAGGCCACACCGTCCCAGCTCAGATGGGGGGTACACTGGGACGAGAGAGCTGCCTGAGCAACCTCCAAGACCCCAGCAGCTTTGAGTAATCCATAGTTCTTACGGTACATTCCCAGCTATCTAGAGAGCAGCAAGGCTTAACCAGCCTCCCAGCCACACTCATGCACACGTGTGCGTGCACTAATGCAGGCAGAACAGGAGAGGACAGGACTCACTGCGTGATGAAACCTGCCTTAGGAGTCACCCCCCTCCACTGGTCCCTCCGCTCAGCTCTCGAGGATCTAGGGGCTCCAGTTCAACAGTGTCAGAAGCCAATGACCTTTCCTTTCCTCAGATGCCCAGTGGGCAAGGGGGTGGTGGTGATGCAATGAGGCAGCCGCCTTGATGGGCAGCCAAACTGTGCACTACAGTCAGAGGGGAGAGATCTTCAGAGTCTGAGGGTACAGCTCTGTGTGCCCCAGCTTCATCACTGACATGTCACTTTACCTGTACCTTTCCTCACCCTTAAAATGAGGTAAGAATGTGAGAATTTATTTGCATTATACATGTGATGTGGGCGAGACAGCGGAGGGGAGATGGCTTGTCCAAGGTCACACAGGCAGTGAGCAGTGGAGCTGGGACTGCAACCCGGGCCTGTGCAATACAGTCTGCCTCCAAGGGAGAGGAGGGGGTTCTCAGGGACCATGCCACAAAGCGGGGTCACAAAATTCCAAGGTGCAAAGGACTTTAGAGCAAAGGCCTCCATGATCTTGGCATTTATTAATGGTGGAAATTTAAGTTAGGGGATCGACTCAGGCGGGGTGGGCCCCCCATGGCAGAGGCTAACTGGCAGATGCCACTGTAAACACTCCTGAGATCTAGAGCCAAAGGCCCTGCTGCCTGTTGGCTGGGCAGACCAGACCCCACTAAAAATAGAAGGACTCTCAGGTCCAGCTCCCTGACCACAGCAGGCAGGCTGCTCCCTGTGCCCCAGCCTCTTCCACTCCCCTCCCCCTTCCTCACCGGACAGGAACCGGGCTTCTAGAAAGAACAGAGATGTTAAGGTTTTTCACTTCCGGCCAGAGAGGACTGTCAAGTTGATGCCCAGTGGGCATGTGTCCAAATTCTTGTGGGCAGTAATCGTGAAGAGGTTCTCACTCTGAGATCCTATCCATTTCCTTCTTAGAGAGGGAACTGTCAACCTCCAAAACCCACCCCAGGACAGAGTAGGGCCAGGGCCAAAAGTTGGCCATTTTCTCCACAGCTTTCAAGTCAATCTGGACCCTGCTTATTGTTTTTCCTTTCCCTGCCTGAACTGGCTCTCACTGTTGACAGCACTGTGCGATTCTGTATTTGCCATGGCTTTCGGAGAAGGTCTGCTACGGGCCTTCTCGGGGAACCCCCTCCTCCCTGGAGACCGCAGGGATGGGGCGCGCTAAGAAGCAGAGGACAATCCTCAAGTCCAGGACAAGTGCTTCCAGCGCTGGGGGCAGCAGGCAGGGGCGCAGGGCGGGAGGCTCTGGGGCCCGTGGCCTCGGTGCAGGTCTGGGCTCAGCCGGGGATTTCCTTTCAAAGGTGACTTAGAGCTGCTTCATTAGGGGAGCGCCCTCCCAGGCGGGCGCTAATGGCGTGTTTGGCAGAGTCAGCGAAACGCGGCGCGCAGCGGCTCCGTGGCAGGGGAGCGCCCTCTCCCGCGCCCTCGCCGTCTCCCGCGCCGGACAGCGGCGCGCACGGGGCCATTTGCAGCGCAGGCAGCCTTGCGAGCGGCCGCGGCGCGCTGGCGGGGAGCGAGGTGGCACCATGGCGCTGAAGAAAGACAGCAACGCCGTGTCCATCGACATGCTGCTGATCGTGCACTCGGAGAAGGGGCGCGCTGCGCAAGGCACGCTCTCGGACCGGCAGGCGGACCCGGGCGCACTGCCGCAGCTCAGAGGAGGTAATCCGCGCCCAGCCCGACCCCCGGAGGCCCCGACACCTCGGCCTCTTCTCTCCAGGGCCCACCGGCCGTGGGGGCGCCCTACCCGCCCCAGATCGAGGTCAGCGACACCAATCCTCTCCCCATGGCTACCTGCACCTCGACGCTATGGTTCTGGCGTCCCTTGGCAACGCGCAGCCGGGTGATTGCCCTGAGTTAACTCCCTGCGCTGGCCTGTGGGTGCTTCCCTCAAACCCGGCTGCCAGTTTCCTCCAACTACTCTCTGAAAGGTGCAGTTTGGGTTGGAAGATGCCCTGAAAGAAGGGGCCCCGAGCCTCAGACCTACCTCTGGGTGGCCAAAGCCTGCTCCCCGCATGGCAGTGCAGGGTGCAGGGTCCCCAAGGAAATCTGCGTGCTGAGTCAGACTTGAAGATGGGACGCTCCTGTCGTGCCCTTGCACAACTCGCAGCCTCAGTTTCCCTTTCTGGAGCCCTCCCCCGCTTTTCTGCAGAAGGCATAACGGGTGTAAAGGGCACACAGGCTTGGATAGGGTTAGGCTTGAAATCCGTTCTTCCCACCTTAACTTTGCTATTAGTTTTCCTTTCCTTCAGACTTTCTGGTGAAGTGCAGACTGGTAAAATAAAGCGACTGTTTACAGAATGATTGTGGAAAGCAGATCCTAGGCCTCTGTATACTCCAGAGAAGAGGAGAGACACAACGTGAAGAGGGTAGAAACGCATAATAATTGTTAACTAAGCCCCTCAGATGTCTGGAAACCTCTGAGTCCTGGATCTAGGAGGAAGCCTTAGGGAACCCCGGGCAGAGTGGAGTGTGCATGCACTAGGCTGACTGTGCGCTTGTGCTTTGAGAATGGTGCTCAGCAGCCTGCACAGTAAAATGGCTTCTGCCTCCAGCCTCCCCTCCAGCTCCTGAGCTCCTCGAAGTCTGTCTTGGCTCTTCTGTCCCCAGAACCCCCTTGCACATTGAACATCCACCTTCCACCTGCCACACTGAAGCAATGATGCCATGGATGGCTTTGTCCCCACCACCACATGGGCTGGAACTGCCCCATAGCTCCTGGTGACCCCTTGGAGAGACAAGCAGGGAAAAAATAGGTTCTAGAGAGCTGAGAATGTTGACAGGTACCCCAGTCTCAGGAGGAATTTGAGGGCCAACAGTTGTTTGCTTTGGTTGGTTCTTCAGTTCTCAGAGCTGCTCCTGGAAGAAGGGGAAATGCCCACCCAGGGTATTTGTAATGAGGAAATTGGCAGAGGCCACTGAGACTGCTCCTACTATACACGACGCAGTCCAGAAGGCCTCCCACTGTGTGCGGCACAGCCAGGGGGCCCCCATGAGGCCCAGCTCTGGGTCAGATCATGAGTCCTCACTTCCATCTCCCGCTCTGATCACATTTCTCCTAAAGTCTCTGTCACTAGCAAGAAAGGTTGAAGAACACGGAGAAGCCCCAGAAATGCCTGGGATCAGCACTGCTCCAGAAGGTGTCAAATGGCTCCCACAAACCCCACATGACTCCTGATCGATGTACTTGATGTGTGTCAGGGAAAGTAGACCCTGCTTGCTGAGCCCTTTCTATTACTTTTCTCCAAAAAGTTTCCTAACAGATGTTTCGTCCAGACCCTATGTCAGTGGAGAGACCTGTGTCACATATTCAGTCAGACAGTTCTGCACAGGAGCAGAGAAGAGGGAGCGTGCACCAGAGCCAAGGCCTGTGCTGGGCAGTGGTGATGTCTAGGAGACCCCTGGCTAAGCCAGCTTGCAAGCCCGTGCAGTCTAAGGAGGGGAAATGCTGAGTACGATTAGTTTGTTCCAAGGCCTCTTGTTGGTGCACAAGATCCTAAAGTCACCCATGCCCACTTCCAGGCATCTCCTCCTATTTTCTCCCCACTCTAGGTCCTCAGCTCTGCAAAGGTGGGCCTGAGCTGAGGTACTGTCACCATGCAGTGGACTGAGTGAAGAAGTGACTAGGTGGCTTTCTGCTGTGTCCTTGTGACAGAAAAGTATCAAAGGGACAGGAGGCAAGGAGTGTGGCACCAGGGATTTGGACTGCAAGGCCAACAGGTGTCCTCTCCCTTTTCCTCTAGGGCCTAGCATCTTCCCAGCCATTCCACTAGAGCAGTGCTTCTCAAAAATATGCCTGGAGGCCTTCAAGTCCTCTCAGGTATTCCTCCAGCTGTGGACCAGGTGGTGTAAAGGCACCAAAAAGAGCTTATTGTTTTAGGTTTTATCCCCAGAGACTATGTGCCATGTGCATTCCACTCCAAAAGTGTATGTGTGAGGGTTCCAGGTGGTAGGTGGTCCCAGACACTGACTGCGGAGGGCTCTGCTGAAAGGAGGGGCTTGGGGTAGCTGAGAGAGCTGGAGAACAGGCCTGAGGCTGCACATCTGGGAACAGCACCATGAGCTGTGCAGCAGAGCTGCCACCAAGGAGCATTATGTGCTCTTTTTGCACCAGGAACTTGATTTTTTTGCAGCTGTTTCCACTGCCAGAACGCATGCCAGCTCTGTGCCAGGAACTTGACCTTGCAGCCACCACTTCCAACTGTCACCAGATAGAGAGCTTTCATTCCCTTCCCTGTTGCCTCACCAGGTCCCAAGACAAAATTGGACACAGGTGCCACTGACCGACCATTCCCAGGCCACACGTGTCCATGCTCTAGCTGCAAGGGAGGCTGGGAAAGCAGGAAATCATCATTTTCCATTCCCACAGGGATAGGCAGTCTTTGCCCACTCTCACCCCACATCAAAACTCTAAAGTGGGAGATTCAGCATGTACAGAAATAGGCAGGCAAAATGAATGGCAAACATCTTCAACAACAATCCCTCTATATTTATGCAATGGAGATGTGGAAGTGAAAAATGGGCCCTATACTGTGAAAATTCATCCTGGATGATCCTGATAATCAACCTTACCACCTTGAAAACTACTCTTTTAATATTTTAAAAAATGTTTTAAATGTTGAGGGCTGCATTCATGCTCCCAAGTGCATCTCATTGATGGGCAGCCTCCCTCGGGTCCCAGGACAGCCAAGTTCCACCAGCCCCACTTTAACCCAGAGACATAGGCAGCTAGTGCATCATTTGCCAGGCCTGGGTCTCCACACCACAGAGAACCTCACGCCACTCCTTTTTATTTCACAGGAGGGGTCGCAAATGGAATACGGAACTGGCAGAAATTAGAAGGAAACTGCTTGGATGGTAAATTCTCTTCCTTTTTTTCATCTCTGCAATTCAATATGTTGAGAAATGACTGGATGCATTGGGTTTCACTTGTTTGAAGACTGGCTCTAGTCACCTAACCACACAGAAGTGGCTGCTTGCGACTGAGCCGGCCTCTGGGGCCACTGTGACCCAGGAAAGTGTTCCCTGACTTCAGGTCCCCCGATTTCCTGGAGGCTGGAGTGGGGGCAGTGCCATAAGCTTTTGTACCTTCCTGTTCGTATGGGATGTGAGGTTTGGGAGTGTCCCCATGGAGGTGGAGCTGTTCCTGTCATGCAGGGCATCTATCTTTTGGAAATTTTTTTGAATGGAGAGGATATAGCATCCTGCCTTTAGTCGCTATTACTTGAGGCCTGGGATGGACTCAGAACACCATAAAATCTGAGAGCAGTCAGCTTCCAAAGCCTCCTCTCTCTGGTGCCAGTTGCCTTTCTCCCTGCAGGCCCAGGATTTCCTGGGAATTCTATGCATGGACTAACTATACTGGGCCTTATCCTGTGCCCTTGAGAGATTCATTAGCCCCACCTCTAGGAAGAAACATCAGAGTAACTGCACTGTGGGTGTGTGAGAATTCTAATAAGAGTCAGATCTCCACTCACAGAGCCCCAGTAGGGGGCTCATCAGGCCCTGGGCCAGATGACTGACTCATCCAAAGCCAATGTGAAGGAACTGCCCTCCATGGCGCTCCACAAATGGGGACACAGAACCACAACTGAACAAGACCAAAGAGTTGTGCTCTGCCATCCTTCTAACAGTAACAAAAGGAAAGGATGGAGTTCTCAAAGTAAATTCATTCGTTCATTCATTGTCTCAGTAAAGGTCTGAATGCTTACTCAGTGCCAGGCAGGGTTCTAGTTGTTGGGGGTGAAACAGTGGACAATACAATCAAGAACCCCTGGCCTTTCAGGGTTACAGTAAAATATTGTGATGGTAATGCCATTTGCTGCAGTTGAGTCTCAGCCTCTTGGAGGTGAACAGCATGACTGTTGTGTGTCCTCTGCCCTGTGCACGGGGACAAGTCATTCTCAAGACATACCTCCTAGAGGCCACCCCTCTGAGACCCAGCTGATGAGCATGCAAGGGTGGGATGGCTTCTTTAACCTTGCTATGGAGCCATCGGATGGGAGTGCACCCGCTCTAGCTCTATGGAAGCAGACGCCAAAGTTAGTGAAACTGTGCTGCAGGCTCGTGAGAATTACATAAGACTCAGACCTCCGGAGACCTGTCAGACGCAGAAATGGATAGCCCATGCAGGCACGTGGGCCTGGCCAGTGCCCACATAGACAAGTGGGCCGCGGTGGGAGGAAAGAGATGTAGCATCTTGGTTCATCGCAGCCCTCTTACCTTGCCTGGGTTGTCTGCAATTCATCTTATGTCTTCTCAGGCATATTATTTCATCAGGAGAGCATTGAAATACACTGAATTCATCCTCTTTTTATCATCTTCAGGGTTTCTGGTTTGGGGGAAGTTTGGTGGAAAAATACAACAAAACACAGAGTGACATAGTAACTCTTACAAGAGTCTTCTAAAAGACCTGAAGTAGGTCTTAGCATAATGTGCCAGCCAATAAAGAGGATGGCTAAAGTAATCCTTACAAAAACTAAGAGTTTCAGGTACATGCAAGGCTGAAGAGTGGCTCCATGGAGGCCTGGAACCCAGACCATTCCACCAATACATGTAATTTAAAGTAAAATCGTATTCTTTTTTAAGTGGCACACTTGCATGCATGCAGAAATTAGAGTCATAGCTGTTTTCTGTGTTTTCTGATGGTGAGATTCAAGGTACATATCTGCCTTGCTGGCGCTCAAGGCACCCAGCCCTGGAAACTGAAGGAAGCAGCTGATGGCTTGTGCTGGTGGAGTGTGCACAAATGTGGCTGAACATAGGACTGATCCAAAAGGGCACATGTGCCCCCTTTTGCTGCCCTGTGCACTCCTTGGGCTGGGGTGTTGGCAGGGTGGGGGGAACCTGGAGTGCTCCAAACTTGTTCCAAGCAGCTGGTGTGTGGGGGCGAGCCACCCGCCCCACACCCCCTAGCTTGTCCAGCAACAGGCTTCCCCTGCTCTGATTGGCTGCTTTCCTTGGTCCTGGCTGAAGTCTGCCTAGCAGCACAGAGACTGACGCCCCACAGCCACAGGGAAACCAATTGTGCAGCCCTGACTATAAATACCCCACAGCAGCTATGCCAGCTAATCGCCTTCCTTGAGGATTCCCTTCCCAGATCTTGTTTCCTCCCTCGGCCAGCAGAAATGCAGCCAGCTGTGCCCGCAGGAGGTGGCCTCCCTGTTCCCTAGCCTGAGTCTGGCCTGAGCTCCAACCCAGCATACCACATCACACTGGGTTGGAGCTCCCGTGGAGCTGGCCCTCAGCCAATCAACCTATTGCAGCCCAGGGGCTCAGGGTCCTAGCCGGCCTGCTTTTAGGAGGAGATTAGAGCCAGGAGGCTTCTCCAGGGCAAGACCCTGCCAGATGGATGGCAAGCCCAGCCCAGTTCCCCTCCCACCCACCATGACTGGCTTCTGCCTGGACCCAGGCGTGGGAAACACTGAGTAGCAGATCTGGTTGAGTGCACGGGGGACATCATCTGAATGGAACCTGGGCAGGCCAGTGCCCTAGAGTCATGCTTGTTTCCAGACCCAGACACTGGTCCCAGTGGTCACTTCCAGTGGCAGTCTTGACAGCCTTTCTGCAGACTGGTGGGAGGCCAGGGCAAAGATGGCTGGCCAAGGTATTAGCAGTGGGGGAACCTCCCCAGCTGCCACACCCTGTCCTTCCCCCACCCCTCTGAAGCAGAGATCCAAGGGCAACCTCAGCAAGACCAGGCTACCTCAGCAGCTATAAAGGGAGCAATGTAGGAAAGGTGGTGCTTCCCATAAGAGGGTCAGGTAAGTCTGTGGGTTCCTCCTCATGGTACATGACAGAAACAGGGCATCTCTCCACAGCAGCCTGACTCCACTAGGCTCGGAGGACAGCTCCGTGTCCTGGAGACGGAAATATCCTTAGCACAAGGAGAGCACTTTCTTTCATATAGTGGATGCCCTGCAAATGTTTGTGCAACTGAACCAAACTGCAAGTCACCCCAACTCCTAGGCTGGAGTAGGAGGCAAGCTGCCCCATTCTCAGAGGGAGGCAGGAGGCTGAGCTAAAAGTCAGAAGGCTTGGGGTTCAAGCCCTAGGTTTGATGCTCCCTAACTGCAGAGTCTGGCAAAAAGTTAACCAGTCTGAGCTGTAAGTCCCTTAGCTGTAGCCCTGGCTGGTATGGCTCAGTGGATTGAGCACCAGCCTGAGAACCAAAGGGTCACTGGTTCGATTCCCAGTCAGGGCACATGCCTGGGTTGCAGGTCAGGTCCCCAGTAGGGGGCGCGTGAGAGGCAACCACACATTGATATTTCTCCCCCCCTCTCTCTCCCTTCCCCTCTGTCTAAAAATAAATAAATAAAAATATATTTTTAAAAAAGTCCCTTAGCTGTAAAATCAGGGCAGGAACTTCTCAGCCTGCTCTCCAAAAAGGTGGGAACATCAAGCATCCCCATGCTCTTGGAGACTGTGCCCAGTGACACCAAGTCTGAAGTTGTGATTACTTAACACATAGAAGTGTCCCCCGCTCCTTTTGAAGAGTCTGTGTTGGGTGGTGAAAACACAATACAACACATAGATGATGTATGATAGAATTGTACACCTGAAACTTATGTGATTTTATTAACCAATGTCACCCTAGTAAATTCAATAAATTTTTTTAAAAGGAAGAGAATCTCATTAGTATCCTCAAAAATAATCCAAAGAACTACATTCCTAATGCTATAAAAGTTTGGATATACGGCGTCTGGCAGAAGTAACACCTGCTTGAGTGTGGTTGGTAGGGTAATAATATGGGTGTAATAATTTATAGTTTTAATTTGAACATTTCACCTAAAATGTCATATGGTATGCTTGAGTGTGCTATTGTTATGTTATGGAATTACATGCTTATGATTCTGTAATAAAAGATTTTGTAATAAAAAAGGGTGTTATTTGTGCCAGACCCTGCATATATTTTGAAAACTATGAGGAAAACTAAAAACCATGACCATGACTCCAATGATCCAAAGAAGCTAGAAGTGAAAGTACAAAAAAGAATCTGTGTTGGCCCTGCTGGGTGGTGTGACAGTGCGTGCACAGGGCTCCCCGTCCCTTGCCCCTGCATTCAGGGGTGTGACTGTGATTCCTGCGTATTCTCGCCATAGGGGCTGTGCAGGTGGGTGGGCATGTGTTCCAGCTAGGCCTGGGATGAACTGGGCCCCCCGCCAGGCTGCTTTTTTTGCAGACATACACAGCTCCTCGCTCTGCCTTGGGGAAAATTCCACTGTGGTCCCAGTAGTCACTGCAGGTCCCTCTGTCTTCCTTAAATAGGAAACCTGGCAGAGAAGCAGCATCCTCAGCAGACCCAGGTCATCACTTCCTACGACAACCAAGGTAAGGAATTCGCTGCCAGTTGTGACCTCTTCTCCAGCTCCTGTGAGCCAGAGACAGCTGGGTGCAGAGCACAGACTGCAGGGAGTGGGGGTCCTCCCTGCCCTGTGAACATTGGAGCCCCCTTTCCCTCTTCTCACATCCATGGGAAGCAATGAGAGCATGTGTGGTAACATGGGACCAAGAAATAGTCCTTGGGCCACAGAGCCCACTGGTGTCATTGCCATCACCATAGCTAACATTTATTGAGCACTAACCATGTGCCAGGCATGTTGCCAAGCCATTTACATGATTATTCTCATGTAAATTAAGCTTCACAACAATGTTATTTGATTGGTGCTCCTATGATCCTCATTTTGCAGTTGAGTAAACTGAGGCATGGAAAGGTTGACACATGTTCAAGATCAAATGGCCAGGAAGATTAAGAGCTGGCAATTGACTTCCCGCCAACCACTACCAAGTCCTGAGCTGTTAACCTTCAAAGCTCTGCTTCCACCACAGCCACCCACCCACGAACCTGCCTCCCCCACTGGCTCACATGGAGCAGCAGGGCTCCACCGTTGAACCTGGAGGCGAGGTCAGGTTAGAGACCCCCACCCTGCCTCAGTTTCCTGTTCTGCAGTAAAGACTCAGGGCCTGGTGTCCAAGAGCTCTCCTAGGATCAGCCCTTCTCTCCGGGAAGGGCCTGTCAATGCAGTCTCCAGCACCTGGCAGCAGGCTCTCCCTACAGCCTGGGTCAGTACCTCTTTAGGCTAGAATTCTAGCATGTAGGCTGGAATTCCAGGACAGGCCCCAGAGCCTCCCGGTGGGCCCACCATGCCCTGCTGCCCACCCTGAGCACCACAAGGACCAGCCTGGGCCCCACTGCTTCTCTGGACTAGCAGCAAGCAGCTGGCACAAAACAAGAATAAACAATATTCACTGAGATGAGAGTGGATTAGCGACCACTTATCTCACTTAGTTCTGGCCACACCCCTTGTTGAGGCCATGGTGTCATTCCTGTTTACACAGGAGAAAATCAAGGCTGGGAGTGCTTCAGTCCCCAAGGCTGGCTCTGGGGCCAGACCTCAGCGCGGCACTGCCTCCCCTGTGTTGTAGGCAGCTGGGGTGAGATGGGGCCTCCATATCACCAGAGCCGCACCTGGTACAGTGTACCCTGGCTCACGTAGGCCACTCACATGCCACCTCTCGGCATTCAAAGCTTCCAGAGGGGCATGAAAGAGGGCAGTGTTGGCATCCTATGAGAAGGAAGGATCCCTGTGTAGATCGGATGGGCCAGCCTGACAGGGTCCTGTGGGATCCTGAGCCACAGCAAGTGGAGGGCTCCCCCTGTTTGGGGCCTAGCCAGAGTTCACGCAGACATTGACCCATTCATTCCACAAAACCCAGTTTCTGAGGCAGCACTGGGGATTTGTTAGAGAAGAAAACAGACAAAGACTCCTGTCCCCATGGAGCTGACACCCTAGTGGGAGAGACAGCTGACTGTAATAAAGGGTGTCAGAAAAGACTGGAAGGGAAGATAAAGCAGAAAGGGGAATAGTGAGTGGGTGTCTGTGCACCTGTGTGTATTAGCTTCCTATGGCTGCTGTAACAAATTATCGCAAACTTGGTGACTTAACACACATTACTCTCTTAAATAGTTCCAGAGACCCCAAGTTTCAAATAAATCTCATTGGGCTACAGTCAAAGTGTCAGCAGGGTGGGGTCCTTTTGGAGGCTCATGGGGAGCATCTATTCCTGGTCTCTCCCAGCTTCTAGAGGCTGCAAAGGCACCAGAAGCCCTGGACTTGTAGCTGTATCAGTCTAATCATTGCTTCTATTGTCACATTGCCTTTTCTCCATGGAAGTAGTTAAATCTTCCTCTGCCTCTGTTTTATAAGAATCCTAGTGATTACACTGAGCTCCTAAGTAACACATAATCCAGGATAATCTTCCTATCCCTACCCCCCAGGCCCCCTCCCTCTCCCCCACCCCACCCCCTCCACCACCGTGACCAAGCTCCTTAACTTAATCACATCTGCAAAGTCCCCTTAGGTATATAAGGTGACATTCAGAGGTTCCTGGAATTGGGACATTGAATCTTCAAGGGCCATCACAAAGCCTCCCACAGGGGACAATTTAAAATAGAATAGTTGAAAAAGGTCTCCCTGAGAAGGTGACATCTGAGAAAGGGAGGAGGTGAGGGAGCATGCTTTGCAGACACCTGGGGAAGAGCTTCCTTCCAGCAAAGGGAGCGCAGGTGTGCTCAGGAAGCTGAGAGCGGGTCCGCTGTGGCTGGAGGGGCGTGGGCAAGGTGGGAGTGGCAGAGATGAGTCAGAGAGGACACAGGCCAGATCCTGCCTATCTTGAGAGGCTACCCTCAGTATGCCGGCTGCTAATCTGAGTGCCATTGGAAACCACTTGGTTTTCCTTATGAGAGCCCCCAAAGACTAGAGAACAAATGTAAGTGGACGAGGGTGGGTGCAGACCCGTGGGAGGCAGCATGATAAAACAAGCAAGAGAGGTCTTCCCACAGTGTGGACTGGGGTGTAAGAAAAAGAGAGGAGTTAAGGTTTGGGAGCTGAGGGTGGAGATGGAGGAGCTGCAGGAGGTGCCTTTAGGGAAAGAATGTGAAGAATTCAGATTTGGCCTTGTTGAGGTTGGTGCCAGTGCCCACAGCCGCATACCTGCTGTTTTGGATAATAGTGACCAGGGACATCAGTATTGCATGGGCCACTTTCCCATTCACCCAGTGGGCCTCGATGTTCACGAGTTCCGTTCTGTGAACCACGCCAGCCCCCAGTGCAGCTTTCTCAGCAGCTGGGCCCCAGGGGAACACTTGGTATGGGCCAGTCAGTGACCTGAGCCCCTTTGGGGGGTCACCTCATTTAATCCCACAGCCACCTTCTGTGTAGGTTATCACTCCCATTTTACAGATAGGGAAACGGGGACCAGAAAGACTTTAGTTACACAGCTGGCACGTGTCAGGCCTGGAAGTTAAACCCATGTCTGTGCACTTCCAAAGCCAGTGGGTATAACTACTCCACCATAGACCCCCTTCCATACTGGGCAGGGACCAACCAATCTCAGGGGAGCATGATCTGGGTGCAATACCCTCTCCACCTTTTGGCTGGACAAGAAATTCAAGATTTCAGTCAGAACTTGTCACTTGCAATAGTTCAGCTTTTCTTTCTCCTCACCTTGTCGTTCAGTGGAAGATTTGATACAATAGATGACAAAAGATCGTTGGAATCTTAGATCTTCCAGGGGAAGGGGCTTCAAATGATTAGTCTGTGATAGGTTTGGGGGTTGAATGAGAGGAGAGCACTCACCGGTGCCCCTGGACATCGGGCCACCATGGAGATTCTTGGCGTCCATTTTCTGCTGAGGCTTTCATCCTTCCAGGTCATCGCCCTTATCCCCAGGCAGACACTCCGCCTTCTTTGGTCATTCAGCACTAGGGTCAAACTGCCCTGTTTCCAGGCCTGGGATATGCCCATGGAGCCCCACGCTGCAGAAGGAATCATCAATAGTTGTGTTCTCAAGAACCCAGTGAAAGTGGAGTCAGTTAGGGCCACAAGAGATGCCCTCTATCACACATGCCAGCAGGGCCCCCTCAGCCTCAACCCTGAGCTCTGCACACTCGGTTGTCATCTCATAACTAGAGCTGCTGAGTGTGGCTTTCATACCGCCTCCAGCCGTGCTGGGTGAGCATTCCATAGAGCTGGACTCTCCCCCGCCACCATCCAGCATGCTGTTCCAGGGATGTCCCAGCTCCCCACGCTCTGCAGGGAAGCTGACTACTGCACTGCTGGGGCGGAAGCCACAGCAAGTCCCTGGTGGACACCTAGCTAGAGTCCGTTTAAGGGTATTTTCAAAATGCTTTAGCTGAGGTTTGCAGGCGCTCAGCTACCAGAGGAAAATATTCCAAGGCAAAGAGTTCAGGTTGTAAATGCGGCAGCCAGTTATGGAAAGAGTTAATGAACACCCTAAGTCAGCAGTGGCAGGTATCTGAGATGAATGCCTCATTTCCTACACAGACCTATGTGTACACTCATATGCACACACATTCACACACACACATGCCTCATAGTCTTTTCTAACTGATCAATGCTCCCGGCAGCCATTTCCAATCAGAGTTAATGAACAACACAAAATCTGTTTGCCATCTCTGCATTAGTAATTCTGAGCAGATTAAGCCATCAGACAAACCCTGATTCAAACTTGCAGAGGCCTGGAGAGAAGCTGTCAGGTGGGAGGACTCTCCTGACTGGGTAAATGGCAGGCCAAAGCAGTGTGCCAGGGACATGCCTGGGCTTGCCTGCTGCATGTCCATTCCTGAGAAGGTAGGGAAAAGGAAGCAGAGCCCACGGCATGTGGGAGAAGACCTGCGAGCCACTTCTTGGGGGTAGCAGAAAACAGTCATTAACACACTTTCACTGAGACAGCCAAGACTGCAGCTTGAGGAATGTTATTTGTGGGACAATTGGTCGAACTAAGGAGGGATGTCGTGAGAAAGCCAGCCAGGTGACCTGAGGAAGGACCTCCATTGAGTTTGGTTGTGACTATTAAGATTAGTATAATGGTGTCTGTATTTAGGGTTTGGATCTTTCTTTAAATTTTGTTCTCATGATGTTCCACTCTTTATCACTGAAGATTGGTCAAATTATTTTTTTCCCTAAATTAAGAGTTTTATTTGATACAGGAATGCTATGGTCTGCAAACTCGTACCATTAGGAAGCATGGGGCTATGCCGCGAATGCTTCTCACCTGGAGACCACAGCCCCATCTCAGGCCCCGTTCCTAGAGCAGTGAGTCTCCTGGAAGGGCCCTTACACGCCCACAAGAGCTGGGATCACGCTCCCGTACAGATCAGGCAGGCCAGTGAGCTTTGCTCTTCCTCTAGAGAGGGTACTGGTCAGCAGCACCTCTTTGGGTAAGAGGAAGGAAGTGGGAATCAGGAGAAGGTTGGATGGCGGCCCCTGTCCAAGAGGGAAGAGAGAAGAGGAAGTGCAGAAAGGAGAGAAGAGATGAGAAGTGGTGACAGGTGGAGCTTCCTGGTCAAGGCTGCGTTCTACATGCGAGACGCCCTCATAACCCACCCTCGGAAGGGCTTCAACGTTATATTAAAGAGCGGGTTTTCAGCTTGCTCATTCTTTGACAAAGAGATGATGAGGCTGAACTGTGTTCTGGACATTAGAAGTTTGGGGAAGAGGTTGGTTGTAGAGCCCTAATCCAACAAGTTGTTCAGTTTCACAGTTTCTCCAAGCTTTTAGAGATTGTTCTAGTGTGGCACATTCCAAATGGTGTGTGACAGAACAGTCCTGAGCCAGTAGCCTTCTTTGCTGCAGGACTCCTCAGAGCACTGTGTACTGAAACCTGCCAAAGGGGAAAGAATGGTCATGTTTCTCAGTTTTTGTTTTCACAAGGCACCTTGCAGCTCAATAAAGTTTGGCACCCCCTTTCAAAAACACCTCAGGCCCTGGCTGGTGTGGCTTAGTGGATTGAGTGCGGGCCTGCAAAGCTAAGGGTCACCAGTTCATTTCCCAGTTAGGGCACATGTTGTGGCCAGGTCCCCTCTGGGGTTCATGGGAGAAGCAACCACACATTGATGTTTCTCTCCCTCTCTTTCTCTCTCTCATCCTCTCTCTAAAAATAAATAAATACATTTTTTAAAATAGATGAATTCATTTAAAAAAAACACCTCAGAGTGTTTCGGGTGGGTAAGTGAAAGCACAAAGGAGAATAGGCCCTGGCCACGCCATCGTGAGAACACACACAGGGAATCTTGGCTGCTGAGGGCAATGGCACCCAGTCCGAAGACCCAAACTAAATCACGCTTTTAACACTGAAACACTTAAAGTCGTCATTATAAAGTCAAAGGCTGATTTTCTTTGAAAATGAATGTTCTAGAAACTATACTCAAAATGAATGCTAACCTCTTCAAAGTAATGCCTCAGAAGGCCACGTTGTATCTTTTAAATCGTCTGAGAATTCCTGTCTTTGGCACGCAGAGCAGAGCGAGTTTATGTGCTGTCCAAGAAAGTCAGGATTGTCACTCTGTGAAAAATAATCGTACCACATTTAGTAGGCAAAGCATTAATAAAAAGAGCTCTTACAAAATTAGTAAGGAAAAAATAATACATCAGTAGGAAACTAGGCTATCCACAAAATAAGAATTTAAAGTGGCAAATAAATATATGAAACATACTAGACTAAAAATTAAAGAAATACACACAAACAATGAAATGTCATTATCTATTGATAAAAAGTTAAAAGGATTGATAAAAATCAAGTGTCATTGAAAGTAGTTGAGATATATTTTTTATATTACAAATCATTCCAAAACTCAGCAGCTTAAAACAATAAGCATTTACCAGCTTATTGTTTGTCTGGGCATTCTTGTCTGAGCCACACTCAGCTGACCGTGGGTCCTGGTTGGGCTTGCCCAGGTGCTATGGTCAGCTGGAGAGTTGGCTGGAAGCCTGCTGGTCTAGGCTGGCCTCACTGGAGATAGCTCTGCTCTGCTCCATGTGGTCTCTCATCCCCCAGGAGGGCAGCCTGGGCTCACTCACATGGCAGTTGTGGCTGGAATCCCAGCAATGAAAGCAGAAGTAGCAAAGTGTCCTGAGACCTAGGCTCAGAGCCTGCATAACACAACTTCTGCCACAGGCTAACTGGCCAAACCAAGCCATAAGGCCTGTCCAAAAAGATCTCTTGATGGGAAGAAGTACAAAGTATTGTGTCTAATTTTGTCATCAAACAGCAAGAATGAGCAAAATGGACATTTCCTTGCACTATAGGTGTGATCACAAACTGATAAAAATCATTCATGAGTAAAGGTTGCCAATATCTAATAAAAGCCTTAAAAATGTTCATACCTTTTGATCAATGTTTAAGAATTTATTCCAAGTTACTGATTTGAAAAGTATGTGAAGGGATGTGTATCAGAATGTTCATCACATCACTGTTTAGAATAGCAAAACATTTGAGAAAAGTTAACTATCCAGTGAAAAAGGGATTGCTGATACGGAGTAAGAACCATCTATAGAACAGAGTACCATGCAGCCATGAGCAATGATGGCGTATGACTACATTCACTGACATGTAAAGACAGGTAAAGAAAGCAAGTTACAAAAAGCATACTTACTATCCTCCGACTTTGGAGTTTCAATTTATTTATCTTGTGCAGATTCTTTGCAATCACATCCTCCCATCAGTCCTCAGAGTCTCTCAGTATTGTTGGAAATTAGTCCTTAATATGGATGTATTGGAGGGTGTTTATCCAATTCACCCACCAAAGGACATTTAGGTTATTTCCAGTTTGGAGTGATTATGAATAGAGCTTATGTAAACATTTGTGTAGAGGTTTTTGTGTGAACATAAATTTTCATTTCTATGGGTTAAAAGTCCAAGAGTGCAGTAGTTGGGTTATATTTAAGTATACGTTTTGTTTTATAAGAAACTGCCAAACTATTTTCAAGAATGGCTATACCATTTTATAACACCACCAGAAATGTATGAGAGATCCAGTTTCTCCACAACCTCATCAGCATATAGTATTATCTCTATTTTTATCATTGCTTGTCTAATAAGTGTGATATTTCATTATGGTTTTAATTTGCATTCTAGTGGTTAATCATGTTGAACCATTTTTAGGTGCTTACTCGGCATTTCTGTTTTGGCAAAATATCTGTTCTTTTACCCATTTTCTAGTTGGATTGTCTTTGCACTTTTGTAAAAACGTCAGCTCTCCATATTTGTGCGGCTCTGTTTCTCAACTCTTTATTATCTCTGTGGATCTATATGTCTACCTTTCTGCTACTATCACACTGTAGTGACTACTGTAGCTCTATAATACATCTTAAAATCAGATAGTTGGAGTCCTACTTTTTTTCAAAAGTGGTTTTGCTTCTCTAGTTGCTGTATCTTTTCACCTAAATTTTAGAATCATCTTGTCTATATCTACAATCTTCAAAATTTCCCTAAGGAGTTCGATTGAAATGGCATTAAATCTATAGGTCAGTTTAGGGAGAAGGCTAACTTGGCAATACTGAGTCTTCCAACTCCTGAATGTGGTACGTCTCCCTACTTATTAAAGCTTTTAAAATTTGTGTGATCATATTTTGTAGTTTTCCAGCATATAGTTCCTGTAACTTTTTTCAAAACTTAAGTATTCCAATTTTTGGAACTATGGGAAACAGCAATTTTTTAAATTCAACTTTCAATCATTTATTGCTAATATGAATATAGTTAATTTTGGGGTGCTGATCTTGTGTCCTGTGACCATGCTAACCTTACTTATTACTTCTAGGAACTTCGCTTATAGATTATGTGAGCTTTTCTATACAGACAGGCATGTCGTCTGTGAATAAGGAAAATTTTATTTCTTCTTTCCCAACTATATGAATTTTTTTCCTTGTTTCATTGCACAAGGTAAGACTACCAGCACAATGTGTATCAGGAGCAGTCTCTAGAGTGGACATCCATGTCTTGTTCCTAGTCTCCAAGGAAGAACTCCATTTCTCACCACTGAATATGCATGAGCTGCAGAATTTTGGTAGATGCCTTGGTCAGATTAAGGAAGTTCCCTTCTATTCATAGTTTGTCGAGAGGTTTTACTATGAATAGATGTTCAATTTTGACAAATGCTTTTTCTGCATTAACTGATGCCGTCATGCGGTTTCTTCTTTGGCTCGCTAATAATGGTGAATGACACTTATTGGTTGTCAAGTATTGAACAGCCTTTCCTTCCCAAAATGAACCACACTTGGTTGTGATCCTTTTACCATATAACTGTATTTAATTTTCTAATATTGTGTTGAGGATCTTTGTGTTCATAAAAAATATCGGTCTATAGCATCCTTTTCTTACACTGTCTTGTTTTGGTGTAATGCTAGCCTCATAAAATGAGTAGAGAACATGCACTACTCTTTTGTTTTCTGAAGGATCTTGTGAAAAAATGGTGTTATTTCTTTTTAGATATTTGTTAGAATTTTCCAGTGAAACACATGGACCTGGCATTTGTTTATTTGTTTGTTTGCTTGCTTGCTTTTGGAATATTCTGAACTACCAATTTAGTTTCAGAAATAGATAGAAGGACATTCCGGTTATC
Organism: Phyllostomus discolor; assembly: GCF_004126475.2. Taxonomy (NCBI): domain Eukaryota; kingdom Metazoa; phylum Chordata; class Mammalia; order Chiroptera; family Phyllostomidae; genus Phyllostomus; species Phyllostomus discolor. The sequence continues at coordinate 31,462,473 of NC_040909.2, read as the reverse complement.
TACTCCTCTGGTGAGTTTTGGTAGCTTGTCACTTTCAAGGAATTGGTCTATTTCATCTAAGTTGTAGAATTAATGTACATAGAGTTGTTTGTATTCCTTCATTGTTATTTCAATATATAAGGGGTCTGTAGTGATACCACCCATTCCATTTCTGATATTGGTGTCTTGATTCTTTGTATCAATTTTACTGGAATTTTCAAAGAACCAGCTTTTGGTTTCATTGATTATTCTCTCACTAATTTCTTTAAATATTTTTTCTGCCCCACACTATTTCTCCTCTCCTTCTGGTATCTCAGTGACATGAGTGTTCGGCCTTTACTTGTAGTCCCACAAGTCCCTGAGGCTCTGTTTACTTTTGTTAGTAGTGGATAATTTCTGTCTTCATGTTCACTGAATCTTTCCTCTGTCATCTCTATTATGCCCTTGATCACATCCAGAGAATTTTTTTTAAACTACCACATCTTTCATCTCTAAAAGTTACATTTGTTTCTTCTTTATATCTTTTATTTTCTGCTGATATTTTTTATTTTTACATTTATTTCAAGACTGTTTGCCCTCACTTTTTTGAGCATGGATGTCTTAAAGTCTTTGGCTGATATTTCCAAAACCTGTGTCATCACAGCATTAGTATCTGTTGATTATCTTTTCGTTTTCAGGTTGAGATTTTCCTAGTCTTCCTATGCTGAAGGGTAATTTTGGATTGTAACCTTTGCCCTGCTATACATACCTGTCACCTACATGCACCACCCAGTGGCTCATCTGAAAATTAGTCTACCCTGTAGCTGAGTTCTCAGAGATCATGGTATGATGATCTCTGAGATCTCATGGTTTAGGATGAGATCCGAGCAAGCACAATTCAGAGGTGACTGCAAGAGTTCATTCATAACTTTGTGGATTTGCTTCCTTGACCTCCCTCCTCTTCACAACCCACCTACCAGTCCTCTGGCCAAAAAGCTGGGGCTTTAGTTTTTCCACTCTGCCAGGCACTTCCCACAACTGTGTCTGCTTCTGGAACCAGTCCATGAGAACAGAGAGAGAAAAAAAATGAAATTTGTCCCCACATTCTTGGGAATCATAGCTTCTCTGGTGTCTTCCCTCAAAGACCCAGGTGTCTGTCCATCTGGCCACCAAAATCACTCTGCACTGCTACCAATAGAATTTCCTGAGGCCTGAGTAGGGACAAAATGGAAAAGGCGAGACAACAGGGTGTTTCCCCTACTCTCTTACTCTTAGAGATTCTCTTTCTCACTCCACAGGATGGATGAAAGGGCTTCTCTTGGAGCATATTTTCCCTGCACACATTGTGCACTTCTGGGCCTGGGGCTGCCATTGAGTCCAGTCTAAGTAATACCATTGGAGGAAGGGAGTGGTAAACTCACTGCCAATTTAGAGATGCTTTAAATTCTAATCTTCCTCCCCAATATTCCTTCTATCATTTACTTTAGAGTCCTCAAATAGTTGCCCCCTGCTTTCTTTCCAAGATTTATAGTTGCATTCAGTGGGAGAGGAGAGGTGGAATGTGCTTACTTGGTCTTGCCTGGATCTGGAAACTGCTTGTTTTTTGTGTTTGTTTTTGCTTTAAACAAGAATTACTTGTATAGTCAAAAGAAAGCTCTAAAACCAATTGTGTTTTGTTGTTCAAACATCTTTCATGAGATATTGCACCATTTCCTAGTAGCATCTGGATGAGAATGTCCCCTCCTCTTCCCTTTCAGGGACACAGTTGACTGTGGAGGTCCACCCTCGAGACGCCATGCCCCAGATGCTCAAGAAGTTTTCCTTGGCTAAACGTACGTACGTATAGGGCTGCTTGTGTGTGGAGGGCTGACAGGGAGGATGGAGGGAAACTTAATGGGCCAGACAGAGCCCAGCCTGGGAACCTGCTGGGGACAGGAGAGGAGTGACCTGGGCCCACACGCTGGAAAGAGGCAAAGGTATGACAGCTTCATGCTAGGGGTCTCTTTCTTCCCCACACCCAGAAGTCGCTGTTCTTCAGTATCTGCAATGAGGCATGGGTAAACAAGGCATTTAGCTAAAGGTGAATTTCATCACAGGAGTTGTTTTTAGATATCATTTATTGAGTGTCTAAAAAGTAGCATGTGTCTTGCTAAGTTTTTTACATTCATTAATTTTTTTAACCCTTTGACAGTATTATCCCCACTTTTTACATCAGCAAACTGAGGCTCAGCAAAGCGAAAAAACTGCCCAAGTGACCAGCAAGGAAGAGGGTCAGAACCCAGGTCCAACCAAGCCATGTGCTCTCACCCACCATACTTGGTTGGCCTGGTGCAGTGTGCACCGGCCCAGTCGCAAGCACACGATGTCTCCTCCACTCCCTGTTCGGTCTTCTGCCTGCATCTGTCCATCCTGTGGCTAAAAAGGGCCTAGGGAAATGCCAGCCAAGGAACAGAGGCTGCAGAGCAGCCAAGGCTCAGGTTCTCTCCGAGTCCACTCAGCAGGCCAAAGCAGACCCTCCAAATCTGCCTGATCCTACAGCACTCAGCAGTCAGGGTCTCAGGAGGGCAGTCAAATGTGGAGAGGACAGGCCCTGGCAATCAGCAGGCTGGGTTTGAATCTCAGCCCCGTGCGTGACCTTGGGCAAGTGGCTGAGCCTCTCTTTTGAACTCAATTTCCTCATCTATAAAAGGAGGAAAATAAGTCAGTGTCTCTCATAGGGTTCTTGTGAAGTTAAATGAGATAGTCAATATAATGCACAAGCCAGGCATAGTAAATACACAAGAAATGTTCACTCCTATTTTGAACCCCCATTATTCTACCAAAGAAGGCAGATGGAAAGAAAATGTAGGTGCAAGAAAAGGCCCACTATTACGCAGAACAGCCTACACACATATGCAATCTTCTGTTGTTACATTGACAACCCACAGTGGGCTTCAAGGGCAGGAAACAACCTGTCCCCCACCACCCAGCTCCTCCTGGTTCCACCAGGGACCCACATCTTCCTGACCCGGCTTCAGATCAGTAGAGAGTTTCTCTCCTGTTGCCCATGGGGGTCAAAGAACTACCAGTGACCATTCTGCCCTGACGGTCCTGGATTTACAGAATTTGGTTACCCTTGAGCCTTCCCAGGGAGTAATTTAATAATTGCTTGGCCTTTCTGGGGTTCAGCTCCATACAAACCAGCTTCCCCTCACCCCACTTTCATGTCTGTGCATGGTCAGTTCCGGGCTGGGGTTATGTGGCATGAGTTCGCTGGTGCTCTCAGCACCCCCCACTGTGTTCCAGGACGGCAGGGGCAACAGGCTCCAGGCAAGCCCACTCAGTAATCCAATGTTGCTGTCGGAGGAAACGCTACCTCTGCTCTCAGGCAGCAGGTGTCTTTCTTGTCACCCACCCGTGGTTCCTGGTCCTCCCTCTGCCCCACCAGGAAGTCCAGGGTGATTCCAGCAGCACTTTGGGGGATTCGAGGATGGGAGCAAGAAGGCTCCGAGAAGGAGAGTGAAAGGGAGGGGCCAGGCGCAAGGACCACCACACAGAGAATCGTCTGTGCTTGCATTTCTGTTTCTTCCAAAGTGTCTCTAACCTCTTGACCTTTGGGATATTGTAGGTTTACAAGGTGATAAAAATGGAAACACAAGACCCCGGCAGCCTGGAGGGAAAGATGCCCATGGTAAGTAGCAGGGTCTTCTCCGGGGCAGTTCCCTGAGACATGGAATTGATTTAACCTCATGGAGAATCTCCAGTGAATTTAAAATGGCTCCCTGGGTCACTGGGATGAGTCTGGGGCCACCTCTGGGCTCAACAGGTGAGGAGTATCATGATTGATTAGCAATGTCTGCCATGGACACGGGCGGGGGGAGGCGGGGAGAAGTGAAAAGCTCACAAACCAGATGTGAGCCTGAGGCTAAAGTACAAACCCCATCGATAACAAGGCAGCCATTATGGGAAACATATTAAAATGAGAATCTAGAATTGTGTTAACTCTAAATAGAATGCCAATCACATGTAAGACTGGAGGCTCACAAATAAGCAGAGTGGGCCAGAGAAAGAAACCCTGAGTGGGGTGATAGACAGCCAGATCATGTGATTGAATCCTGCTTTGGTGTCCCATGGGCCTCAGTTTCCCCTTCAGAAGACCAGATGGCATCTAAGGTTTGGTACAGCTTGGCACTTCTTCCCATTGTTTTGCTTAAAAAATAGAATATTTTAGTTAATGCCACTGGTATTTTAAATTATTTGTGCAAAATTACATTTGGATTTATATAATCTGCTCAGAAGGTGAGCTTAATGAGGCATAAATCATTACAGGTAATTTTAATGCTTGAGTATTACAAAATAGAACCCAGAAAGGGTAAAATCAGTAATAGGGTTTTCAGTTTGATGTTAGAAATGCCATCTCTCTTCTAAATGGGGGCAGGGAGACCTCATCTACAGAGCTATCCTGAGCAGAAATTGTTCAATGCGTAAGTCCCCTTCACACACACTCAGGTCACCCTGACAGATTCCACAGAGGGAAGGAGAGGGCACTGAGGAGTGGGAAGCTCAGCAAGGCCTGCCACCAGGGCCCCGTGCCCTTCCGCAGGGCTGGCTGGGCCAGGGCTGCACTCAGGCCACAAGGGACAGGGACTGCTGTTGACCTGAGTGATGGGAGACAAGAATTCCCAGCTCCGGCACCACAGCAGTGACCACGATGGTGCTGAGCAGCAGGATTTGAGATGCGGGCTCCAGGAAGTGTCTTAGTCATTTTAGAAGGAGCAGAAGAAAAAAGAAAATGCTAGGCTGCTGGGTGAGGCCACAGCTTCCTGGTAGGGTTTACACAGCCTGCCTCCCTGCCTGCCTGCCTGCCTGCCTGCCTGCCTGCCTGCTGTACATCCTGTCCCCTCTTAGAAGAGGAGCAGCCCTCGGATCCTGGATGTCAGAGCACGTGATCTGGCGAGAAAGAAACTCTGTCAGAGGTTTGAAGCCAAAAGGACCAAACCCCCCAGGGGCTGCTGCAGTGTGACAGCAGGGAGCAAGGGAATGGAGTGAGGTGGTCTTGGGGAAGGTGCCAGATCCAGCCTGGAGTTGAGAAGGAGGAATGCCAGGTTCCTAAGAGGAAGGGGCCTTGGAGCAGTGGAGAAATGCAGAAGGATCCACTTGGCCTGTTCCCGGCAGCTCATCCTGACTAGCTGCCCAAGCAGCTGGCACAGCCTCTTGTCCAGAGAGGGCCACGGAGCAGCTCAGGCCAGATCTGGTGGTGACACCCTGTCCTCACCTTCTCACCACACCTCTTGGGTCTACAGCACCAGGGTTCGGGATGCTCACAGCCCTGCGGGATGTGTGGGCAAATGCTCAGGGCAGAGGCTTCATACGCATTCTCCTGCCCTTGCCTGCAGAGGACCCCCGTCCTGCACCCTCCAGGAGCAGAGTGACACTGACGTTATAACATGATCCACTATCTCATTCGCCCTCCCAGGTGCCCCGTAGATATGTGTCTGGGGCCCCGTGGCTGAGCCCAGCACCCCCTAGTGAGGTGGAATTTGGACCCCAACTAGAACCCATGCCTTATGCCACCCCACTAGGCATTTTCCCACATCACTCTACTCTTCCTGGGCTTGTGGCTGCCCCCTGGCACCCCAGCAGCATCCCTTCCTCACCCAACACTTGGGGTGCTCCTGGGATGGCCAGCTGAGAGTGGGGTGAGTGAGTCCACATGAGTCAGGGGATCAATGGCCCCACCCTCCTCTCACCCCATCCCTGCCCTCCCGCCCAGCATGCCTGATTTTGGTCAACTTGTCTCAGGAGGCCTTGAATAAGAGGACCCTGCCAGAACACAGTCTCTCTTCTGGGCTAGGACAGGGGTTTGCTGCCCATCCATCAGTGGATCTCACCACTGGTCATTGAGCCCTACAGCATCTGACTGGGCCTGTCCTGTGTCCAGGCTTCCTATGAGAAAGTCTGGACATACATGAGTGATTCTGGGGCACAGCCTCCCCACAGTGCCTTGGGTGTCTGTTATCAGAACACAGGCTTTCTTGGGGTGCTCCAGGCTCCAGCTCACCAGGGGCAAGGGAGAAAGAAAGCCTATCTGGATGCCAAACCCACTTCAACCTGCAGAGGCCCAGGTGACAGGGCTCCATGATGCCCTCTTCCCACACTCAGAATGCTCTGTGGCACCATAGCCATGGCGTGGACCCTCCCTCGAGCTCACTGGGGGTTCTCAGCATTGCCTTGACTTCCCACAGAGAACTCTTTCCTAGAAAAGTTAGCAGGGATTCTGCAGAAAACTAAATGGTGGGGAGAAGGAAATTTCATTATCAATCTATCCAGGGACCTCTGAGTTAATTGAGGTGAAACCAGTTTCTTACTGATGGTTTCATAGGGTCAGCAATTGGCTTATGTTCCCTGTGAATCTCCAAGAGGACTAGGGGAATTGCCATAGTTCCCAAACCAATTTGACTAAAGAACTTTACCAGGAGATAATAACTACTGGGAGCAGTTTCCAGCTCTGGGAATCATGCCGAAGGTTGGACAGTCACAGCCTCTCAAAAAGACAGGGAACCCTGGGCCAGGCAGCCCTCACCTGCAGGTGTCAACAGCTGACCAAGCCTCCCTGTGTTTCCAGCCTACCCCTGGGATCGGTCCAGCCTGAAATCCATGCCCCTGGACCTGCGGCAGTTTGAGAAACTGGATGCCTATGCCTCACAGGTAGGAGAGCTGGCCCCTCTGCCTACAGGTCCCCCAGTGCGGCTTCAAGTTCTCTGGGCCAGGGTAGCACAGCCTTTCCCCTAGCCCCTCCTGAATGTATCCTGAGTCCTTTGGATGGGTGGCCCAGAGTGCCTCTCTACAGTGTATGGATGGGGGACAGAAAGGCTGTTCCATTCCCCCAACTCCACCCATGACTCTGATGCTCCCATCAAAGGCTACATACCCTGTAGCCACCCCAATGGCAGGCCCCTATGGCGAGCTCTGTCCTGCCCTCTCCCTGCCCATTTGGGCATTACTACTATTGAGCTATGCCAGCCCCAGCCCAGGAAGGAAGGGAGCAAGGGGGTAGGGGAGGACCAGAGGCAGATGGCCAGCTCCCACTGTGACCTTAGCCAAGTTCACCCCTTGAGCACATGTAGGTTGCTAAGCTCTCACACCTCTGGGCCTGGGAACATGTGGCCTGGGGTTAGAAAGGGGCAGCTACAAGACCTGAGGCACTAGGGGCACACTGAGGTGGTGGGAGCCAAGCAGGACCCTTGACACAGAGTCTGATTGGCAAGGCCAAGGAGCTGGACCTGATGGTGATGTCAGAGTGGGCCTCTTAAGCTGGTAAGCTGGGAGGTCACCCACAGACTGCTGGCCAGTCTCAGAAAGCAGTGCAGGAGCCCTGCTGAGGCCAGAGACATGGCCATGGAGTGGTGGATGGCCAGAGGCTGCCAGGCCCAGGGAGGGCGGGGGTGGGGACGAGTGGATCAGAAGCCACAGGACTGAAGTTATGGGTTAAATCAGGAGTCAGCCAGGCCGTAGTGTGGGCCTGAAATGTGTTCTAGGCCCTGAGAGAGGGTCAAAGACAAGGACTGTGGAGTTGGACCTGGACCTGGAAGAAAAAGAAGCAGCAGCAAGGGGAGTGGGAGATGGAAAAGGGGCCCTGGGGTCCCCTTCTGATCAGGGCGCAGGTCCTGGAGTTCCGATGTGAACAGTGGAACAGTTCCAGCAAGAACAGGTCAAGGAGTGCCCTAGTGTGGGGTGAGGGATGTGAGGGCAACTAGGGCACACTGAGCATTCAGTTGCCTGGCTTCCCTGGGAAGATCGCGTAGGGTCAGGGCTGCCTCTCCAACAGCCCAACTCTGACTCCTCCTGAGGGCCCTGTGAGAAAAACTAATTGCTTCCTTTCTTTTTTTAACTGTGGCAAAATATATATCACATAAGATCACCATTTCAATCATTTTTAAGTGGCATTAATTACACTCACAATGTTACACAACCATCACCACTATCTACTTCCAAAATCAGAAACTCTGTACTCGTTAAGCAATAATTCCCCATTGTCCCTTCCCTGAGCCCCTGGTAACTTCTCATTTACTTACTGTCTCTTTAAATTTACCCATTCTAGATACTTCATATAAGTGGACTCATATAATATGCCTCTTTTTACGGCTGGCTTATTTCACTTAGTGTCACCTTTTCAAAGTTCATGTTGCAACACATATCAGAATTTCATTCCTTTTAATGGGTGAACAATATTTCATTGTGTGGATCTATCACATTTTACTTACCCATTCATCTGTGATGGGTAAGAAACAACGCTTGGGTTGCTTCTACCTTTTAGCTGCTGGGAATAATGCTAACAAGCCTCTGTTTCAGTCCCTGCCTTCAGTTATTTGGTGTATGTACCTAGGAGTGGAATTACTGGGTCCTACGGTAATTCTGTTTAACTTCGTGAGGAACTGCCAAACTGTTTTCCACAACAGCTGCACCGTTTTACATTCCCACCAGCAACGTACAAGGTTCTTTCTAATTTCTCCACATTCTTGCCAACACTTCTTATCTATTTTTTTTTTACTATAGCCATCCTAGTAGGTGTGAAGTGGTACCTCTTTGTGGATTTGATTTGCATTTCCCTAGTGACTAATGAGGTTGAGCATCTTTTCATATGCTTATTGGCCATTTATATATCTTTGGAGAAATGTATATTCAAGTCCTTTGCCCATTTTTTAAAGTGGATGTTTTTTTTGTTTGTTTTTGTTGAGTTGTAGGAGTTCTTTATATATTCCTGTGGATATTAAACCCTTATCAGGTATATGATGTGCAAATATATTCTCCTCTTCTGCAAGTTGTCTTTTCACTTTCTTAATAATGACCTTTGATGCACAGTTTTTTATTATTATGAAACCAAATTAATCTATTTTTTCTTTTGTACCTTATGCTTTTGTTATCGTATCTAAGAGTCCATTGCCACATCCAAGGCAATGACGATTTACTAACCCTGTGTTTTCTTCCAAGAGGTTTTTATTTTAAGTTCTTATGTTCAGGTCACTTATCTTTTTTGAGTTAATTTTTCATATGGTGTGAGGTAGGGGTCCAGCTTTATTCTTTTGCATGTGGGTATCCAGGTGTTCAACACCATTTGTTAATGCTGTCCCTTATTGAAAGGACTTAGCACCCTGTCCAAAGTTAGTTAGTCATAGATGTATTATCAGTTTGTTTCTGGACTCTTAATTCTATTTCATTTATCTATATGACATCCTTATATCAGTACCACACTATTTTGATTTACTGTAGCTTTGTGGTAAGTTCAAAATACAGAAAGAAATGTGGGTCCTCCAACTTTGCTCTTTCTTTTTCAGAATTCTTTTGGCTCTTCCAGCCCTTTGGAATTCTATATGAATTTCAGGATTGACTTTTCCATTTCTGCAAAAAAAGGATGTTAAAATTTTATAGAGATTGTGTTAAATCTGTAGATTGCTTTGGGCAGTATTGATCATTGCTAGAGGCTGCTCCATCCCCCCCCAGTGCCTGCCTGGCTGGCCCCAAAATCTTCAAAGGACAAATATAGTGGTTCTAGGGCAGTGGGCAGCTGGTCAGCACTACCCACCATGTCCAGCCCCACCACTGAGGGTTGCCCTCAGCCCAGCCTTTGTCCCTCTGGACCTCTCCTCTTCCTTCTCTGCCTAGAAGAAAGGCAGTATTGGCTGCAGGTGGTAGGATGATGGGCTCCCCACAGCCCTCGTCCAGGGCCTGACACAGCACACCCCTCCCCCCTCCAGGTGACAGTCAAGAGTGGCCTAGACGAGCTGATGGACGACCTGCTCCAGGAGGCCCACAGCGACCTGGAGAGGGTCCGTGCCATCTGGATCTGGATCTGCCACCACATAGGTAGGGCCGCCTGTGGGGTTACTAGTTCTAGGACCCCTTGATGCCACTCCTTGCAGACCCCTGTTCCCAGGGCAGTATCTCTTGGACTCACTCCATCACCAGTGAGTGTGGAATGAGATGAAAGATGAGGCAGAGGCTCCCAGATGGGTAGATGGAATAGCCCAAGACTAAGCAGAGTGAAAGTCATCATGTGCCAATAGTCTCCACAAAGGGTCATTGGATTGGGGTAGGGGGTCCCCCATGGCCCTCTGCCCACAGCAGAGGCCAGAGCAGAGGCCCTTTACCCAGCAGCCTCCTTCCTTCAGTCCTGGCTTCCTGGTAAACCTGCTCCAGAGACATGAGAACCCAGGATAAAAGGTCATCTCAAAAAATGATGACCATTCATTAGGGAGGAGTCATAGCTATTTGAAAAGTTATTGCCACGGGAGGTGGCTTAAGGTAGCAATGCCAGGGAGGGTGGGCTCTCCTCTGCCTGCTCCTGTGCCCACACTGGCGACTTCGGTCACCAGTCTCAGCCCAGTCTCCAGGTTCTCAGAGCCACCTCAGGGGACCTAGGCCTGTGCAGCTGCCTACAGCCATTTACAGGACAGTCTTGGGAGTCTGACCAGGTCAAGCCGAGCCCCACAGGTGGTGGATAAGAGGATAATAGGTACTGCCCTTTACAGGTGATAGAAGGACCAGAGGGTGGGGGATTTTTAGTGTTTTCCCTGTGACATAACAACCAGGGGGCTCTCCTGACCTGCTACCACTAGACTTTTCCTTTGTCTTCCCAAAGCAGAAGTTAGAGATGCAGCTTAGCATGAACTCACCTGACACAGGTAGAGGGCCACCTGTTCCCTGCCCCAACCTCAGCAGCTCAGCCTGGGCCTTAAGGGGGCAGAATCAGAAACAGAATATTTGGCAGGATTTTTTTACTGTGCACGCACACATCACACACACACATCCTTTGTGCTCTCAGTGGCCACTGTGCCTCAGGGCCTCACCGCAGGCCTCAGACTCTCTCCTTAGAGAAGTGACAGGCTGTGGGAGAGCAGTCTTCTCTACCTGGGACTACTGTTGATGAAGTTCAGTGCGCCCTCTGTGGGTCAATGTGAAGCCTTTGCTTTGGGGGCCACACAGGGACAGGAGCAGCCTCACCAGAAGGGCCTGCAGAGCTGTGTGGTGGGGGGAACATGTAGGCAGAGCCCCCCACCCCCAGTGCTTCTCCCAGGCCCCAGGGAGCCCAGCTCAAGTGCTGACAAAAGCACAACCAAGGGCAGGGGCCATGCCATGGGCTGTGGACCCCCTCTCCACTCTGTACTTGCCTTTGTGGCCTCCCAGGACCCGGTTCCTCACAGCTTCCTACTCTGCCCTCCAGAGTATGACATTGAGGCTGCCCAGGAGAAGGACCGCCAGGCCTTCAAACCCAGCAACATCCTGCGGACCCAGAAGACCAACTGTGATGGCTATGCCGGGCTCTTTGAGAGAATGTGCAGGTACCAGAGGGGTCCTGTGAAAGGCAGGCAGGCAGTCCCAAGGCCGACCGCCCACCCATCCCACTTCCCTTCCACGGTGCTATGCACCTTCGCCCACATGCCAGCCCTGAAACCTGAGTTTGCAAACTCTGCTCTGGAACCCAAGTGAATCCTGAAAAGGTCAATTTCTCCCATTTTAACACCAGCATAATTGACTTTGTACCATCTGCCAGGCTTCGCGATGCATTAACATAATGGCAGATGAATGCACAGAGATAATTTAGTTACAAAAGGCCCTTTTCCCACCTTCTCCCATCTCTGTGCAGCTGAAGGTTAGAAGAATGGCAGATTTGGGAATGGGAGGACAGTGGCTGCTGATGCCAAGGGGACTGGGAAATGCTTGTTCTCAAGTCAGGCTCAGGGGCCCCCTCTCAGGGGAAACAAAAAAATCTCCTACTCAGAAAGATTTGTCAGTTGGCAAAGCTGAATAACTAGGAAGCAATGTCTCTCTTGGAGCATTTGGGCTCCATTCTCGTTGCTCTGGGAAGGAGCACCTGGCCAGGTTACCTGGGTGGGTGAGAGCAGCTGAGTGGCTGATAAGGAAACCATTTGTGTTTGGAGTCACCATTGCTGGTTCTGAGTGACTTCAAGAGGGACTCAAGGCTTCAGAAGCCCTGCTAATCCCCGCAGCTTCTTGTACTTGCTCTCTGAAGTCCACCAGGTTTCCCAGGAAACAATCAGCCAGCCCCAGGGGCCACGGAGAAGCTCCCGTCCCAGGGGAGGGATAGACTGCTGGCTACTGTCCCTGCAGGCCCGTGGGAGAGGGCCTTCTCACCACCCAGAGGCCAGCCCCCCAGGACTGCAGGTGGCGAGTCATCAAACGAAGTACTTATGGCAATAAATACTTATGGTCCGCAGGCGGGAAGATGTGATGAGTTCATGTCTCACAGGTGGCTACAAGGTGTCCTACTCCATTAGATTATACACGCTACTGATTCCAGGCCTGACCCCCAGATGTTTGCCTCCCAACTTCAATCCCACACCATGTGCCTGGCCCCCCTGCTGCTCTGACCCTCCCACTCTTTCCATCCCCTGCTTCCAAGGCCCGCCCCTGAGACCATAGCCCCAGAGGCAACCAGGGCAGGGTGCAGAGGACACCAAGCCCACCACTCCCCGTTCACTCCACCAGGCAGCCCACACGACCCGAGCATTCCCACTGCCACCCCACCCCCACCCCAGCCCAGGCCTAGGCAGCCCCATCTGCCTCTGGAACTCTCCAGCCTCAGGATCCCCAGGCCTGAGGTTCCTGAACTAAACTATCCTGTAAAGTCCTTCAAAGTCTGACTTCAACCAGCCCTGTGCCCTTTGAGGCCACCTGCACTTTCCTCTCACTCCACTCCCCTCTCCCTACTGCTCCTTCCAGGCCGCCTGCCCAGATGCCCACCACCTTCTGCTCCCCAATCGGCACACCTTATCCACAAGCTCATGTCTTGCCTTATGCTTGTATTAAATGTTTTCTAAATTTAAAATATATTTGTTAATTGTAGGCAATTTTTAAAGTGCACAGAAACAAAAGAAGCAAATTAAAGTGCTCCAAACCCTCCCACATAGAGATGACATTTTGTCATATTCCTTTCTGGACTTTGTTCTACCATTGAGGTGTTGCCTGTGCTCATTTCTTCTCAGGTGTCTGTGGGCATCTATATCTCCATATGTCGTTAGCCACCTGCCCCCTCTGCTTCTCCTGTGACCACCCATCTCAGAATCCTACACACAGTAGGCCCTTAGAGACAGGACTGGACAGGATATTCCAGCAAACTTGTACGAAATAGACCTTACTCTCTTTTTAAGTACAGAATAACCATCAATCCATCTTCAGCTCTATTTTGTGTGCAGCGTTGTTCAGACTAATTATTTTCATCTGAATTTGCAAAGTTGAAAACACTCAGGGTTTGTAAATCATAGAATATAGCTGTCTCTACCCAGTAAAAGCTTTCTAGCATGGTATAGAAGGAGTGCCAGATTTAAAGCCATAAAGACGTCCCCAGTTCTCCATTTATTAGTCCTTCATTTACCACTCATTAGGTTTGCTCCTTTTGGAAGGCACTTAACCTCTCGGAGCCTCGGTTTCCTCATCTGCACACTGAGGCTGTGTTGCCTACTGGCAGGCCTGTAGGACTAAATGAGAACATGCAGTTTGGGGTTTGCCAGCCAGACTTCGGGGTTGTGTTGTCAAGCTTCCTTTCTTGAGCACTGAAGTGCTTTTGCCCTGTGGAATTTTCCTACAGACCCACAGAGACTCAGAAAATTGACACTTGCCTTGAGTGAAACTGTCAGCTTTTTGGCCTGATCCAGCTGCTTAACAATGGCCATATTCTGGCCTGCAGCTGATCATTAAAACACACTCAAAATTTTGCATCGTTTAAAGTTAGGTTCCAACCTGGCAATTACCACAAGCAAGACTCCTCACGTTGCCCAGGATGTTTAACAATAGCTCACGGTTTCTTGAATTCCTTTAACTTTTGCTTTAAAGATCAGTAACTTCATCGATGCATCACTTCCCTAATTCCCCTCACCTTTAAAATAACTGCCGGAGCTTTGGTAAATTCATTAACTGATTCCTTAATAACTGAAGACATGCAATCCACACTTGCTGATTTATCTCTGCTTCATTGTCAGAATGTTCTCTTAGCAAGAGTTGTACCCACATGGCCATCATTACTGCTGCCAGTCCACTCTGCCTCCCTGCAATGGCCTCATTAAAGACTGATTTAATAAAGTAATTTGGTAGGGAATTCAGATATTTTTACAACATCACTCATTTCCCCATCTTCTTTCCCAAGTAGCCCATGTAGGTTATTTGTTGATGTTATTGCTTGTAACTGCTGGTCCACCTTCTTTCTGACTCTCCATCTTCCAGCATTAATGTCTTTCCTTTTGCCTTAATTGTCACAGCCTTAATGAATTCTGCTTAATTTCCTTGCAGGGCCAAGCTTAATTCCCCAGATTCCTGCCACTGAGTCAGCCTCCCATGCATTCCCTAGCCCTGTTATCCCAGCTCTAGCAGCAGCTAGCAGATTTCCCAGAGACTTCCAATAAAGCCAGGAAGGAGCTTATTACCAGTTTGAGGCTTTGAAGCCGAGGGCACTGGTTGTCACCAATCAGATGTCAGTTGGTTTCCCATCCATCCTTCAGCTGTCACAGAGAGCAAGTGCAGCGACATGCTTCTGTTTCACATGACGTTCCAGACAAACCCAAAAATCCTATTGTTTCCAAAGGCCTCAAAACTAGGGAGTGATTTTTTCAGCTTCCTGAGAGAGGCAGATACATTGGGTAGCCTTAAATTATTCCCCCAAACTGACTTTGTCACAGAAGACCCCCAAAAGAGACATCTACCCCCCCAACCTTATAGATTCATCAAAGGATAGTGCTCACAAATATGAATTGCATCACTAGAGCAAACCCCCTTTAATTTTGCCCTGTATATCACCAATAAGTTTAAAAATAAAATATATCTTGGTGTACAAAAGGGACCATGCAAGGCAAAGCCTCCCAAACTGGGTGTTAGGACAACTGAATCCCGGTGCTGTTTTGGCCACCAACTGGCTCTGTGTCACCGGGCAAGTTAGCCTCCTTCTCTGAACCTCTGTCTGCTCACCTGTCGGAGAGGTGGCCCCTGAGGTCACACCACAAAAAGCTCCCAGTAGGACCTTCCAGAGAGAATTATTACTGTGATCATACTTTCTGACCTTACCATAAGGCGCTGTAAGAAAAGAAGCAGGCAGAAGAATCAACTACCTAAACTGGGAAACATAAGTCATAGTTATGCTTGGCCTGCTGCAGATGGAAATCACAGTACTTTTTGGTCAGTTTAGAATTTCTCCTTATTGCAACAATATACAATATTGACCTTCTTGAGGACCAACATGTGGGGAACAGAAAGGCCCTGAGAACTCTAAGTCACATATGCTTGTCCAGTGAAAGTTTGCTTGGGTTCAAGGTTAATGACACCATACTTCCTCACTTCACTATTTGAAATCATAAGATACCTAAACAAGAGCAGGCTTTGCTGCTTCTCCTGTGACCACCCTTCCCCGCCCTCCAGCACTGTATGTGGCGTGGTTCAGAGGTGCTGGGCGAGGCCATCAGAGCTGGGAAGGCCACGCTGGTCAGAGCCTGGTGGGCGCACCCTGCTAGGGCCTGACAGTGTGGGGTGAGCACAGCCTGACAGGGTTCCTGTGGAGCGGCCTGGACCACCCTGCACAAAATGACAGTTGAGGTCTGGGTCCCCCACCTCCACAAATTATACCCCTGGAATTGGGGTTTCCAAAACTGTCAAAGGTAAAAACCAAGATTCTGCAGCCTGAGGTTATTGGATAGATCTCCTTGGGTGGGACTTCGGGCCCCAGTGGAGCTGACCTGAGTGTTTGCTGTAGGAGGTGGAGACACTTGTCCTCTGCCTCTTCTTCAAAGCTCGCCCAGCTCTTTCCAGCAAATTCCTCCTCCTTTGCATTTCCCAGGGCTTTGTGTGTCCCCAACATTTTAGTGACAGTTCACATATCTACCCCTCTTCCAACTATGAGCACATCTAGGGCAGCCAGTGAGCTTGATTTTTGGAAATGTATTTTATTACATTGTAATATATATGATATATGATATGATATGATATGATATATGATATGGTATGATATGATATGATTCCCTGGGGCCTGGTACAGTGCTTTGCTCATAGTGTATTCAGTCAGTGATCTTTTGATGGCATGGGATGGTCATGAGTTGCCCTGACTAGCTACCAGGAGCTGGAATCACTGGCTCTACAATTTTGCATGAGAATTATGGGATATCAACAATATTGCTCTACATGATGACTGCTTTGTCCAATTCCTCTTGTACGTTGCTGCCAGGTAATGAAATATCCTCATAGCATAGTCAAGCACAGCATAAGCTTATAGCTGAGTCAATTTTCTCATCTTTATTCTGCCCCAGGCATTCCCCACAGCCCTTCTACCTTCTCCTCAGCCTGTCAGAGGAGAATCAACCCCTAGAGATCATTTACTGCAGCTTTTCTTTTTGCCCAGGAGAAGCCTGCCAAGGTCACACTGGAGGTGACTCTTAGGGCTGGGAGTAGAGCTGTGATCTCCTGGCTCAGCCCAGTGAGTGCCCACTCCATCCTGGAGCACCCCTGGAATGGAGCACCCCCTGCCCAAGCCTGGGCAGGTTTTCAGATCTTACCTCCACTTCCTCCCTTCCCACGGGTGGGTACCCCCAGCACACAGCCCAAGGACACGGCTTCACCCAGGAGGACACTGGGGCCGAGTGTGAGCTGGCCGTGCTGCCCACCTCAGCCCCGGCTCCATTTCGCTGTAGAGCTTCTCCCTCCTTCCCTGGCTCCAGGTGGCTGGGAGCAGAGGACCAGCATCAGCGGGGCAGCAAGTCCTGAGGGGCGAGGCTCCGCCCAGTTCACCTGACCGCAAAACGGGCCCTGCCCCCCATCTCCCCCAACACTGTGCTAGGCAGCCTTCTGCACAGACACTCTGGGCAAGAAAGGAAACTAACTCACCAAAGAAAGTGATTTCAAGTAGTATGTATGAACTTTTCCCACCCCAAAGGTAACACATAATCATTATTGAAAACTTAGAAAATATAGAGGCGTTCAAAGAAAATTTAAGTCACCTATAATCCTATTACCAACAGACCAGGTGACTTTTGCTCGCTCTCTCTCTGTCCCTCTCCCCACCCACTTCCCCCTCTGTCTCTTGTCCTCCATGAATTCATACACACACCATGGGCCGACGGCACAGCTCTATAGGCTCTGGTCAATTAGCATCGCTTCAGGAGCATTTCTTATCTCACTAAACATTTTTCACATTTCTTCTCCTCGCATTCAGAGTATATGGAGCCCAACCTCCACCCATCCCTCCATCCCACCCCTCTGGCCTTGCTTTTGACCCTCCCCTCTCACTAGCTGTTTTCTCTAAGACCCTGAACATGTTCGGATCTCCTCATCCTGAGAACCAGGCCCCTCGGCCCTGCATCCCCTCAGCCCCCTCCTCTGCAGCATTGCAGCCATGGGAGGCAGGGGCTCTCCAGGCGTGTCCACAGTAAATCTAGACTTCAGGATCCAGTTTCTCTTGCTTTCTGCCCCCATCTCCCACGTGCCCCTGAATTCCTTCTCACAGGGCCCAGCTGGTCATCTGTTCCCTCAGACGGCCTAGAAGGCCTGGACCTACTTTTGAGAGGCTGCGGGCAGAAGCGCAGGGAGGGGAGCGAGGCGCAGGCTGAGGAGGAGCCAAGCCCACCAGGAGCCTCAGCAGAGGCCCTGCAGGGGAAGGAAGTTTGGGTGGAGGAGCGAGTGTGATGAGCCAGGTCATCCGGTGCAGGTGAAGCGGCGTGTGCCAGGTGGAATGCGGTAACCTGCAGGCTCCACATCTTGGCTCACTGACTGTCTCCAGGAATGATATAATGTACTATAGATAGGTATTACTTAATCCAATATTCTGCTAATTGTTAATTAAACATTCATTTGTAGAGAGGAAATTTCTCCCATTCCCATGGTGGCTGTGTAGCTGCATCACCCCAGTACCTGAGAGTCTCCATGGCACTCTCACTTAGAGCAACCAAGTCTGCAGACCTGGTTCATGAAAGGACCTCTGCCACCAAGGCCTCCTCTGTGAACCAGGCCCAGTGACCCCGGAGGGCAGAATCAGTCCACCTGAGCAGAGCCTGGGGCCAGTGCTGCTGCAGAGGGTGGCCAGGCAGCCTAGCCAGTACTGTGCTCCAAGGCACCCATCTGAGGGGCCACCATGCACACCCTGGGTCACATAGATTTGTGGATTTATTATACCAATTATCCACAAGCAAAAGGAGTGTCTTTTTTAAAAAAATAGGTTCTGTCAAACAATGCATTTCTTTTTAAAAAAAGATTTTATGTATTTATTTTTAGAGAGAGGGGAAGGGAGGGAGAAAAAGAGGGAAAAAACATCAGTGTGTGGTTGCCTCTCATGCACCCCCAACTGGGGACCTGGCCCACAACCCAGGTATGTGCCCTGACTGGGAATTGAACTGGTGACCCTTTGGTTCTCAGGCTCGTGCTCAATCCATTGAGCCACACCAGCCAGGGCTAAAAAGTATCTTGAAAAGAGGCAATTTTTTCTAATTCACACAAAGGCTCCAGATGGGCTAGCACAGGGCATCCCCTCAGTGAGACTAGTGGTCTGCCCCTCAGCTGCCACGGCGGGCTGGATCCTGAAGAGGAAAGCCAGCTGGCCATCGCAGGACTTGCAGGGCTCTTGCTTGGCCTTGGGGTGGTGCCCATCGCTCAGATCCGGGCCTCAGGGTTTCAGCTACTAACACCCAGGCTGTAGCTTGCTGATGATTTCCGTAGTTCCCAGATGTGGCCAGTGCCCATCCATCCCCCACTGTCCAGGCCCCAGAAAGAGTCGCAAGCTTGGTTGTAAGCTCCAGGCAGTGCATCACCAAAGGCCCCAAGCACCTGGACAAGACCGATCAGTTCTCCACGCCCCAAAGGACACCTAAGGGGGACTCCAGAACTGTGGCCAGGGCAATCAGTCAGCACATGACCTTAGTGCACTGTCGTGGCCCGGCAGTCAGACCGGAACGATCCTGGCAGTGGACCTGTCCTCCCAGGTCAGGGCCGCAGACATAGGCTGGCCTGCCCCAGGGGACCCCGCACAGAGGTCCTCAAGCTGGACAAAGCCAGGGGAGTAGGGTTCAGCTTTCTTCCACACCCTCGCTTCCAGCACGCCTCCCTGACACCCCACCCATGTCACCTGGACCCACCTCCCCAGTCACACATGTGTTTGGAGTTGCTCTGGTTCCTCAAGAATGTTGCCATTTCCCTGGTCCCCGTGTCCTTGAGGCGATCCCCACTGCATCACTCCTTGTCCTCATGAGGAGCAGCCGGCAAGCACCAGGCAGCTCTGGGCAGAGATTTTAGTCTTGAGGGGGAGCAGGCAGCAGGACCACAGCCAGTCTTCAGCAGCAGGATCGACTGGCCCCGTGTCCCTGCCTCACCCCCACCCCCCATCCTGGGGCCACTGACAGACAGGCTTGGGGGGTGGGCAGCCCAGTGGGGGCCACCTCTCAGACCCCCGTCCCGCCCCCAGGATCGCTGGAGTGCAGTGCATGACCGTGCCCGGCTACTCCAAGGGCTTTGGCTACCAGACGGGGCAGAGCTTCTCTGGCGAGTTTGACCACGCCTGGAATGCCGTGTACCTGGAAGGGAGATGGCACCTGCTGGACAGCACCTGGGGCAGCGGCCTGGTGGACACCAGCACCTCCAAATTCACCTTCCTGTAAGTACGAGTCTCAGTTCTGCTGGACGTCTGGTCGGTGGAAATGGGGGTGGCGGGATGGGGGGACATCCAAGGTTGAAGGCAGCGGCAGGAGGGGAGGGGAGCCAGGGTGGCCTCAGCCTGATGCTGGCCGCTCCCACCCGTCCTTGGGCTCCCAGCTGATCTAGCTGCTGGCCAGTTCCAAGGGCCCAGAACTTTCTGTCACCTCACCCTCTACTGACGCAGTCCCTCCTCTGGCTCCCTATTACTCCCTCCACCCAAGTGCTAAAAGCCTCCAGCAATTGCCCCAGGGCCACATAGGAGGAAAGGCAGAGCTGAGATCCTTCTTTAACTACCCATGGATTCCCTGCAGGCCTTTGGCCCAAGGGCTGTTTCAGGATTCACAGATACCAGAATTCCCTCCACAGCTTCCCCCAGACACCGAGGTTCCCCTCCTGCTCTCTGGGCTGAGTGCAGCCTTATCACGTCTCTAAGGACAGGGCTAGGGTTTTGCAGGAAGGGGTGCTGTTAGTGTGCAGTCACTGAGCCACACGGGGGCGGGGGCAGGGGTGCAGGGGCCTGGAGCATGACTGCCCTCCGGGGCTCTGGCCAAATCGGCCTTCAGCTAAGGCCATGACATTTGCTGTGGATTATTATGTCCATCAGCAGCTCAGATCTGTCAGAAAAATGAGCATTGTCTCCTATGTTTTCAGTTTAAATCTTGACAGCCCCACACACAGGACAAGTGCAAGCACGTGAACACACACCTGTGTGGGGCCTGTGCATTCATGTGCCTCCGCACCTCTGTCAGCTCCAGCGCTGCTCCCTTTGCAGGGCCAAGTAGAGCCTCCCCATCCCAATCACAGATGAGTCTCTCCATTTTCTTCTTGATCCCCATCCCTGACCCCTGGAGAGCCACCTGTGGTCAACCTAGACACGACAGAAGGGCCTCTGCCCACACAGCTGCTCAGGCATGGGGACCAGCAGGGGGCGATGGTGGACACTAGTGGGGACAATGGAGCTGGCCCACCAAGCATTTCCCCCCCTTGCCCCCCCTCCACTCCACTGCCAGGCACCTGGTCCGCGGGTCACGCCTTTTGCTCCCTTCAGGACTCTGGCTTTGAGAGTAGGGGAGCTCATTCTCCCCTGGACAGGCTCTGGATTGTGGCCTTCTCTTAGAAGGGGCCTCAGATCCTGTCTTGGCCCCTGTTTCTGGATGTAGACACTGAGGGGTGGCCTCCAGTAGTGGAGATGGTGCCTCTTCCCTTTCAGGGCACCAGTGGGACCCCCGCTGTGGGTGCATTAGCTGAAAGAAGGCACCATAGATCCCCCCATGAGGAGCCACCTCCCCCTCCACAGGGCTGGCCCTGCTCACCCCACACGCTGCTGACCAGCTCTCCCTCTGCTCTAGCTACAATGAATTCTACTTCCTGACCCATCCCGCCCTGTTCATCGAGGACCACTTCCCAGACAACAAGAACTGGCAACTGCTTAAACCTCCTCAATCCCTGAGGCAGTTTGAGAACAACATGTACCACAAGAGTGAATTCTACAACAAGGGGATGCTGAGTGCCCACCCGGAGACTCCCATGATCAGAACAGGTAACCCCGGGGCCAGGGGCTGGGGGCCTGGGGCCAGTGCACCGGCCACAGGGACAGGGCCTGCTCAGAGCCTCTAGGTGTCTGGGCCCCCATGGGACTGTCCTTCCAGGGCCCATGAGCTTGGTGTAAGCTGTACTTTTAGGGCCATTCAGGGGCTGCGGAGGCAGCCAAGACTGTCAAGTCCATCGGTCACACTCGAGTGAACCAAGAAGGGGGTGTGCAGGACATCTGTGGGTTTTCTTGCCCGAGGGCTGCGCTCACAGCCCAGCCTGTCAGGGGGGCAGAGCTGAGTTCCCTGGGCTGACAGAGCCTCACTCAGCTCATACAGCAGATGAGGACCACCTCCGCCCTGGCCGTGCCGCCCCCCCCCAGTCCGGGTGCCCAACAGAAGCTGACTGCCCTGCTGTGTTCTCTTCCCAAACCCCTGGCAGAGAGAGAGCATGTGGTGAGTCAACATCGTGTGTCAGTGGTCCAGCCAGGTAGCCGGGGATGGCAGGGGTCTCCCAGGCCTGAGGGTGGGGCAGGCTTTCTTAGGGAGGTGGGCGCTGAGCCAGCTCTTGGGAGCTGGAGTAGAACAGGTATCATGGTCCATGGGGATGGACGTGTTCCAGGAACCTCCGAGCTCAAGCACCCTGAGACCGGGCCAGGCTCCAGGGGGCAGCCGGGCCTCCGCAATGTCTGGATGCCTGTTGGCTCGCTGGCCTCTGCTCTACCTCCCTCCCTCCCGAGCACAGGATCCAGCCTTTTCCAGCTGGATTCCCTGGGTCTGGGCAGTGCCGGACCCCAAGCTGAGCTGTCACCATGGCTGGCCTGGGGTTGCATTTGCTCCCCATGTCCCCACGGGGTCACACAGGCAGCCATCTGGGTGTGTCTGCACACTATGAGGCAGGTGCAGGGTCAGCTCCAGGGACCCAGAATTGTGATCATGGGCCTTGCAAGACTGTCTCCAGAGGACTGACTGTGTCTTATGCGTCTCCACAGCCTGATGGCTGTCTCCATGGCCCTGGTGCCTGGTCCTAGGCTGGGCACATGGCTGGACATGCCCCAGGGCTCCACACAGCCTGGCTAGCGCTCCCCACACTTCAGCAAAGGACTGCCTGCTGGTCCACGCCCTCCCTGCCACCCCGGGCCTGTACACTCTCAGGAGACAAGGCCTGAGCTCCCATGAGTGGTGACACGGGGTGGCCCGTGGCTAGGCCCAGCACCTGTGGGTGAATGGGACACCTGAGTGCCCCCACATTCATTCCAGCTGCCTTGTCCCTCCTATCTCACCAAGGCTCCCTGAACCAGGCTGAATTCTGGCATGCTTTTTTAAAACTACAAACACCTGGTGGCTCCTGCTGTTGTAACAGCAGTGTGAAGCCACTGTCTTGGAGAGTGAAGGCCTTTCCTAGGCCTGAGGCCGGATGGCCTTGGCTGCATCAGGCCTTGTCACATGGGAGCCGCAGGGAAGGACGCACCAGGCACACCAATATCCAGCCAGGGCCCCGGAGCTGAATTTCCTTTGCAAGCAACATAGAAATGTAAACACTGGGCTGTAATAGGTGGTAGTCTACAATGTGATCCATATTCGTGATGCATATTTAAAGACTATTTCTTGGTTGGAGTTAGTTGTGGTAAGAGTGGGGACAGGAAGGAAGCAGAAGACAGAAACTGAGGCACATAAATGCAGGGAAGGAAGAGGGCACAGGACGGTGGGGGCGGAAAGCCCCTGAGAGCCAAGGAGGGTGAGGGCAGGAAGAGAAGGAAGCGGGCAGAGGAGGCCTCAGGCTCCTGCTGTCGGCAGGTGTCCCAGCCCTTTACTTCAAGTCTTCCCAGGCACACGACTCACCGTTGCCAAGAACCCCCTGGACGGGGCACTGGGACAAGGCAGGAGAGGAGACAGGTGGGCCCCTTCGCAGCACCCACACGCAGCAGGGAGGACAGACAGTACACAGAACAAATTCACGCCCTGACTGGTGTGGCATGGTGGGCTGAGCACTGGCCTACCAACCAAAAGGTTACTGTTCACCTCCCGGCCACAGCACGGGTCTGGGTTGTGTGCCGGGCTCCCAGCTGGGGATGTGCAAGAGGCAACTGATGAATGTTTTCCTCCCTTCCCCTCTTTCCAAAACTAAATAAATCAAAATCTTTAAAAACCAAATTTGTGACAGCAGCACTAAGTTCCCTAAGATGGACACAGGGCAGGAGAGGCCTCCAGGGCGCTCAGCCTCATCTGAGGCATCTGGAATGGCTTCTCTGCAGCCAGGCTTTCCCCAGGTTTGGGGGAGGTGGTGGAGGGGCAGAGCAGGTGAGAGGGTCCTGGAGTGTGAAGGGGAGTGTCCCTGGAGGCTGTGAGCGAATGTCCTGTGGCTGCCCCCAGGAGAATTCCCCTGAGCTGGCAAAGCAGGAGGGACAGGTTTCTCCACTGGTCTCCAGTTTGATGGTGACCGCAGAAAAGAACCCAGGAATGACAGGGACGATATTTTCACAGGAGCCCTCAGGCTGCCCTGTGCAGGTGCTAGAGTGTTCCACATATCAAAGGTGAATTGTGTGAGCCCCTCACAACCAGCCCAGTATCAGGTGGACCAGGACAGGGGCTGTGAGCAGTCGAGGGCTGAGATGGTTCTGCCCTCTGAGCTAGTTTAGAAGAAGTGAGGGGAGGGGGTTTCCACTGAAAGAGGATAACAAATCTGTTATTCTTGGTCGTTTTCTTTGGAGGTTACCTTGGGACAGATGTTGAAGACCATGGATAAAGAGTATAGACAAAGAAAATAGCATAAAAGCACAAAGAACCCCACAATTAGCATAACAGATAAGGAAGGAATAACAGTAGAGGTCTGGTGGCAGTCGGAGGCATGGGAAGGGGGCCAGGTTGGAGAGCGTGGCACACGCAGGGGGAGGAGAGCACTTCCAGAAAGGCGTGGCCTGCAAGCTGGATTCTCCGGGAAAGTCACTGAAGACTCTGGAGGGTGGAGACAGAGGCCAGATTTCAGACAGCCAAAGAGGTGCAGTGGGGACAGGTTTGAAAGTAAAGTAGGTGAGGAGGTGGCAGTGCCTGAGGGGCAGGGAAAGCTTCCCAGGTGGAGGAGCCCCGTGAAGATGGTGGGGATGGGGGCATTGAGCTGCCTGCGTGGGACTCTCGTGCCCAAGTTTGGAGTTGGCACTGAATGCAGTAGCTGAACAGCCTGGAGCCGGGGAGCCCCATGGCAGATTCAATGGGAAGTCTCAGAGGCACTTGTCCTAGAGCATGTCAGGGAAGTGCTTATGGGCTGCAAAGACCAAAGAACTGGCCACCTGCCCCTGAAAACATCACCAGGAAGGAGGAGGACAAAACTGGAGGGTACAGGGAGAGGACGAGGGAGGGTGGACACCAAAGACCCTCCCATGCTCCCACAGACCCTCCACTCCACAAACACAGCTGAGATGTCCCCAGGAGAGAAGCATGGGGGTGGGGTGGAGCAAGGAGGTGCCCCACCATGGGGCTCAGTCCCCAGGCGTGAAGCCATTCCAAACAATTTTTAAGGTAACGTGTGGACATGACAGCTGTTGACACTGTAATGAACAGAAACTGGAGGGAGCAGTGTGAAAGCAAGGCTCAGAACCTGGAGGAGTCCGTCCCAGCAGGGCTCCACCCAGGGCTCCTGGCCCTCCTCGCTCCTGGGCCCCGCCCTGCTGCAGAGCCAGGCCAGGCCTCCTTGCGGCCTCATCCACGGTGGAGTGAGCTGAGCACATACCGCTGGGGGCAGGTTGTTTTCTTGAGACCCCAGCCTTCAGTTCCCTCAAAGAGAACCACCTAAGGGGGGCAGGGGGCATTCCAGTGGTGTGCTGCAGCTGGTCGTGTCCAGTGATGTCGTCACACTGGCTGCTTGAAATCAATTGTGGTGAAAGTATTCACACCACAGGAACGGTCAGACGCTACAAGTCGGGGCTTTCTCATCCAGAGAGCCAGCTGCTACACATCGAGCATCACTTCATCCCAGGCTGAAGGCACTTCACCTGACCTTGGCTTTCTCTCCGCAGTGAACGGGAAAGCCACGATCACCATGGAGAGCTGTGCCCCAACGCTGTTCATGTTCATGCTCAATGGCAAGCAGGAGCACGGGCTGCTGAGCCTCCAGAAGAACGGGATGAAGCTGGACATCTACCCTCCCACCATGGGCACCCACAAGCTGCAGATCTTCGCCAAAGGCAACTCTGACATCTACAGCTCGGTGCTGGAGTACACACTCAAGTGTAACTACGTGGACTCGGGCATCCGGCTGCCAGCCGAGCTGCACCAGCCCGTGGGCCCCAGCTGGTTCTCAGAGCAGATGGGCATCCTGAAGCCGTCCCACCCTGACCCCATCATCCACACCACAGATGGGCGCTGCTCCATCAGCTTCGGCGTGGAGGAGGGCATCAGCATCCTGGCCTCCCTGCACGGGGACGATGGCCCCATCACCGAGGAGACGCAGCGGCGCTACATCTTCCAGCTGCACCGGGAGAAGCGGGTAGAGCTGAAAGTCCAGCTGCCCCATGCCGGCAAGTTTGCCCTCAAGATCTTCGTCAAGAAGAGGCAGGAACCGGGCAACTACGTCTTTGTCTTCAATTATCTGCTGTGCTGCTCCAACACCAAGGTGAACTGGCCCATGTTCCCCGAGAGCTTTGGCAACTGGGGGCAGGACAATGAGCTGCTGGAGCCTCTGTCCGGCGTGCTTCCCGCCAACCGGAACGTCCCATTCAAGTTGAAGCTGCACGGTGTCGCCAAAGCCCTGGTGAAGGGGCAGGACACGTGGCCCCTGACCCTGAACGGCGAAGGCTACTGGGAGGGCAGCTGCAGCACCGCCGGCTGCCAGGAAGTCTACGTCATGGTGCTGGAGAACGCCAACCACAGCTTCTATTCCTACATCCTGAAATACAAAGTGAATGACCAGTGAGGGCCGCGCCCGGCGCCCCCCCAGGGAGGGCCCACGGGAAGTGCAGCGAGCCCTGGACACCACTGCGTCTGCATGAAATCACTTCTAGGCCTCTGCCTCCGTCTCCCTGCTCTGCCGCAGGAGCGGTGATGCTTGTGTTCTGGTGGCTTCAATCCGTTGTGGTGACGGCCGAGGGGACAGAGGCAAAGGCCCATTAGAAGAAAAAGGTGCTATGTAAATCCAAGGTATTGTAAACTGTACACCCCCACCCAGATGCCCCCTTCTCGTATTAACGCTGTTGTTGTTGTTATAGGCTTGATGTGGGAAAGCAGGGTGTTACCCCGGCTGAGAGCTCTTCCTGCGATGGTGAGAGAATGAATTCTCCTTGGGGCCCCAGAGGGACAGGATTAGCAAGGCTGAGTCACCATGAATCACAGAGCCCCTTCCCAGGAGCGTCCCAGTGTTTCTCACCTGCCCTGCACCCCAGGGAAGGTTGGACTATCACTTTTTCCCCAGACCCATGTCTTCCGCATTCCTGCTGCCTCTTCATTAGGTGCTTCTTGCTCTTCAAGAGCCCCCCAGAGGAAAAAGCAGGTGTGAAGAGGAAGCTAGCACACACACACACCCCCGTCACTGTCTAGATGCTGGTGGCCCCCACAATCCCTGTGTATATTGGGAATGTGGCAACAGAGCAATTACGAGGAGACTGCAAAGCAGAGATAAGCCAGTGCCCTCTCTTGGGTGTCCTGAGTCGGGGTACCCCGAGATGGCAGTCCTGCACAGGGCTGAGTCCATCTCAGTCCTGAGATGGCAGTCTGCAGGATGAGACCTCCGACTCTGCTCTCTGGGGAACCTGCGGACAGTTGGTTCAGTTGAGGGTGACCTTCCAGGACCTCTCCAAGCTTCCACCCTGCCCAGGGAGCCTCAAGAGGCCTGCCAGCCCTTGGGAGCCTTGTTGATAACCCTAAATACAGACCCTGGCAGGGAGGCCAGGTGAGGGAGGAGTGCAACACTTCAATGCCAGGGAGACTTCCATGTAACAGGGCTCTCCAGGCCCTCAGGATTCCCCGCCAGCAAAGCCCCAGGTGGGGGGACCTCAGCTGGCCCTGG
The DNA here is from genome assembly GCF_004126475.2 of Phyllostomus discolor. Taxonomy (NCBI): domain Eukaryota; kingdom Metazoa; phylum Chordata; class Mammalia; order Chiroptera; family Phyllostomidae; genus Phyllostomus; species Phyllostomus discolor. Next base: position 31,435,335 of record NC_040909.2, on the reverse strand, counting down.
GAGCAGTTTTTGTGTGTGCCCCTATCCCATCTCCCTTCCTCCCTTTCCCTGACAAGAGAGACCCTTGGGGTCCCACCCTCTGTAGGGACAGTTCAGTCCCTTGCTTGCTCAGGACTGAAAAGCTTCAACTGCCCAGCTGGCCCTCAGCAGCACCTCGGGCAGGCGTTGCCATGGCAACAGTGGAAAGGCTAGCGGGAGAGGGGAGGATAGAGAATGCCGTGCATAACGGACTCAACACCAACCCATCATACGGAGACACTCGAGGTGGTCCCTGCTGACCTCCTGGCTTCTCCAGCTGTGTGGCCCCTGCCTATCTCAGTGCCCTCACCCCTGAGAGCCTGCACTGCCAAGGGCTCTCCCCCCATGGCTGCTCCAGTTGCCCCCAGGCTCAGCTACAGCCAGGGCCCACCAGGAATCCTCACAGCCTCCTCTGCCTTCATGCTCACATTTATGTATTTAACCAATGTTCATGGGGCACTTAATAAGCACCAGGCACTGTTCTACTTGCTGGGGCTACAGAGGGAACAAAGAGGGCCCTGCCCCTGTCACCCCAGAGCTCAGGGTGGGTGGCAGCAGTCTCCTCACCCAGGCCTGCCTGAGGTTCCAGGCTCCCAACACTTGAATCCATCATGACCCTGGACTACCTCCCCAAAGGACACAACTGTGCCCCCAGCACAGACCTAGCCCAGAGCGATGTTGCAACAGTGCCCGTCCCTCACCAGGCTAAGGCCCTGGAACTCCAGGGGAATGCCCCCATGGTGGTGCTGAGCTGCCCTGGCCTGTGTCCAGTGCCTTCTGGCAGGCTCTGCCACCCGGCATTCAGCACCATGTCACTTGCCTAGAAAACGCACCAAAGCCCCAGAGGAGGAACCACTGTGCACCCCGACAGGGAAACAAGGAAAGTTTTCACACCCTGAAAACAGCCTTTTCTCACACCTTTGATTTTATGGGCTGAAAGAAGTGCTGTTTCATCAAAATAATAAGTGCCTTCAATGATGCATGTCATTCACTGGAGCCAGAGCTGGCTGCCTTCTGCTGAGAAGGACACGCATCTTTTAAAAACAATATACTTAATCAATACATTGTGGAATATGCAGAGGACACCACCTGGCAAAACAGGAGCTGTCCGGAGAACCAGAGGCAGAGGCTGGGCCTCTCAAAGTGCCTGCAGAGCATCCGCCTGCCTCTCCGTCATCATTTAAACAGGCACCCCACCCCGTTTGTAAAGATAGCTGTAGACACAGTGAGAAAATCACCTACATTTCTTTCCACTGAAGGAAAAATACATGAAATGAAATCCCATATTTATGAATTTTTACACGCATGCTGCTCAGGGTAGAATTTGGGGTTGCATTTTGAAGTCTTTTATTCAAAACCCCATCTTTGTTTCCTGGTCCACGAGAGTCCCAGCGGCCGGTGGAATGGCACGGGTGCCCCCTGGTGCCCAACGTGCAGAACTGCTGTCGCTGCGCACCTCCGTGAGGCTAAACCTACTACCGCCAGGGTTTTTCCGCAGAATTTGAAAAAATGCTGCTGAGATGTTAATGTTAAATTCACTTGGTGCTCTCTCGTGGCTTCTCAGTGCTTCCTCGTGTGTACACCGAGCACATTTTTGCCACACATAAGCTGTGAAGCGAGCCTGGGGGGACTGCCTGGCGAGAAAACACGGAATGTAATAGGATTTGGGCGTGCTTGGTCCAGAACACTGGGCATGGGACTGGATGGGACTGTTTGGACCCTACTCAGTACTACGCCAGCGAGGGACTGAAGCTGATGGAACGCAGAGGCGAGTCCTGGGACGGCCAGCCCTCAGGCCACAGGCGGAAGGAAGGGTGTGGCGGTTGGCAAGGGAGGAAGGGTGCGGGAGCAAATGGGCTCCACAACCACAAGTGCAATTAACTCCTTTTCAGCTCGTTTGGGAAGCGGCACCGGCACAGCTGGACTCCGTTTTCAGTCTGATTACAATCATTGTGAGTTCCCCATATGTTGCATTGTCCCATCAGGACAAACTCTGCACACACAGCCTGCTGAGACTGAAGGGAAATAAAGAGAAGAACTGAAGCATGAAGGATTTAGGCTAGACATAAAGAACCATTTCCTGTTGTTAAGCAGGAGGAACGAGTTGCCGAGAAAGTTTTGTGAAATCCTCTTCTCCAAGGGCTTGGAAAGTGGAAAGGTTTTCCCAGTGGACTGAGGTGTTAGAAGCCACGCAAACCGCGGGGACTAGGCTCTCTCCAAACCATTTCGACTGGAAACCCACTTGATCGCCTACAGGGTCCGTGGTACTGCCTGGCCTTTGCTGTTGGCAACGTGTACGGAAGTGGTGCTCCCCTGTCTCACGTCAGTTTCTCTGTGTTCCATCCTTCCCCTTCCTTTGGAGCGAGCAGTGGGACAGCTGAAGAGGTGATCGCTCCTCACAACGCGAGCACTGACTTGTGGGGGCGGGTGGCTGCTGGGTGAGCTTTTCCCACATTGTTGCGGGTGTTGTTTTCCAATAAAATTTATATTCATTTTTATCCAACGATGTAATTATCGATCCATTCTTATCACTGCTTCACAAAAGGAGGGGGGAAAAAAACACAGGAAGAAACACTTTAATGTTCAAAGGAAGCCCCAGGGGGGAAAAAAAATCAATGTCCCCGCCATTTGAATGCGATGGCGAGATGCAAACGGCAGGTCAGGCAAATAGCTATTACACATTAAAGAAAACATAATTAGGTTAGCTCCAGCCCCGCTCGGGCTCACGGGCCTTTGAAGAACATGAAGGCAGCTTCTTTCATTGAGTCTTGTTTAACTTGAAAATTTTAAAGTCAATCCTAATTTCTGTTTTTAGTGGGAGGAAAAAGAAAATCCACACAAAATGCCTACCACCGTACTTTTCTTGTTGTTTTGAATATATTAATACCTATTTCTTGATATTCATATACATGCAGAAACTTTCCAGCAGGCTTCCTTAAACAGATTATTCATAACTGGACATTTAGGGAAATATAGAAAATTAAAATATGGACACCTCTAGGAAGCTGCCGTAACCATGGAGACCATTCTCATAGCTGTGGTGTGAAGGACAAAAAAGAACTTGTGTTCCCAGATCCAGCCGCGTCGCGGCCCTCACCGCTAGATCCACGCTTCTCCTTAGGAAGCGGGCCCACAGCTGGACCCTGCCTTTACCAGCACGTTAAGGGGAGTCAGAAGAAACAGTCCTCTGCATAATAGAAGGAGGAACTCTGGAATTGTTAGAACAGTCTGAAAATGCCAACCCTGACGCTGTAATGGATGACCTCTAATGTCTCTTTCAGTCCGGAGAGTCTGTGATGCTGTGCCTCCGTGAACAGATGCTGGCAGGCGGTAGACCTGGGATTGTCGGCTGCAGAAAATCTGAAGAGCCCCGCTGTGTTAAGAGCCTGCCCTGAAGCCCCCAGCAGGCTGGGCTGCTGGGCTGCTGGCTTCTCTGTTGCCTGAAGGCAAGGGGCTGGTGAGAACCCAGCAGAGGGACCAAAGGGGAAGCAACAGCCCCTGACAGAACACTGCTTCTCTCTGATTTTTGCAAGCAGAACTAAAGAAAACTAAAAGTCAGGCAGTCGTCTCTCAGGTGTCCCACTGGCATTTCAGAGTCAAAAGATACTGAACCAAAATCACTTTTCTCCCCCAGATGACCTCCAGCTCCTCCTGAGCCCTCAATGCAGTAAATGCACCCCCAAACCCCCAGGTACCTGAGTCAAACTCACAGTGGCCACTAGTGACTCCATCATCCCCACCAAGTGGCTGAAATCTGCTCTGTGCTGGCTGGGTGTCATATCCGACCTACTCTTCCAACTCCACACCCATGCCACTGCATGGCCTCTGCCAGAACTCAAGCGCTCGTCCTCCTCTGGGGCACTGTGGTGACGGTTTCCTGTGATGGCAGGGACCCCCCACCTGCCCCGTGACTCTCCACGTTTCCTCTTCTGTGAACGCCAGGACTATTGGGTTGTGTTAAGACAAGGTTTCCATGGAAGCCTTCAGAAGAACCTTGTCATCTGTGGAGAAGGCATAATTTGTGTCAGGCACTGGTGGAAAAGGTAGGTAGGTCTTCAAACAAAAACCTGCTTTTAATCAGGAAAAATCCAAGAGTCTCCTTGTTTTTCTGGACTTTGAAGAAGCCGTGCGCTGCCGTCTCACTCACAGGTGACAGTGTGTGGGATGGCCTTTGGCACCACAGCCAGGTAGGGACCCAAGACGCAGTGCAGTGTGGGAGCCCTGAAGGTGAGCAAGTGACACCTTGGGAATCAGATTCTTCACAGAAGAAAGGCCACCAGAGAAGGGCTACCCTGCTGGCGAAGGTGAGTGGCTGTGGACAGTCAGGGACCCTTTGGGGCCATAGTTTTATGGAGTTTCCCTTTCCCAGTCTAATTACGATTCCTGCCCAGTTTTCCCCCACCCCCAGCCCTGCTGAAAGGAAATCCTGTAACCTAAGCTTGGTGCTTCTGTTGAAAAGCACACGGGCTGAGCTGAAGGCATCTGCTGGTCCCACCCACACCCACCAAAACGGAGCCTAGCAAACAAGCCTTTCTGCAGAAAAGCTCCTGAAACCCAGGAGAACATGTTATCTTAGGAAAGAGCTGTGGAATGGCGAATCTTTGGTTATTTAAGACTGAACCTTTTCTACCATATGTGGGACTATCTTCAGGAGAATTGCTATTTTAGAAAACGATGCTCAACTGAACACTCAGAGCAAAACTGTCCTCAAGGCCAATCCTGTGGGGATGCACCTGCAGGAAGAGGTGCCAAAAGGCCCCAAGGGTCTGGGTGTATCTGGTGGCAAACCTGAGCCATGTGGGTTTCAGAACGAGAAGGGAAACCCGGACAGGGCCTTCAAAGTGGTTTCATGCTTTACCTTAAACCAGCTCTCTCCAGATAGTTGGCCATGGTTGCGTGCAGCATTAGGTTAAGAAGGATTCTGAAGCCACATTGAGTTCTGCAGGAAGGAATATTGTGATTAGCTAGTGATCCACTCAATTGATGGGAGAGGTATGCCATGCATCAGCCAGCCCTGACTTAAGGCAGCCAAATCAGGCTAAGACCAAAATAACAAAGGAGGTTATTCAGATCAGTGGGTGAGCATCGGCTTCCCAACAACCTAGTCCACTGACTGACACCCAGTCAACTACCAAAGCATGGGTCCACGGATGAGCCAGAGGCCTCCCGACCACCTCGGGGCCCCAGGAGGGTGCCACTCACTTTACCCACCTGGAGCACACGGATGCACCAGAGTCTCTCTCGTTTGCCGTTTCATCCCTGTGGCCAAACAATTCCTTACATTTAGAATAAGTGACCAGTACATTTTTTAAGAGAACATCAGTTTGTCATTTTCAAAATTGAACTAATAGGCCCTGGCTGGGTAGCTCTGTTGGTTAGCACATCACCCTGCTATACCAAGGTTGTGGGTTTGATCCCTGGTCAGCACACATACAAGAGACAACCAGCGAATGCATAAATAAGCTGAACAACAAATCGGTGTCTCTCTCTCTCTCTCTCTCTCCTACCCCCACCTCTTCCTCTCTCAAATCAATCAATAAATGAATTTTTTAATGAATTAATATATCACTGGATCTATGTATGTAGCTGTTGACCAAAAAGGCTGTTGAGTTACAACCTCTGAACAGCCTTTGCCTCCTTCACGCCAGCTAACTAACACAGTGCCTGCTGGGCAGCAGCCCCTCTGGTCCTGTGGGAAATGTATGTTTACAGGGAAAGAGAAATGGCCACTGGCCGGGAGTGCTTGTGGTGTTTGCCACCAGGAAGCAATCAGGACAACCGATCGATCCACCGGAGGAGTGCCTTTCTTCCCTGCCCTTCTTCGCGGGGACCCTCTGCCTTCAGCTGGTGCTGGGATTGCTTTGTTTCCTTTAAGGGGATGGCCGACTGCCTCCGTGACACAAGGAATTAGCCATCACTTCGCCCAGGCTGTGCGGTGTTTGGGGAGTGGGGGGAGGGCAAGGCAGGGGCTCCCCGTCCAGGGTGGCAGGGAGGACCGTGGGGAGGCTTGTGGGCGGAGGGCAGCGAGGCAGCCGCACCGTGAACCACCAGGAACAACGGAGCTGCGTGATGAATGGAGCGCAGATGTCGGGAGTGCGGGCCCTGGCAGCTCCCATACCAACCGAGAACGGTGATAAGGAAACATGAAGAAACGTTTATTTAATGCAAAGTGACTGCAGAGTTACAGATTGCCCAGTGAGCACTTTGCTTTGTGTGCGTATTTGTGCGTATGTGAACACCAGGGGGATCTGAAAATTAACATTTTATGATATTATGAAAAATGAAGTGCAGCCGAGCTGTCGGAGGCATTTGGAGGCCCCACCCCCACCCCAGAGCCTCACAATCCTTTGTGGTCCTTCCACTTGGACCAGGCCCAGCATGGGCACCACCAAGCACTCTGGCACCCATTCCATCAGCATCTGGGCCCCTTCCCCAGTACCCGGGAGAAACACAGTGAGGAGACATGAAACTGATCAGGGCAGGAAGTCCACTCAGTCAGTAAAAGCTCCGCCTGACATATTTAAAGTTCAATAAGAGTGTTCAAAGACCATTTTTAAAAGAAGTAAATGGGTTTCTTTCTGGAAAGGTGGCCTCTTCGCCGCTAGCCCATTTGGCTAAAAGGTGTCCTGCGCAGTCAGGAGCCATCACTGCAGGACTGAAGCCCCTGTCTCCTTCTCCAGATGTGGATTCGACTGAGGAAGCCCTGCAGCTAGCTGGGGACCCCTCCTCACACGCCTGTGTCCTCCTGAGGCTGGGGAGGGCGAGCAGGCCTGGGCTGGGACACTGTGGGACACAGCAGGATGGGACAGGGTTAAGAGCGCAAACTCTGCCTGCAGTCAGCCACTCAGCTCCCACTCCAGCCCGGCCACCTCCCAGCTGCCTTTGGCAAGTGATTGAACCTCCTGCTTCTTCAGCAGTAACCTGGCGATGATACTCAGAACACTGACCACGAAAGTACCTTGTGGGGCTGGAATGAGTCAACCCCCACCCAGGGAACAGAGGAGCCCTCAGCACATAGTAAGTGCTCCGTGAGGGTCACCACCACCACATCGCAGTTGTCGCCCGCATTGTGAAGACGATACTGACAGATCATGTGTTGTTCCCTGAAGAATCCAAAGACCGGGCCGCACATGAAACCATGAAGTCACTGATTTCAGGCTCTAAAAGAAGAAAGCCTGTTTCCAACAGCTGACCACCCCCTCTGCTAGAATCCTTGCAGAGACCAGGAGCAGGCACTGTGCGAAGCAGCTGTTACCTGATTGGACACCTATGTTTAAAAAGCCCTCCTTCACAGGTAACTGCCTTGAATTGGACCACTTGAGCCAACCTGCCCACTGACCCATGAACTTACCTATTCTATTCCAGGACCACCATGTGTCAGGAGCCCGGAGCCCCCCAGGACAAAGCCTGGCCCTAGTCTGGGTCCTGGGATCCGAGTAGAACAGCTGCAACCTGGAGATAGGGAAGGGGAGCCAGAGAGAGGAAAGAAAAGGAAAACCTCCCATTCAAGGAAGCCCACAAACCAGCATCTATGAAACCACATGAAGAAAAACAGTGGTTAAGAAAGGATACACAGTTCACATATGGAATGATGAGACCATCCCCAAGCCTTTATCTATCTACCTTAACACCCCAAAGCTGGCTGCCTGGCTTGTCCCCTCCAAGCAAAGACTAGGAGATTTCTCTCTGAGAAAACCGAGCCACACAAGAAAAAACACCCATAGGAACTAACTGTGAGCTGCACTCCAGCAAAAGGCCCGGGACCCCATGTGACCACCGCTGGCTACAAATGATATCTGTGGTGTTTTAAAACTGCGTTCATAAATTCTCTGGTGCCCCTTCCCTTCATAATTCCTACCCACTTAAAGGGGGACTACATTTGTGATTTTCTACTAACAAGTAGAATGTGGCAAAAAGAAGGGTGTGTGATGTTCAAGATTTGGACATAAAAGGCATCAGAGCTTCCTCCTTGTTCTCTCTGAGAACACTCACTTTTTAGCAAAAGACTCTGAAGCCCGTGGACAGGGCCTCCAGGCAACAGCCATAGGAGGAAGTCCGAGGAGCTGACCCCTATGCAGACCCGGCAGCCCTGGCCAGCTTGACTGGAACCTCCTGAGTCATCCGGAGCCAGAACCAGTCACTCGGACCACCCCTAAATTCTGGATCCGCAGAAACTGTAAGACGATGACAGCTTGTTCTTCGAAGCTGCTACAATTAGGGGTAATTTGTTACCTGACTGTAGACGACTAATAGTGTTTTAGCATCTCAGTCTTCAAAATTAAAGGACCTCCCAAGAGCCCTAGACTTGAGGAGAATGTCTGACTCATAGGAGCTCCAGAAAGAGAATGAAAACGCCAGCAAACACCCCAGTGCCCAGTTTGTGCCAGGCACTGCTGAGGGTTAAATCATTAAACACATCATTCAAGAGAATTTCTCAGTGCTGCAGGACACGAATGGAACTGTTCTGTGGATTAGAGAATGCTGGGGATAAACAGGTCTTCCAGAGACCAAATCGAACCCGTGACCTACGAAGGCTGGGGACTCGAATGGCTTCACCTTGCAAGCAAACACGGGCAACGAGAAGATCGTTGAGCAGTTCCTCCAATATTCTACGAGAACATGACTTCCAATCTGAGGTTCTACACTCCGTCAGAATCTCTCAAGGGTGAGAGCAGAATAAAAATATTTAGAGACATCCAAGCTCTCAAAGAAAACCTGCCTCCCATAAGCCCTATCTCCCGCAGAGGGTGCCACCCCATGAGGGTGTAAACCAAGAACGGGGGCCACTTGGGACGGGGAAATCCTACCCAGACCAGAGGCAAAGGGCCCCTAGGAGGCTGGTAAGGGGAGTTTCCGAGGATGGCTGCGCGGCGAGCACTGTCGCGCCCTGTGAACGGGGCAGACCCGTCCCAGAGCCTGTCAGCAGAAACTGGCTGCCTGTTGCTGCGACTTCACTGAGGGAATTCTACAGGGACAGTAAGGAGTAAGGGGAACTATTTGGTGAAAGGTGTGCAGAGAGCAAAATCAATGCTAACCCCATCATGGAAACATTATTCCCAATCGTCCTGTTAATCAAAGCACACTACACGATACCTAGCTGGTCAGAATGAAGTCAGGGTTGAATACTGTTGCCCCTTTCTCCCTCTCCACCACCCCCTTCAGAGCACTGGTGGGCGTGAGGGTGGGGCAAACTCTCACTTTCTCTCAGTAACGACGAGATTTCCGTACAGTCTTGCATATCTTTTATTACATATTCTTCTAGGTTTTTGCAGGTGTATTTTTCATGATGTGATAAATTCAGTCAGTATTTAAATTCAATTCCTAATTTTTTCTGGTGCATACAGACACAATTACAAGGCACGAAATCAGGCCACGTGTTGTTTTGGGGACATGCACAAACGCGAAGGCATGGCGGTGAAGGGATAGTGCCGTCACCAGAAAGGGCCACAGGGAGCTTCCATGGGAGGCCTGCACACGGCCGCCCCCAGGTCCGCAGTGACTCCGAGGAGTCCCAGCACAGTTTGCGAGAATTCAGCACCAACGCGGATGAGCGTGGGAAACAGCCTTCACTCTCCTTGCAGTGAAGGGCGTGGGGCGCGCATGCGCCCGAGTGGCGTGGGGGAGGCGGACCTCAGCCTCGCGGGAGGGTGAGGGAGAATGTGTGATGGCCACGATGCAGAGCCCGTGCCAGGACAGGATTCCAGGCGGGTTCTGGGGCAGAAGGACTGAAAGGACAGAAAACACAGCCAGGTCTCGGCCGATGGTGCGGACAACAAGCTCCGTGAAGACCGGGGGCAGCAGAAGAAAATCTGGGGCCCACAGAGGGCTGTGCGGCCCCCGGAGTCTTCGCGTCCCAGGCCAGCACGCGGAGACCACGGCCGCCGGGGTTGCACCGGGGGTGCGTCCCAGAAGAAATCAATCTGTAGGCCTTGTCTGCCAATAAATACTTTATACACCAAAAAGGGGGGAGGGGCACAAAGAAATTTCAAAAACTCTTACTCTATGTGAGCTTTGAAGCACATATGGTGAGACGTTGGCATTTCTTAAACCCAAGGGCGAAGAAATGATCCGCGTCGCCGTTTAAAAAAAGAATGTCTGCCTTATCCAGGATCGCAAAGGTTTTCTCCTGTTTTCTTCTGGAAGTGTTATGGTCTTGCTCTTAATAGAAGTCACCCTATCGCAAACTGAGCCCTCTCTCCCTGGAGAATGGAGCGCACGCGCAGTGCGAGGCAGCTTCTGCGGCATCGGTGTCCCGAGCCCCGCAGACAGACGAGGTAAGGCGGCCTCGCCTCCCGCTGCCCTCCCCACTCCCTCTCCAGGGGACCTTGCCTTTGGTATGGCCCCTGGCCCATTTTTATCACCCCAACCCTGGTGTGGGCAGAGGTGGCCAACTTAACTGTTTGGCCTGCACAATGTTAAAAAAAAAAGGGGGGGACTCCGTGATAATCAGGAAATGGCATTAGAATCTGACTGGCCTCCTTTTCCCAAGAAGCCTGTGAACACCTCCAAATGGAACCAAGTTGCAGGCCCCCCTTTGGACAGACCAACTCAACTGTCCAGGTCGCCCCTACCTGCCCCTCTGATTGTCTCCCAGACCCTGAGGTGGGTGCTTTCCCACAGCAGCCCTCTCCCATGGCTGATGCTACCTCTGAGGCCCGATCAATCTACAGCTTTTGCATTCTCTTTCCTTTTCAGCGTCTCACCTGGCCTGTAGCAGCCATGCTCCGGGAAGATCAGAGTCTGCATCCTGCATATGAAGAAACTGCCCAAGGGCGTACTGGGGCTGAGCGGTGGGCTAGCTTTGAGGCCCTCCTCTGGCTCTAAGGCTCTTTCCTCTGGGCCCCTCGCCCTGGGCACTGAGCTGTGGTGAAGCACTGCTGATGCAAATTGCTAAGGGCCCAGATGTGTAGCTAGGCCTGCCAGTGTACTGGTCAGAGGTTCTGGGAGCATGAAAGGGGCTGTGGCCTGTGTGGCAGAGACTAGCAGGAACTCAGTCTTCTAAGATTGGGGGATTGCTCCATTAAATGTTTGATGAATGAATTAATAAATGGATGAACTGTCATCTGAGTAACCCACATATGTTTAATCAAAATAGATTTTGTGCCCTGACCAGTATGGCTCCGTTGGTTGGACCATCATCCTGTAAACTGAAATGTAAACCAAAACATAAACCAAAATGTTGCAGGTTTGATTCCCTGGGCACATGCCTAGGCTGTGGGTTCCATTCCTGTTCAGGGTGCATGCGAGAGACAACCAGTCAATGTCTCTCTCACATCGATATTTCTTTCCCTCTCTTTTTCTCTCCTTCCCCTCTCTCTAGAAATAAATTTTTAAAATCTTTTTTTAAAAAATAGACTTTGTCCTGGCTCAGTTGGTTTGAACACTGTCCCATAAACTGAAAGGTCGCGGGTTCAATTCCTGGTCAGAGCACAAACCGAGGTTGCTGGTTGATGTTTCTCTTTCACGTCCACGTTTCTCTCCCTCTTTCTCCCTCCTTCCCCTTCCCCTCTCTCTAAAATCAATGAGCACATCCTTGAGTGAGGATAAAAAAAGATTTTAATGGCAGAAATATTTTAGCTGAGACCTAAAGGAAGAGGTGGAGGGCTGGCCTACAAGGTGGCAGAGGCCACACCAGGCCCTCGCCACCAAGCCCCTCGCCTCTCATGGCTGCATGTTTCGGAGAGAACCTCCCACAAACAGCAGACAATAACATTTGCACAGCTCTCTGGGGTAAGCTGAAGAGGATTTAAGGGTGTCTATACGGAACAAATTTCATACATTTTCCCTGTAATATTTAGTTATGATGATGAAAATAAAATGCAAGTATTAGGAAAGACATTGAGTTTATATGAAACTTCTTTCATGACCTTAATTTTTTATATCAGGATTTATGCTTGAAATGGTTGCACACAATTGCTGATCAAAATGTGTTTAATTACTAATGTCTTTAAATTCTTCATAGTTTACTTTATTGAGACACTTTGCAAAGTCATGATAGCTTTATTACAACATTAATTTGAAAATTACAACAATAAAAATTGTATTTAAAGACTCTAATTATAATTCCTCTTCTTTCATTGACAAATCTATTGTTGAAGTTTCTAGTAACATTATGGGTAGATTTTGGATCCAAGCAAACATTCTAAGATCTAGTGCTAAATAATGCAGAACACTAATTGGGAGGACTTGCTTTCATTGGAGCAGTTGCCCTGTGGCTGGCTTGGAGTGAGAGGCAGCTAGGCACACCGGCAGGCAGCTATGATTATCTGACCATGGCTGGGGAACACTTTTTTCCTTTGTTTGTAGTACTGATACAAAGGGTCCAAAATACATGCATTGAGATTCCAGGAAGATTCAAACTATTGGATTACTTTGTAAAAGCAGAGATTTGGACTGCTGCCTAGAGATGCACCCACAGGAAGTCCACCTGGACTGCTGACACTGTATGCTGACACTGACTGCCGCTCACCTGTTCCTTGCCCCACAGTCCCCAGGTGTCTGCAGCACTTGGGCTGCAAAATTTTCCTTGGGTGCACAGAGGACCAGCTCCTCCAGTACACAGTGGGTCCCTCCATGCCCATTGCCCACAGTGGACAGTGGCACCCTCTGCTTTGTCAGATGAGATGTACAAGAGGTCCAGCTCCGCCTTGGTCACATGCAGCAAGCCCAAAATGCCATATGTCATTCACTGGGCTTATAATGGTTGCTTAGGTAAACCTGGCTTTCTTCTGTGGACCCCCAGGCTAGGAGTTCTAATCATCCGTGGCTTGACCTGGCTGCCCCAAATGTAGGGGCTTCTAAGACCCCAAGATCCCCCAATAACCCAGGTGGAAGGCTCCACTTGTCTAATGTACAACACTGGTTCTCCAGGATGTCCAAAGTTATGCCACGAATAAGTGTGTAAGTCAGTTTGTGGTCTCACCCATTTAAAGACTAAGTTCTTTGTCACAGGTGATACTAGGCACAAGCGCTGCCCCCGCTACCTAAATGAAAGTTCACAGAGAACCAGATCAACCAGACACAAAGTAAAGCATACATAAGCTTAAAGCCTCTAAATTCTTAACCTGGAGGCCACAGGCTCACTACCAAGGGGGGGCCCAAGGACAGGAGTTAGGACTCCATGGATTTGGATAGGAAACACTGACATCCTTACTCTCAATAAGCTCTCACTGAAATTGAGCTTTTATTCCATTAGGAATCTAGGCCATAACCCACAGCAGTGCTAGCAGCACCTGGGGCTTTCTTCCAAGGGAAATCACGGATATTTTCATATTTCATTACAGTGTTGCAGACATCTCAAAATATTACTTTCATGCATCCCTGCTTCAACAGCATGGTAGCAGATAGACCTGCTGCTCAGTCTTGTTATTTAATGAGTTAATAAAAGGCACATATTATATCACAAATTTGGTGTTTTTTTTTCCTTAGGTTTTGATAACTGAATGACAATATAATTGGTTTCTATTTTAACATTATTTTATGCATTCTGAGGGACCTAGGGACTCAACCAAAGAAGTCCCCTGACACACAGAAGGTTAAGAACTCTGAGTGCCTAAGGCTACCAGCTCCCAGTGATTTGGGAAACAATAGAGGAGGCCATCAGGGAGAGAGTTGGAGGATCTGGCCCAGAGGAGGGGAGGCAGCTCTCTGAGTTCCAACCTGGCCCTAGGGCTATAATATTCAGTGCTTCCCATTCTGCTTTGGCACATTTCTTTCTAAGGAGTATATGAACACATGGAAAAACTTCAGATCTCTGAAAGACAATTTGAGAAATGTGAATTTAAGGAGTGATTAGCCTGGGAAGATACTAGAATTCCTTGATGTTGTCAAAAATGTGTTCCTGTTAAACCTTTTCGAAGAAGAATAAAGAGATCACGTGATGCCTTCTTAGTCTATAAACATTAGCTCATGCAAAAGGTGGCAGGTTGAAGCTATCAGCCATCTAGAACTTTACCCATCCTTTGTACAGTCCAGCACATATTAATATGAACAGGCTGCTGCTAGGGTTTCCCACAGGGCTGAGGGGCCTCACAGCCAGGAGGGGGATCCCTGGGGAAGTGACTGGGCTTCTGCCCCAGTCACCGCTTACTGCCAGGTTACATGGGGACCAGCACATTTGGATACCTGCTCCTGCTGGGGGCAAAGACTATGTTCGGTCATGGCTGAAGAGATTAATGGGTTCTTGCTTTGTTTGTGGCATTTACTTTTAGGCTGAGAAACTGAGATACATCTCCTAGATTGCAGAAGGATCCAGGGACTGGTGACTTGTTTTACTTTATGCTCTACATCAGAGGCAAGACAAATCCAAGCAGGACAGCACTGGGAGCCAGCACTGAGTTCGCCCACACTGGCTGCCTCCTACAGGCATGCTGTTCTGGAAGAGCACTGGACAAAGTAGTGTCGTAGCTGATCTGTTTTTCACAGCTGAAGACATGAGCGGGCCTGGCTTCTCCTTCTCTCTTTTGCCTGACCATGCTTGTAGAGACATTGGGGGGCTTGCCAAGCAGTCTTAGGGCACAGTCCCTTAGTCTGGCATTTCCCCATCAGTGGTCTATAACTCTTTCTAAAACATTCTGTAAACAGTCCACCTCTGACTTCTGAGGTTAATACCTAGCATTACTGCTGCCCCTACATACAATGTGCTTAGCCAAGAAGCTCTGCCTGGCTGATTAAGGACTTTGCTGCCAGAACCCTCAGTAACCCTGGATACTGCTCCCCTCACAGGTAGCCCAAGACCATGCTCCCTCGGAGGCAAAGCAGGATCCCTGCAGTGTGTGGGCCAGGCAAAGCCCCTCCCCAAGTTATCTCCCTGTGCAGAACTGCCCACCCCCCCCAGCAGTTATTCAGAGGAGCCTGACCCCACTCTCTAAAGACAGCTCCCACCCTCGTCCTGAGTGTGAAGTGAGAGTGAAGTTCTAGAACGGCACATACTGTGTGTGCCGTGATGTTTTCTGAACATACGCTTGAATTGTTAGGTATTGCCACCCATCAGTCTTTTTTTTTTGGTAACAGTTTATTAAGATATAATTTACATACCATATAATTCACCCATTAGAAGTGTACGATCGGATAGTTTCAGTGGTGTGACATTCAGAGTTATGCACCCATCACAACCGATTCAGACATTTCCGTCAGTGCAAAAGGAAGCCTGTGCCCTCAGGCACCGCCCTCCTCACCCGGCGATGCCTCTTCACTCTGAAACTCAGCCTCGGTGGCATTGGGTGGCCTCCCACAGTTTTGTCTCTTTCCCAGGAAACAACGCCATTCTGGGAGAGTTCCAGTCCTCAGAGTTGTGGTTCTTAATCTCTTTTTGGCTCACAGATAACTCTGAGAGTGTGGTGAAAACTGAGGGCACTCTCCCTCCGAGAAACGCACACGTGCAGATTTATGTGCTGCATTTAACACAAGACAGTTCCTAGAACTAACACCATTCCGGCATGGCCTTGCCTGGGTTCTTTGCTTTCATGAGAGTATGAACCTACTTCTGACCGGCTTGTCAAGTCATTTGAACGTGGCCTTAATGGGCAACATAAAATTTCCAAATTCAAGATTCCCATGGAGAGAAAAGAAGAGTGAACTGTGTTATCTGAATTATCAAAATTGCACTGGGGAGAAATAGCTTTTAAGAAGATTGCTTTAAAGGCCTGCAGTCCTTCATTCTTTTAAATTTCTCCCTTTGACCGAGCAGGCCACCAGAGCTTCCCACCGTCCTGCTGGGGTCTCTCGAAGAACTAGCTCTTCCAAACTGCACGTCAGCCCGATGCCATCAGCCCACACTGAAGCCCCACCGCCCGCCCGGAAGCTGCGCATTCCCTGGTCATTAGCTAAGAAGAAAGATGTGCTTCTCCTGAACCCGAGTCTGTTTTCATCTCGGGGGCACCATAAAGCTTTTAAGTCGTCATGTTTTCTTTCCTTTCACCCTGAAAAGCTTGGAGGCAATTTTTCTACCTGCCTCTAGCAGCTGGACTGGGCTAAATGTTCGTTTGTGAGTCAACATTTACGGCCCTCATTTCCCCTCTGGCCTGAATCCACGGTTTGTTCCTTTTTGATGCATTTTTGTATTGCTATCTCAAACTGCTTCTAGAACAAGTCAGCACATTTCTTTTCCTAACCTTGCCATTCTGCACTTCAATGCTATTCACGACAACTGTTTGCTTGATGTACATTCTCAATGACAGAGCTTTATTTTAGAGTTATTTTTCTCACCTGCAATGTTTAGGTGCTAGACTCAAGGGCATTTGCAAACAGCTAAGCATCACGCATAGTTTACCAGGTTTATATATCTGTGTATGAGAGGGAGGGCAGAATTTTTTGGACTTAAGTAGCCATAACAGAAACACAGAGAGTTGTATTTTTTCTATTCAACAAGATACTTTCATAGCACTAGGCCAGGCATGGATCCAAGGACTTTACACGTGTTAAATTAATCTTCACAAAAACTCTGAGCTGGGTATGATTTTCTTATTTGCTTATTTGTTTTAACCTCACCCAAGGACATTTTTTCATTTCTTTTAGAGAGGGAGAGGAAGAGAGAGGGATATTAGGGAGGGGAAGGGAGGGAGAAAGAGAAGGAAACATCGATGTGAGAAACATCAGTGGTTGCCTTCTGTACATGCCCTGACCAGGGAACAAACCTGCAACCCTGGCATGTGCCTTGATCTGGAATCAAACCCTCAGAACATTCGGTCTGTAGGATGACAACACCCAATCAACTGAGCCACACCAGCCAGGACAGGTATGATTTTTTGTTTCCCCCACTTCAAGGATGAGGAAACAGGCCTGGAGATGTTAACTTACCCAAGGTCACGCATCTAATAAATGGCAGAGCTAGGATTAGGAACAGGGTCTTCTGCCTGCAGTCCACACTCTCTACCCTTAGTCTCTGCAAGAGCGAGCCTGGGCACTGGGATCCTGGGCAAGCTACTCACCTGGGGACAGTGAAATCCCTGCATCCTAGACTTTTGGGGACTAAATGAGGCTCCATGGAAATGTAGTGTCCACCCCACAAAGGGAATTCAATTCTGTCCCCTTCAGCTAAATCTGCACAGAAATCCAGACAACACTTCAGTAGGCATCCGGGCTAAGAGACATAACTCACCCAACAAAAGATTATTGGTAAGCAACAAAAGCAGACTACGCACCCTCACCTTTGCATCTCAGTGGGTACCTGATCACTGAGAGGTTTTCTAAAATGTGTATGAAGAAAATAACTCAAATTTAGTTTTGACACATTTTAATATTGGGCATAATCTTTTTAAAAGTGAAGCTGAGAGATTAATTTACAATCAAATGTCCTGACAAACTTAGTAAGTTAACTACTTCAACTTTCAACAACACAGTATAAATTTAAGGGAGTACACCATACCTCATGATTCCATGGGTATTTCCAGTAACAAGAGTGCATGACTGTGCCTTTTAGTCAACACGTTCTATGACCATTTCAGAAGCAGGGTGTGGATCCTACATATTCTATGCAGAAGCTTGGGACAGTCTGAAACTCCAAAATCCCCCCATACCTGGATGCAGTATTTTTAGAGCCTGCCAAGCCCTGTCAGAACTATATTTTCAGTAAATCTAACTCCATGAGGTACTATCTCTATTTTACGGGTGAGTACAAGGAAGCCCAGAAGGGGAGTGATTTTCATCCATCCAGCATTTGCTTAGTGCCTATTGTGTCTTAGGCAGCATGCTGACTGAGGATCCAGCAGGACCTGGCCCCTGCTTTTAAGGAGTTTTCAGTTGAAAGTGGGAGAGACGAAATTCATCGAGCACAGCACAGTATGGCCAGTGCTTTGAGGGGGCACACACATGAGAAATGAGGAGGAACTCTTCCTGGGTCTGGTCAAGGGGTATGGGAAAGTTTTCCCAAGCAAGATAAAGGGACACAGGCAAGTATGTGGAAAGAGGAAGCAGAGCCAAAGGACAGCGTGTACAGAGGCACAAAGCAAAAATGGAGTGCATCTGAGAAAGGACAGGTAGGTAGCACTGGTTTGTACTCTCTGAGCACTAACCAAGTGTGGGGCTTGTGCTGGGTGATGAGGACCCCACTCTGAACAAGACAGGCAATGCCCTTGTCCTCAAGAAGCTTAATTCTAAGGTAAAAATAAACAATAAAGATAACTCAAATGAAAATATGATTTCAGAGAGTGGTGAGCACTATGAAGGAAATAACTCAGGGCAAGAAGCAGGTCTTAGACACAGCAGTCAGGGACTGGACACCTGAGTGCAGACCTGAGAGGGGGAGCAAAAGTCAATCAAAGGCGAGGTGAAAAAGGGATTCCAGGTAAATCACAAGCACAGGGCCCTAACAGGTTAAAGCTGGCTGCAGCTGATAAGCAGGAAGGAGGACAGAGAGGCTGGAGCACAGTGAAAGACCGTGCAGTGGGGTGATGGGGTAGGGGCCAGGATTGCAGACTGTGCAGCAATTTGGATTGATCCCAGGTGCACCCAGAAGTCTTTGCAGCATTTGAAGGGAGGTAGGGGTGACACTGTTCACTTACATTTCTGAAGGACAACTCATTCTGAAGAATGAATGAGTTATTGGGATCAGGAGGGTCCGGCCAGAATCTCAGTGAGAGACTGGGTTAGTTTAGATCAGGGTGATGGCAGTGGAGAAGAGGCGGCAATGGCTGGACCTGAGGATTCTGGAGAGAGAACTGACAGGACCTCCCAATGGCTTGGTCACGGAGGTGTGGGCAAGGAAGGGATTCAGGATAACTTCTAGCCACTGGCAAACAGGATACTGTCCTCACAGGGAATACTGCGAAAATCCAGAGTTCTCTCTTGCAAATGTTCAACATGAGATGCTTATCAGACATTCACGTGAAGATATTCAATAAGCAAGTATCTAAGCCAGCAGCTCTGGAAAGAGATCAAGACTAGTTTTGAATGCAAGGGCCACTGGCCTGTAGATGGTATTCAAAGCTTAAGAATCAAATGGAATATCCTAGGGGAGTGTGCTGAGTAAGAAAACCCACGTCAGCCCAGGGGCTGGAGGGGGGAGCTTTAGAAGAAGAAAAGCCAGAAAACTACAATGAGATGGGGTGGCCAGTGAGCTAGAAGGGAAAATAGGGGTGTCAGGTCACAGAAACCAAGAGACAAAGTGGGAGAGGCCAACTGGGTGAAATAACACTCAGAGACTAACTAGGTCACTGGTGACCTCAAGAACATGACAGCAGTTCCATGGTGGGGGCGGGGGGGAGGGGGAGTGCGGCTGGAGAGGGTTAAGAAGAGTGGGAAGGAAGTATTAATAGTCACTGCAGAAATGGGGGTGAAGGGGACAAATATATGGAGCAGTAGCCAGAGAGGCATACGGAACCGAGGTTTGCTTGGTTTTAGAGAAAGGAGACCTCAGGATGCTTACATGCTGACAGGAAAGATCCACTGGAGAGAGAGCCACAGGAGCATGTCCTTGAGCTGGTGAGGACACTACGCATCACCTTCTTGTCTCTAGTCGCACATTCTAGCTCTCTGCTGACCCCTTTGCTGTGGTCCTCAGGTGCTGGCATCCTTCAGGGCCCCAGGCATAGCATTCTGCTCTTCTCTCTCCATGCCCTCTCCAATAGATCCTATCGGGTGGAGGGGTCCAACTCTGCAAGGTTTCAAATGCCTCCTGCACACTGGCACCTCTGTATCCCATTCAATCCTCTCAGAAACGGAACATTTCCATCGGATGTTCCAGGTGCACTACTCACTCAAACCAGCCCTCGCCTGCTTCCTCCACCTCTGTCTTATACTCCTGCCCGGAGCAAGAGAGGCCTTCGTCAAAGTTCTTTACCCATTTATGTACCTCCGGCTTGACTTCGCACACTACCAGCCCAACTGGCTAGTAAGTGGCAAAACCAATATACCAAGCCACCTCGGTTTGACTCTGAACCCCAGCTTCTACATACTTCCCTTAAAGAAGTTCCTGTAGGTACTTTATTTTCAACATGTACCATAAAATCATTTTAGTCAGCAAGAAAAAGTATCCCTTTATGATAACAAATATTACTGAGAAAAAAGTCTGGCAAAGTGGTTTATTACAAGTTATTGCTGGGAAAAGCCCTTCAAACAGACCAGTGCGGTAGAAATGCCTTAGAGAAGCACCCGTTTTTCAGATTTCCTCACAACAGCTTTGTGATTTTTATGCATTTGCCTTTTTAAAGAGCCGCTGCCGTTGCTTCAGATGACAGTAACTCTTCAGTGCTTGTTTTTATTTCCAAGTTTGTGATTTTTTAAAGAGGCTACTTCAGGGCTGTGAATTGCTTCACTGTCTTTTCACTCTCTCTCTTCAGTTCCTCAATGTGGGCGTCCAAGCGCTCCAGAATGTGATGAGACCTGAGCTCCTCCTCTTCCAAAAACCTTGTGGCTATTGAACCAAGGGGAGACACAGGAAAGGGACACTAGAAGAGAAGCAAATTTTGACATATCAAAATTGAATAGTCTCTTTCTAACACACATTATGCATGACAGTTTCTAACTAGCAACATTAAAAGGTGATTTTTTAAAAAAATACTTTTTCCTCTGAAGGGATTTTTCTTTTGTTTTTATTCTAATGAGAAGACTACATTTTTTAAAAAGTTCTGCAAAAATTCATCAGCTCTCTTCCTCTCTGACCCAAGCTATGTAAGTGTAAAGTCCATATAAATATAATCACTAGCCTAAAGCATATCCCATTGTAGACGTGTGCACCTTTCTACAGCCCAGAAGAAAACACATTTATGCCTGTTACTCAAACTTGCTTTTAAAATCTAACTATGTTACTTTTACTTTAAGACACAAAATATCCACTTATAATATATTAGACACCATTAAAATAGACTCTTTTTCCCTCCGCCAAAATTGCCATCTTGGTCCCTTGTTTGAACCCCTTGGGGGGGGCAGTGGTATTCAGAGTGACAGCTCCAGTTGAGAAGGGCAACACAGCCCCTGCACACCTGCAGCCCCTCCTCATCTGCAGTGGTGGTTGCCTGTGAAGTGACCTCAAACACCGAACCAGTGAACAGAGAATCCGCCCCCAGGGGAAACGCACACACATCTATGTCACAGCGAGTATCCTGCTAAATCCCACTCAACCTGGTAGATTCTACTTTCTTTATTCTACCAAAGAGAAAACGAGGTTCAGGAGCAATTAGTGACTTGCCTGAGGCCAGCCTGCTGACGGATGCCAGAGCTGGGATTCAAACTCTGCCAAGGGGCCCCAGAGCCCAAGCTCCTTGCTAAACTGCACTGCCCCTCCCAGCCCCAGCCTGTGGTCCTCTCACGAGAGCTGAAACAAGAGGACAGAGCTGCCTCGGCCACCTCAGCTGGGAGTGCAAGTCTAGTCACCTTTCACAGCCTTGCATCAGTCCACAAATGCTGCGGCAGAGCTCTGAGTACTGACTGGGGGGTTCATGGATTTCAAGCAAGGAGGCAGGTTCACAAATACCAAATCCATGACTAACGAGGACCAACTGTGTCACCCTGGTAGAGTCTGAGGTAACGTTCTACAACCAGATGCAATTCCTTCCTCCACCTCCGCCCACCCCCTTTTCCCTCTCCAACAGCCCCTCTTCTCCTTCCTCACTGCCCACGCCTCAGAACTGTCCTGCCATCCAGAGGTACTCCCTGAACCAACCGTTCCAATACAAAACTGACCCGCTCTAAAAAAGAAAGGAAGGGAATTGCCCACTAGGGTTAAAGACAAATGACTATAGCTTATAGTCAGCAATAAGTTATAGCAAGACTATAACTTATGCTATATTTCAGAACAAAGATGTACTTTGAAAAGTAATCACAGCTAATATGTCTTCATCAGCAAAACTCTAAGACAGAAATGCATGAGAATAATAAAGGGTACTTCAGATAGAGAACAAATAAGAAAATGAAACAAAACAAATCACACTCCTCACCCTTCAAGTAAAAGATAAAATCAAACTAACTAAACTTAATAAACTAGTAAGATCAGAAAGTTTCCATACCGAAGACATAAACTCTTCTTGGTCATTTATACTCTCAGAGATAGAGTCAGAAAAAATGGCTTCGTTTGGGTCTAGCAATGAAGGCAAAGACTGAGTTTTGTACAGAAAGTTGGAAGGCAAAGAGATGCTGGAGCTGCAAGAGCTGATGTGAACACTCAGGGGGCTGAGGACCCTGAGCACGGGCTCTACGCTGCCCGGCGCGCGTCCTCTCGGAGAAGAAGAAAGACCTGTTTTGTAGAGCTCAGTCTTCCCTCCACCACGTCTGTGCTGGCCATGGGATGGCCTGGAGAGCAGATTGGGAAACAAAATAGATAACAGTTGTAGCAGTTTTTCTCGATTAAAACAGAACTGTTATAGGAAGTTCACTTAAAAATAAATGGAAAGGCTAACTAGTAAGGCTGTAAGTTATAAAATAAGCACCCCACTCAGACCAGGTGTTCCTTCATTCACTCAGGTTCCAAATATCCAGTCCCCACTGCCAGGACCCTGCCCTCACACACTTACAACATAGCAAGGAAGACAGACAAGCTGCCAGAGGGATCTAGCGTGCTCGGTGCTAGAAGAAGGGGACGTACTGCGCACACAGGAGGGGCACAACCAACCCTCCTCTGCGGGTGGAGGAGGGTTAGGGCAGTGAGGGTGTCAGCAAAGGCTTTTGGGAGGAAAACAGGTAAGCCCTAGAGTAAGACCTGAAGCCAGGTGGTTTTCTAGCAAATGCTGACTTATGGTAACAGGCTATAATTAACTAACCAAAAATACAAAAGAAGCTTTTTGTATAAAGCCACCTTGTCATGGGGCAAGTAGGTTGGGGAGGTGGCAAGCAGCACGAAAGGCTCAGGGAACTAAGGATGATGTCTGTACCCACATCCAGGGCGTCTCGCACACAAGCCTGCATGAGAGGGGGCTATGTAGCTCCCTCTGTTTCTCTAAGAGCAGCTTTACTTGTGGACAGTGTACTTCAGAATTAAACATACAGTCTTCTGATGAAGATTTAGTATCTATAAGTCAGAAATTATTCTTAAAGAAATGAGCATTATCTTACAATGATACACATTTTAAATAAACCATGAAGAGATTTTACTTGAACTCTGTCTTCTTGAACTCAGGTGCTCTGCTGTGTGTTGGTTTTAAGAGCACATCATGATTTTTTTTGCACATCTGAGTTGAAATCTCCAGCTTAGATTTGGTATCCATCAAATCTCTCTGTAGTTGTTGATTTTCAGACACTAGTTTATTTAATGTCTCAATATAATTCTCCTGGAGGTCTGCTATTGAAATCTCTTTTGCCTAATAAAAAAGAATACTAGAGTCACTTAATTTGTATAAGAATACTTGTGATCTGTGATACCACTGCTAGTGGGAAATCACATTTTTTAGTTGTAACTAGTTCACCTGTGCCTTTACTTTGGAAAAGTGACACTCTGGTGTCGGCTCTCTTAGACTAAGAGAGAAGAGGAGCTCTGCCTCTCGCAGCGAATGGGGTGAAACATTAGGGCACTGTGGGCTCCCCCGCCGTGTCAGGAACACGCACAGGGCAGGAGGGAGGCTCAGAGCCCACAGGCAGGAAAGCTAATGTGAGAACCAGAAACAGAGAAAGTAAGATAGCAGCAGAGGTTCTTAGAGAAAGGGAAGTTTGAGAAGCCCCCTAACACCTGTGGAAGAAAAGTGAGAGACTAAAAAAAAAAAATTGAACAAAAGTTTCTAAAAAGGAACTCTGGTCATCAAGGACACTTAAATAAATACTCTCTGGCCTTAGATATTTTTACGTTACATTGGCACCTCTTCATGTGTGTGAAACCAATTTGAACAGGACAAAGCAGCACTCACTTATAAAGTGGGAATTACTGCTCCAATCTGGCCTGAGTTTTGTGATCATCAAGTTATTGCTCTTTAATCCTAGGTGTTGCCCGGTAATACAGTAAAAGTGGTGTGGACCATTTTTTTCTAACGACAAAATATTTTCATCAGCAGTCTGAGAAATGATGATAATCTCTAGAGTTCCATACAATGTTTAACTTGGTCTTTTCTGTAAAGAATTTTCTGAAAATAGGCTGATCAGGGTGGTTTGACATAGAATTTACCTAACAAAAACATAAACTTTAAAATACAAACTTTTAACTATCTGTGTCCCATTAGTGACAAGTTGTAAAATCTTTCAATAAGTTGTCAATTCCAGTTCAAATCCACCCCACCTAAAAAAATTTGGCAGAACATAGGATTTAAACTACAAACTACTGTCAATTTTTAAATAAATGTGGTAAATAATATATTTTACCAGAGCTATTGTGTTCATTAAGATAACTAATTTATTAAAGTAGTTATTTAACACAAACATTCATGTGTAAAAGCGATTCTACTTTTCTAGGTGGTAAAATGCAGTACGACACTTCCTAACAACTATTCCTAACACGTACAAAATACGTGCACTGGGTGTAACTTCTAAACCACAGGAAGTTTTACTGCTGACAGGATTTTCACCAGAATTTGATACCTGATGTCATTAAATATATTTTTTTTAAAAAGAGAATGCTTGCCTTTGCCAAGCATCCTTTCAAATGTTCTCGAACTTTATTTTATTAACAACAATTACAGGTAAATGAATGTGAAAGGTAACATAAGAACTGCGGCAAGCACACACCTGGCTGTACAAAGAGAGGACAGCACCACCACTGTCTGATGGAGGTTTCAGGAGAAAGCAAGCTGAACAGAATCTCTGGTCATGGTAAGGCCTAAGCGCTGTGACAATTCCCAACTCATATGTGAACAGGTCATCACTGCATAAAAGAAGATTCTATCAACCAGTTACTGCCAAATCCTGGGCCTTTTGAAGATTCTGTGTTATAAACCGGCTAGTTCTTGGCGTTCTCCACTACCAACTACGTATTGGCTTTGTCACCAATACTACCAGTTAAAGTATTGGCTTTATCAGGACATATAAAGCCATTTCCATCCCTCCATCCATCTTCCCCATACAAGATGTTTACCTGTTGTCTCTTTTCCTATCTTCCTATTCTTACCTGGCTCGTAAGTCTGTGCTTTAAAAAAATTCCTTTCACTATAGATTTGGAGGGCTTACAGGAGGGAGCAAAGCTAGAGGCTTATTTTCCTTTGCCATCTTAAGTTACAACCTAACATTTCATAGTATGGAAAGCTACAAATTAACCACCTTTCTATAGATCAACATTTAGTTTATTCCAAAATTTTGGATACTGCAAACAATGCTAAAATAACCATTTCTGTGCATTTGCTCCTATAGGATGGGTTCTTCAGGAATGCCAACTGATATGACCGTTCCAGAGAAGTATTCCTCAATGACTATCAAGTCCAGAAATGCGCAGGACTCAGCAGTTTGCAGGCTCTCTATATTTACAAGTTTGCTGGGTATTGCTGAACTGCCCCCTCGAAAGGCCCTATCAGTTCACTTCCTTATTAACAGAGCACGAGAGGGCCTGTTTCCCCATATTTTTACCAACACTACTACCTTAGTTATTAAAAATCACTGTCAATCCAATTAGCAATAGAATATTTATTTGTTCTGTTTTGATTATTAGGGGGGTAGAGCAGCTCTTTTTTTTACTGGATTTTTGTATTATTTCTATGTATTTTCTATTTATGCCCTCTGACTATTTTTGTACTGAATAATCTTTTATTATCTTTATAGAAAATCTTCATACATTAATATTTTATGTTAACCTTCTGTCTGTTTATAGATTGTTTTCCCCTGTCTATTAGTCTTTTATGGGATCTTTTGCCACCCAGAAATTTTATATTTTTATGTTGTAAAATTCCTTATAGTGTAAAATTCTTCATGGTTTCATGATGTTAAGAGAATCTTACATTATAAAAATAATAGCCCATATTTTCTTTTAGTTGAAAGTATTCATCTAGAGTTTCCCACTTCCGCCCACCCAGCCTCCATAATCCATAATTATGAAATCAGAAGTACACGGGAGCAAATGGGGCAGGGAGTAACTCTCCATCTTTGGAGGCACGCATTCCCTCAGAAGTACAGAAAATAGAATTTCTAGTCTTTGAGCATTTGACCCACATCAAAAAAGATGGGTTAGAATAGATGGATCACTTTCCAAATTGTAAGAATTTATAACCGAATAGTTAAAAGAGCATCAACACTTTATAACTCCCTGTTAGCAGCTAACCACGTTCCCTCTGGTTCCACAGGAATGTGTACGCGTTTCCTGCCCTCCCTACCAGACTATTCTCAGTCTCTCAAAGCAAAGAGTTCTCTTATCATTCTTGTCTCATCGCCTACTAAAATGCTCCGAACATACGACTTTGGAATATTTGATTAAATTAATTATATCTTATAGAAATGGAGTTAAAACTAAATTACTTAAAAGGTTGTACAATTTATAATAAAAATATTTAAAAAATAATAACAACAGTATCTAACACTTACTATATGCTAAGCAGTATGCCGAGCCCTTTATATACACTCTCCCTATTAAGAAAACAGACTGTGTATATGTTTTATCACATACATAATATTAAAATACCTTCCAGCGACTAGAATGGAGAGTCATATTTTGCTCACTTCCACCACTATTTTCTGCAGAAGGATCATTCCATGTTCAATCTTAACTCTGTCTTTACCATAGGAATATTTACAAAGGGGTTTCCTTGAAGGCTTCAATAGTAGAAAAACGTAAGTTTCTACTACGTACCTCATGCAAACCCAATTCCAATTTCGTCACCATTTCAGAAAGACGACGATTTTCTAACTTGAGTGACTCCAGCTGATCCAAAATGTCCTGAGAAAGGAAAAGCAGACAGGACAAACAAAAATAACAAATAAATCTTACAAAATTTTTTCATACATAATTTTCATTGGGCAGAGTTACATCTTCATTGAGACATATAAATATTTTCTAAAAAGATTTCTTTAAAAGGTGTTTCAAGATGAATTAACACACATGTAATTAAAATGTTGTTCTAAGAGAAGGAAACAGTTCCCTGGCAAACCCCTAACCACTCTCCTCGGTCGGCCTCCCCTGACGGCTTCTAGCTCCAATATCACGGCAACTGCACTCTTTGCACATAACAATTCCTTACATTCAGCCCTCCTTCTCCTTAGCTTTTCTGCTTGGCCATAAATTCCTGCCTTCCTTGGCTTCCTGCTTCCTTAGTGAGGATTGCTTCCTTCTTAGTGCTACTATTTTTTTTTTAGCTCCATGGCAACACCTTTTTTATCCTAAATGAGTAATATCCTAAGTCGGTTCAAATCTCTGCCCATCATACTTTGTGTTTTCTTATTAAAATCTCTAAGTCTCTCGGGGTGTTTCAAATGTCAATGTCATGCAAAGACTTTCACAGCTAAATGTCTTACTCTCGTTTTAATCTTCAACTCCAGGCCATCTGTGGAACTGACTACTAGATATTTATTTCCACATGCAAGTCCAGCCTTTATCACAAGGCAAAGGTGCCAAACCAGTGTCCCCTCTACCAGCTTCCCCATTTTGTATACCTTTCATACAGATTCATTACTCTCTCCAAAACTGCTCCCTATCTTTTCTCTCTTTCACTAAAGTGCACCAGTTTCCACTCAGTTGCCCAAACTAGAATCAAGTTAACACCTTTCGTTAACTCTATCTCACCCACCCTCCCTGTCCTATCAGATACAAAGCCCTGCCAATTTTACCAGCCAAATACCTCTGGCATTCACCCACGTCCCTCTCCCTCCACTGCCCACTGCTCGAGCCACCATCTAACTGTCAAAACAGCATCTGGGTGCTCTCTTTGCCTTCTTGCTTCTTTCCCATATGATGACCAGAGAGATTTTTTTATCCTAAGTAAAGCCATTCTCTACTGACAACACTCAATACCCAGACTCTTAAACTTGAATGACAGGGCCCCTCAGGAGCTAGTCCCTGCTTTCTAGTCTCATCCACTGTCATTTGCCCCCCACCCTTGGAGTTTGTCTTGTCACGGAGAACACGTCACATTCTCACCTCACTCCACAGCAACAGTCTCTTTCCTTGTCTGTGTCTACTCTCACCCCTCCACCAATCCTCACTAGGATGCTTATTACCCACCATGCTCTCAGCTCGAAGCAGGTGTCTACAAAATTTTACTGAATTAAATACTACAAAAATGGTATCTTTAATAAACTCAATCCTCAAAAACAAACTTCAAATAAAAAAATGTTTTGTTCCCATACACCTTGTGCTCTACAGCTTTTTTTTCAGCCTTTTGCATCTCTGCTTTGAGTCGCTTTTCCATGTCGAAGGAAGATGTTTTGGCAGAAGCAATAGTGATATCTCGCTGATGTAACTCCTGAGTTAAACGAGAGATTTCCATCTTCATTCCTTCCAGTGCAGAACTGTAACTTTGGTCAGCCTGTAAAATCTGTTCTTTCAACTACAAAGAAACAAAAAGGAAAGTATTAAAAATTAAGAGAAAGTATGTAGACAGAAAAATATATTAATAGTTAGAATAGTATAGTAATTTTTACCTTACTTCAAGACATGAATTTTCCCCCTAGATTACATCTGCAGAAAATTAGCAATTTACCATGTTGCATACCTGTACTGAAGGTCAGTTAGTTGTACCCGTAATCACTTATATCTCAAAAGAGGGAGAGATAACTTATTCAAATACTGAGAACCAGCATCAAGGCCCGTGAACACATTATTTAGAGGACAGCACCTGTGACCTCCACTCTTTAAGATGCAAATCTAAAAATGAGTCAACAAATAGGATAGCCAGAGCCCACTGATGCAGAGACAAACAGCTCTGCATACCTCACTAGCCAATGAGAATGTTAACTACACCACAGCACAGAGGACAAGACAAACCCAAAACCACCTTTAGTCAATAAGAATATAGTACATGCTAGCTCATATAATATCTTTTTGCAGCAAGAAAATATATATAGCTTAGAAATATTTCCATTTAACGATGTATTTTAAAATAAAGTTAAAGAGTATGAAGAGGAAAGGCTTCAACTACCCTGAAAACATTGATATGAAACCCCTGAGGATGACAAAACAAACACTTCCCAAGCACACACAAGGTGCTCGTGTACTACTGAGTACCAAGTGGCCCTTTGGACTGTGTTTTTCTGTCATTAAAAATAACTCCTACAGCCTCTCAACCCATGGCTCGGTCCACAAGTACAAACACCACCATGACCCCAAGCATGCAGATTTTTACCTTCTTAATCTCTGTCCTGTACTCATTGTTATGTGCTTCCACCTTCTTCAGTTCTTCATATTTTTCCATTAGTTCTTGGCTCAGCTGTTTACATGTTGTACTCACAGACTCCAAGCTGTATGACAAAAACAGGATCACATATTTAAAACCCTGAGCCCTGAGCAGTGTGGCTCAGTTGGTTGGGTGTCTTCCTGTAAAGCCAAGGTCACTGGTCTGATTCCCAGTCAGGGCCATGCCTCGTTGTGAGTTCAGCCCCCAGTCAGGTTGTGTATGAAAGGCAACCTGCTGTTTCTCACATCAGTGTTTCTCTCCCTCTCTTTCTCCCTCCCTCTGCATCTCTCTAAAAATAAATAAATAAAATCTAAAAAAAACAAAACTAAAACCCACAAACTGAATGATCTAATTTACCTTTTTGATGTCTAAGACATATCTGACAGATCATCTCCCACCCCAAATTAAAACTCATTTCCAATTTTCTTATCACAAGGGGCAGCTAAACCCAATTCCAACTTTTGAAGATACTTTTGATTTCTGTGTTTACCTACAGTCTTTCCTTTGGCTTAAAATTTACCGGGTTACAAAATTCTGACAATTACAGCTAATTTTTTTCTCTCTAGTTGTACAGGAGCTGCCACCATAATCTAAATCTTCACTACACTTAATTACAATTCCATTCTACACACAGCTGCCAGAATAATCTTCTCTAAAGAGTTTCCAACTTGTCCTCCTAACCTAAGAATCAATCCCTTATCAGATATAAGAACATCAGGGGCATCTTACCTCTCCTCTCTCAGTGCTCATTTCTACAAGTAAAATCTTTTTGCTTCCAAATCAAAAGGCTGTGCTGTCTGCCACGTGCCATTTGCTACACCTGACTGCTTGTCTCTGCATATACCATCCCCTTGACCACAAAGTACCTTCCTCCCTGGCCTGGCAGTGGGTGGCCAACATCCTCTCAACAATCAGAGGAGTGTTTTCCCAATAGAGCCACCCCAAACCTCATCCCCTAATCACCTTAAATACAGTTTATTTTCGATTTATATAGCTTGAACATACAAATTTTCCAGAACTGTCTACCTTAAATGTACTACTTTAAATTGCTCTCAGGTCCTGTAACATGTACATTTCGCCTCTTGAACTACCAATTCTATGATTAAAATAATGTCTTTTACTCCTTATTTCCCTCCAGCTGTGTCCACCATCCCTTCAACTCCTGGATCAGTTGGTTCTAGACTGTTTGATAAATGCTTAATAACTACCAAGATTGTCTTACCAATGCAGCCAATTTACCAGATAAACTATCATTCAAAAATACAATCTTTGCAATACAGCAATACAAAAACAACTATATACATTTCTCCAGTTAAGAAATATTTTATTCAAACTGAGTAACACCAATAAACTATCTAAAAGGATCCTTTTCCACCCTGATTGTTATGGTTCAGTTGTTGGGTATCATCCTGTAAAGCGAAAGTTCACCAGTTTAATTCCCAGTCAGGGCACATGCCTAGGGCCTGGGTTTTGGGTTCCGGGTTCTGTCCTTGGTCAGAGCGCATATGAGAAGCAACCTATTGATGTGTCTCCCTCTTTTCTTCCCACCTTTCCCTCTCTCTGAATAAATATTTTTTAAGAAAAATAAAAGGGTTCCTTTTTCTAGTTGTTTTTCAATACAAAAAAGGATTTTTTCTTTTATCCTCACCCAAAGACATTCCTTTTTTTTTTTTTAATGCTTTTAGACAGTGGAAGGGCTAGAGAAACATCAATATGAGAGAGAAGCATCTACTGGTTGCCTCCCATATGCACTGGGACCAGGGATCGTGCCAGACCAGGGATCAATCCACAACCTAGGTATGCACCGTACTGGGAATCAAACCCACAACCAACTGAGCCACACCAGCCAGGGCCAAAAAAAGAATTTTTTAAAGCCATTGTTTTAGTACAGAGCACTGGTGTTTGTATCTGTTCATTCCAATTTTACATGTTTCTAAAAATGCTAGTATATTCATTTACCTGGAACTTAGTATATGATTACAATATATCAAACACTGAGTTAGAAAGCTTAGAGATAACCTTGTCCTGTCAACAGGTGGGAAAACTGGGGCCTAAAGGTCACACTGCAAGTCAGAAACAAGAGGCAAGCCTTCAGAGCCAGAGGACAGCACAGTAAAACATACATACATGGAAAAGATTACTCAAACGCCAGTAAATGGAAAAATCTACAATAAAAATGTAAAATTAGTCCTGTCAAAAAGAATAGTAAGATTTAAATTATTTTATTCACTCTAAAATGTACACATATACCTCAATAATGATAACCAGGACTGTGTTAAGTATTCCAAGGTGGAAAAAAACCCACTATATATGCATGTGTGTGGGCACATGTATTTATTAGGTAAAGAAAATACTTGATAGTTTCTAAAAACAGAAATAAAAGTAAGACCAAAAAACATATTACTTAATGATAAAAGGGTAAAACAGCAACAGTTTACATATTTTATCTTTTATAAGTACCGCGCGCTAACCGATTGCGCCACTGGAGCTCCATATTTTATCTTTTAGATACAGAAGATATTAGTGTATGAATGACCAGGATTCATGTTTAAAATAAAGTATCAAACTCCCCGGTCAAAACATTTAGAGGTATGACAAACAAAACAGTTCCCCAGTAGGACAGCAACATAAGTGAGCTGGGCATGGCACAGCAACATCGGGATGACATTAACACCCAACAGCATTTCAGAACAGAGGGAAGGGGACCTCGTATCCAGAGTGACCTTGCCAAGAGCAGTTCCGGGGAGCTGGCTGGCAGAAGAAAGTGCTAACTGAAGGGCTTCCACACAGGTGAAAGGTGAAGAAGTAAAGACAGCACAGGCAACTCTTGAGGAATTTGGTTTCGAAAGAGAGCAGAGAAATATGGAAGTAACTTGATGGGGATAAAGGATTAAAGGAAGGCTTTCATTGTTCCACTATGATGGGAAATATTAAAGCTTATTTTGTACCACTAGCAAAATAATCAGATAGGAAGAACTTTGTGATGCAAAAGAGAAGAGAAAAACTGTGGAAACAGAAAACAAGTGGAGTTTTAGAAGAAGAGACTTGTCATCCATCAACTGATCCAATGTAACAGTTTATGGGCAGGCAGACAGGTAGACTCAGTGACATAAGAATTAGGAAGTTCTTTAATTGCCTCTGTTTTCTCAAAGAAATAAGAAGTCAGGCCATTTGTGGATGCTAGTGAAAAAAAACTTGTTTTTTTTACTGACCATTATATTAGTTTACTTTATCAATAGGATGATCAAAATCATTTTTAACAACTTGACCATTTTGGAAATGTGCATGCAAGCGTCTACCTGCTTTCCAGACGAGTCACCTCTGCCTGCAGCAGTTCCTCACTCGTGTGGGTTAGATCCAGTGGGGAAAGCACGTGGTCTAAGTCCTGCTCTCGAGAGCTGTACCTCCTCTCCGTCTGAGACTCCTCCGGGGACCTAGGGACGGGTACAAGAGGGTCAGCAAAGGCCTTTTATCTTTGCAAACAAAAATAACGTGCAAAACATTCAGATGTCCCAACTGTTTCTGGTAACAAAGCTCTTCAAGATTCTTCAGTTCGTCTCCTGCTTTAATGAAAAGAGCACTGGGAGAGTAAAAGGGCAAGAGATGATGCCACTCAAAATGCCAGCAGCAGTTTACTCCTTTCCCAACTGGCACTTTGGCCTGATTTTCAAGGGGAAAAGACAAAATGACAAAAATCACTTTGTTGACACTTGATAACCTTTAGTCAAATAAACTGGAAAACTACCAGAGTTCTGGCAAGAAGAGAAATGTGCACCAGAGTTAAATCCAGCAAAAGGGGCACAGCTCCTTCTGTTTCCTTCCACTACAAACCTCACAGCACTAATTTATATACAGAAATAAAATCAGTTTTAGGAATTTTCTTAAAAGCGCCATCTCAGTAGTAGGCTTATCAATGATAATCATGATAAAGAGCTAATAATCATAACCTAATCTACATCTCAATCCAGGAGATGTGGACTATAATTCCTTTCACATTTGGAGTTTGCCCAAAGATCAGATTGACCAAGAGGTTCCTAACTTTCTAAACATTAGAGTCTCTAGATTAGGGACCCAAATCAGAGGCAGAAAACCACACAAAACTTTATAACACTATAAAACTTTAACTCAGAACTTAGAACTAAGCCCTGGCTGGTGTGGCTCAGTGGATTGAGTGCCGGCCTGCAAATCAAAGGGTCGCCAGTTCAACTTCGAGTCAGGGCATAGGCCTGGGTTGCAGGCCAGGTTGCCAGTAGGGGGCGTGAAAGAGACAACCAGACACTGATATTTCTCTCTCTCTCTCTCTTCTTCCCCTCTCTCTAAAAATAAATTGATAAAATCTTAAAAAAAAAGAAATTAAAATTAAGTAAGAAAACCCATTATATGAGCAAACATAAAATTATAAATACACAATATAAAACTGGTGCTTGTTATCAAAACACCAAGTGGCTAAGATTAATAATATTTAAGATGAAACATACCTTATGGCCTCTACTGTATGTTGAGTGTCAGTTGCCTTTAATTTTGCTTGTAGCTTCTCCTTTTGCATATTTGCCTCATGAATGACATTTTCTTGAGAATGAAGAGCTGCTTTCAATTGTCTCTTTTCTTCCTGCAGAACCTACAAAAATACTCAGAAAAAAAGTCAGATGTTAGTACAATTTTTCTATTTCAAGAGAAAAGGAAGCCAGACTGTGAGTTATATAATAGGCACAACATTAATAAAACTATCAATATCTGATCCATTGGCCTCAGAATGGGAAAAAAGCCCATAAATTCTGGGAATAGTTCTAGGTTAATTATTCTCTCTTAAAACATACATGCACACATTTTTCCACATTTCCCCAATTACAGTAATTTTAAAACACACCTCTAACAGTTTTTCAGATTCCCTCAATTTTTCTTCTTTTTGCCGCTGCTCTTGCATAACAGTCACATTGGTTCCAACCAAGTCATTGACCTTCATGGTGAGGCGCTCGATTTCCATCTCATTGGCACAGATCGTGTCGTTGGCCCGCTCCAGCTGACTGCTCAGGTGCTGAATTTCCGACTGGCGGGACAGCTCCACAGACTCCAATTTCTGTTTCCGATTGGCAAGCTGAGCCTAGAAACACACAGATTGCCAATAGGTAAAAAGTGAAATGATGAAAGAATAATCAATGAATAAGGAAAACTAAAATGAAATTGAGTTTTACTTCCATAAAAATATAAAGCGTTAGCTCATTAAAAATATAACCCATTCATAGAAAAAAACTCTCATGAATGATAAAAACTAGGCACGGAGGGAAACTTTCTCAACTTGATAAAGACTATAGAACCCATACAGCTACAGCATAAGGAATACAGTCAATAATATTTTAATTACTATGTATGATGTCAAGTGGGTACTAGATTTATCCAGGATTATTTTGTAAGTTATATAGCTGTCTAACCACTATGCTGCACACTTGAAACTAATACAAAATTAAATTATCAACTGTAATTTAAACAACTAAAAAAGAATGAAAAGATAAACAAAGAAAAACCGGCCCTGGCTGGTGCGGCTCACTTGGTAGGAACATTGTCCCATAAACCAAAAGATCACAGGTTTGATTCCCAGTCAGAGCACATGCCTAGGTTATGGGTTTGATCCCTGGCCAGGGCACATATGAGATGCCACTGATTGATGTTTCTCACATCATTTCTCTCCCCATCTCTAAAATCAATACGCATGTCCTCAGGTGAAGTTTTTTTTTAATGTACAGCTAACATTATCCTTAATAGAGAAACCTGAAGCTCTCTCACTACAATCAGGTATAAGGCAAGGCTGCTCTCTCTCACCACTGCTTCTCAACATCAGACAGGACGTCCTTGCTAATGTAATAAGGCAAAAAAGGGAAATAAAAGGTAAGCAGATTGGGAAGGAAGACACACAACTGTCTTTGTTCACAAGTAACATGACTGTCCACGTAAAAAGTCTGAAAGAATTAACAAAAAAACCTCCTGAAATTAATAAGCAATTATAGCAAAGTACAGGTACAAGGGTAACATATAAAAGTCAATCAATTTTCTCCATACCAACAATGAACATGTGAAATTTAAATTAAAAACAATACCATTTACATTAACACCTAAAAAATTAAATGCTAAGTACAAGTCTAACAAAATATGTACAAGTTCTATATGAGGGAAACTACAAAACCTTGATGAATGAAATCAGAGAACTAAATAAATGGTGAGGTATTCCATGTTCATGGACAGAAAGGCTCAATACTGTCTCAGTGTCAGTTCTATTCAACATGCACTACGGATCCAACACAATCCCACTCAAAATCCCACCACATTCCTTTATGGACATCAACAAACTGATTCTAAGGTTTGTTATGAAGAGGTAAAAGACTAAGAATATCCAATACAATATGGAAGGGAAAAAACAAAGTTGGATGACTGAAGCTACCTGACCTCAAGACTTAATACAAAGCTATGGTAATCAAAACAATGTGGCATTGGCAGAAGAATGACAAATAGATTAATGAAACAGAATACATGGCCCAGAAATACAGCCCTATAAATATAGTCAACTGAGCTTTATTGATAAAGGAGCAAAGGCAATGCAATGGAGCAAAAAGCCTCTTCAACAAACAATGCTGGACAACTGGTTATCAACGTGCAAAAAAATAAATCTAGACAAAGGCCTTACACTTTTCACAAAAATTAACTCAAAATGAGTCACAGACCTAAATGTAAAATGCAAAACTGTAAAACTAACATAAGAGAAGATAACGTAAGAGAAAAACCCAGATCATAAGGAACAGAGATACCTTTTTAGATATGACATGAAAGACACACTCCCTGAAGTTAATAAGCTGAACTTCATTAAAATTAGAATTTCAGCTCCTCAAAACAAGGTCAAAAGAATGACAAGACAAGCCATAGAGTGGGAGAAAATATGTGCAAAAGACAGACTTGATAAAGGACTGTTGTACACAATTTGAAAAGAACTCTTAAAACTCAACAATAAGATAATAAACCACCCCATTTTTAAAATGGGCCAAAAAGCTGATCAGACACCTAGCTGCATTCTGCCAAGTCCCAGGGCTGCTGTGCAGGGTAAGTATAGAAAAGGTTAGAAGAATTTACTCAAAATATTAATCACAGTAATTGTCATTTCATCTACATTTTCTCATTCTTCTAAAATGAACATGTATTATGTAATTTCAACAGCTGACTAAAGAAAACAACTCAAGCAAATATATAACTCAAGGGGTAGAGTTATTATGAGCTCTCCTTTTATATGTTATAAATATATAAGAAAAAAGTTTACATCAAGAATTTTTTTTATTGGAGAGAAGTATGAATGTTGATATCCATTTACCCAATCTCCCATATATTCTACTTTTACTGTTCAAAGCGACCCACATATGAACAAAATGCAGTGTTTCAACTTTTACTGGATGTTGATTTGGGCATCCAATTGTAAAAAGACATTATTTCCGACAACTGGGAAAATCTGAACACACCAGATATTAAATTATATTAAGAAGTTAATTTTTTCTGCTAATGTGATACTGGTATACTAAAGTTATGTTTTATTACGTTCTTATTGCTGGGAAATAAGACAATGTCTTTTACATGCTTTGTAATATTCTAGCCAGAAATAAAAAGTAGGAAAGGCTGAAACAAGATTAGCAAATGAGTTAGTTGTTCAATGAGTACAGAGTCTTAGTTTTGCAAGTTGAAAAAGTCCTAGAGATCAGTTACACAACAATCTGCATATATTCGGTTGGCCAAAAAGTTCATTTGTTTCTTTTTTCTGTATGCTGGCTCTAGTAGTGCTTAGTTGTCTTTAGCTTCATTCGACTCAATTTTGTTAGACTGTATTGTGACAGCTGTCACATCAGCATGCATTAAAAAAATTTATCCAAATTGATGAATTTTTGTGTAGCCGTTTTAATATTGAAGATGGAAGAAAATATGCAACATTGTCAGCATGTCACACTTTATTATTTCAAAAAAGGTAAAAATGCTACTGAAGCACAAAAAAAGATTTGTGCAGTGTATGGAAAAGGTGCTGTGACTGATCAGATGTGTCAAAAGTGGTTGTGAAGTTTCTTGGTGCTATTGACATTTTGGCCCAATAATTATATTTTGCTGTGGGACTGTCTTACGCTTTGGAAGATGTTTAGCAGCTCCCCTGGCCTCTACCCACTAGAAGCCAATAGTAGGAGATAGCCAACATACGGTACTCAAAATACCCAAATCAATAAAGTTTTCAGTGAAAATGAAAATTGTGTCTTTATTTTATGGAAAAACTAAGTGGGCTTTTTGGCCCACCCAATAATTAACATTACTGTACTATATATTCTTTAAAATGGTTAAGATGGCAAATTTTAATGTTTTTTACCACAATTTAAAAATAAAACTGGCAAAATGATAACCATTAATGCTTGGAAAAAGTAAAAAGAAGTTTATTTAATTCTTTTTTTTTTAATGAGGACCATACAGCACTGCCACAAGCTCAATCAGAGAAAGATTTCATTTGTTTAGTTTGCTAAAGGAGGAAGAGAAATATAAATAACATTTTTTTAGTTAAAGAAAACTGTAAGAAGAATAATTCAAATATCCTTCAAAGGGAAAACAAATGTTGGCATTTTAAAAGCTTGTTATTGCAGCCCTAGCTGAATTTTGATAAGTAAAAATCTCATTTTTACAACAATAAAGTTTTAATTATACAGAATAATTACAAAAGAGCAATTTGAAAATAAAAGATCTGCAGTCTATAATAAGTACACACCAAAGATGAATAACTGAGAACTATTAAAAACTCAGTTTTCTTTTTTGCCAATCTGAAGACTACAATTAGAATATAACAGGATCTTAGGGTTATTTATTTTTGTTTAGTGCTTTGGGTTAAGTAAAAAAGCTCAGGGCTGGACACCCCGGCCCCTCCCGCTGCTCCCAGCGGCTCTCTCACAGCAGAGCCCTAGTGGCAGCTGGTCAGCCAGCTAGTATTTCGGGGCCAGGGGTGGGGAGGAGGTCCGAAGCCAATACAGTATAGAAACTTGAAGCAGAAAATAGTGCAGATTGGGTTTTTTTAATAAATAAAGAAATAAAGCTTACCCCCAGTTCTCTTAGTTTATTCAGTCTGTTCCCTCCTTCTACAAAACAGATAACTACCAACCTCGACAGATTATCACATAAAATAGATAACACATAATTATATATCCTAGAGAACTGCACATAAAAGAAGCATTGAGACAGTGTCCACCATAAAATATATTGTCAGAAATATTCATTTCCCTCAATGTTTCCCTTTATGGTCTTGGTTCTTAATTGAAAAAGCAAACTGAATGTGTCTCACAAAGAAATATTCCTAAATTGGTGGCTATATTTTGGGTTTGCTTAGGCCATTAGTTCTTCTTTAAAGAATGGTTTATACTAGTATTCTAAAAAGTGTGTCTGCTGCCACAAGATACTGCTTTCAATTAATGTGCACACCAATGCAGTGTGAATCTCTCAGCATTTGTGTCTAAATAGGGAGACTCGCTGAAGCTCCCTGGCTGAGGCACCTGAGCCAATGTGCCCCAGCTATTATGGTGTCAAACAAGACACAGACAGAAGTAGAGCCAGGGCAACAGCCAGAAACAGCCAGAACGAGTAAGCCTGAGACACAGAGAAATGGAGAAGATGAGAGAACAGGGGTAGAAAGAGAGAAGTGGAGGGTGAAGGGGAAAGCCCAAGATTAGGGGAATGAACTTGAGTGTAAGTGTAGAGCAAGCATGAGAATGCGGGAGTTTGGCAGAGTGCGCAAGCAAGCGACAGAACGTGCATGAGTGAGAAAGTAAGGACGCCAGGGAGGAAAGCAGGCAAGCAAAGGAACAAGCTGGGCATGAGGACACACGTGGAAATGAGCAAGCACACATGTACTGCATTAAGCTAGTTCAAATGTAATCAAAACCTCTCTGCCTTTCTTTCTTTTAACATGTCTTAAAACCTACCTGAATTATCTCTGATTGTTCAGCCAGAGCTTTCCTTTGTGCCTCCAGAGAAGATAGCTGTTGCTGATAAATCAAACGTTGCTTCTCCCAGTCCAGAGATTTCTGACGAAATTCCTGGAGAGGCAATTAAGGTGCTTAACTTCTAAATGCTTCCCCATGCTGTCATACTTGCCAGATTCACTTTTACTTCAATTTTTCCCCACGTCAGGAGCCCCATTACTCACTTAGCTGATAGAACTGCAGAGTAATACTTAATTCCAGACATACTGTGCTTCTGAAGGTCTGTCTTTCTAAATTTAATACCCTAATGATGAAGCGTATGAAACACAGAGGTTCAAGATGATTTTCACAGATGTGCTGCCACCTACAGGTTGTTATAATTTTTTAGTGATTTTTTTCAGAAAACGGATGCTCAGATAACTAAACTTTGAAAATATGATTACGGATATCCCTCACTACCTAAATTCTTGATATTCAAACCCACAATTGAACAGATTCAGATACATTTTTAGATAAGTCCCTTGGTAGCCAAATTCTTCTCAGCATCTAAAACTCAGGAACCAAAGAGATCCAGATAACACAATATCCTTTGCTATACACATTTTGACTGTCTCAACAGAATAACTACAAAGACTTGAAGA
Organism: Phyllostomus discolor; assembly: GCF_004126475.2. Taxonomy (NCBI): domain Eukaryota; kingdom Metazoa; phylum Chordata; class Mammalia; order Chiroptera; family Phyllostomidae; genus Phyllostomus; species Phyllostomus discolor. The sequence goes on along the minus strand of NC_040909.2, from coordinate 31,395,540 downwards.
ACAAGAGAAACCTGTACTAAATTTTAATAGATATTTATAACCCAAAGCAAATAGTTCAAAGTTAATGATGGGTCACTAATACTTTGAGTTGCATGATCAAGAAAATAAGCCCAATATTTATGAAAATAGGGCTAATGAAAGGGATGAAAACTCAGGCTTTCTATCATTGTTCTCCTTCAACTCCAGAAGCCTCATGCTAGCTTAGGGTAATTATTGTTAACCAACTTTCAGATCATCACTCACTCATTCATTCATTTATTCAACTGTTCAATCATATATGCCAGGTATAGTTCCAGGTAGTAGGGATACAAGAGATAAGAAAACAAACAAAAATCCCAGCCCCCCTCAAAGTAAGGGCAATAGACAACACATTCATTGTCCATAGTACATTAGATGGTAATGTGTTTTAGAGAAAATGGAGCACAGAGTGCTCAGAGGTTGGTGTTGCAATTTTATAAATGGTGGCCAGACTAACTTTTACACAGAGAGATGGGAATGAAATTATACCGTTCTGGGGAGAGGGACCAGCAAGTGCAAAACATTGAAGTGGGGGCATCCTGGTATGTTTAAGGATGAACAAGGAGGACAGGTGTGACTGGAGTGGAGTAAAAGAAAAAATTAGAGGGAAACGGTCATCAGAGTGCAAGCAGAGAGCAAGACTGTGTAGGGCAAGGATGTCCTGCCCATGGCGCATGGGCCACATGCAGCCAAAGATGGCTATGAATGCGGCCCAACACAAAACCGTAAATTTACTTAAAACCTTTTTCCTGCTCATCAGCTTTTGTTAGTGTTTGTGTATTTAATGTGTGGCCCAAGACAACTCTTCTTCCAGTGTGGCCCAGAGACACCAAAAGGTTGGACTGCAGCTTGGGGTATTCCAATGTTAAAGGCTGGGGAGCAAAAGAGATTGAGAAGAGTGGCTCACAAGGTAGGAGAGAAATCAGAACGGCATGGTCGTTCTCCAGGCCAAAGCAGGAAAGTGTTATAGGGAGGAGGGAGCGACAGCTGGGCCCAATGCTGCAGCAGCTAAGATAAAAGAGATGAGAGCTAGCCACCGGCTTTAGTAACGTCAAAGTCATTGGTCACAACCACGTAAATAGCTTCTGCAGAGTGGGGCCAAACGTCTTACTGAGTTGGGGGCGAGAAAAATGGAGGAAAAGGAGACAAGTATAGATGTCTACAGTAGTTTAGTTATAAAATGGAAAATGGGGCAGTATTCAGAGGAGGAAGAGAGGTCAAGGGAGAATATTGAAGAGGGGAGAAATTTGGATGTTGGTGGAAAATACCCAGTGCAGGATCAGGGTTGGAGGAAGGGACTAAGGATGCAGAAGAGAGAAAGAACACTTCTGGAGCAATGTCATGGGCAGGGAAGAGGGAGCATGGACAGCTCCTCTGGAAGGAAGGCAAAGCATCTGGGTACAGATGCAAATAGGTTGGTAGAAACAGTGTTGGAAGTTTGTGAAATTCTCTTTGCATTGCTTCTAGTTTCCCAGTGAAACAGAAAGTGAGATCATTACCCAAAGGTGAGAATGTGGGGGAGAGTGTTGCAAATCTGAGAAAAGAGAAAGTATGAAACAGTCATGGAAAGCAGGAGAATGAAAGGGAATGAGTAGGAGTGACCACAAATTTAAATTGAGGCCAGTCTGCTTGTTATTTTCTCCAGCCATGTTCTGCTGCACAGGGCAAGTACAGAGTGGGCAGAGAGCTGGGTTTAAGCAGAGTTATAGTTTTGCCAAACAAATGCGATGAAGCAAGAGAGAAGCACAGGTGCTGAAGGGGGATGTAAGGAATGTAACAATGCAATTTAAGCTGAGTAAGGATTGGTAAGTGAGGACACGAGGTAGCGATGGAGCAGTGAAGAGGTGGCAGAATTCATTCACCATAAGGGCTGGGGTCAAGTGATGACTGAGAGTCCAGGGACTAGAGGGAGTGAGCTGAAAACACAGGGATGGGAGTCAGAGAATGAGAGGCTTAGTGTGTGACTCCAGGAGGGGTGCAGGTACTGGTAATAACAACACCTAAGGAACAGTGATAGGAATGGATGGATGAGACAGGAAGGAGGTGAAAATATCTACGGAGGAAAGAATACTGAGGAATTCAAAGACCACGAGTATTATGAGTATCACTCTTGTGAAAGCCTCAAGCACTCTGGGGACAGTAGTGTTGGATAGAGTGACAGTGAACTAGGAGCTGAAATCTTTGAGCCAGGGAGTAAACCCAGGGATCCAAGGATGACTGTACATTAGTAGATGACATAGGCTGATGGCATGAAAACAAATGATGGGGTTTTTGAGGTAGAAAGAAAAGAAACTGGTCAGGAAGTGGTAATGAGGAATCTGGGGTGGGGGGAAGCCCAGGTGTCACTGAAGAGGGCTGGAGAGGAAGCAGTAAGTCTGTAGTCCTCAGGTTCTAAGCTCTTCAAATGTATAAAAACACTGAGATGTAGAAGAATATTAAACAGAGACTGCAGCTCTAGGTAGTAATAACATATGGGCATTTAACAGGTTGCTCTGAGTAGAAACACTGTAAGTAATTATAAAAAGATGGTGAACAAGGTTTCTCAAGTTAGAATCAGCTAGGGGAGCTGAATAACATGGAGATTCCTAGGTCCCATGCCATACTACTGGGTCAGAATCTCTGAGAGCCTAAGAGGGCCCTGGCTGATTCCCAGGTACACTGCAGAGTGCACCTACGGTGCAGTGGCAGAGACAGAGGAGGGAGTGGCAGGTGCCAGGGGAAAAGAGTGACAGCCCCATGCTGCCCTGCATCTACTCTTTGCAACGCTAACTCACTGCCTCCCTTCAGCCCATCAGGGAATCAATCCAGCATACAATAGTCAAAGTCAGCAAAAGGGGAGGTAAATGGCTTATTGTATCTAAATGGGGACTGAGGATGAACAATCTGGTGTGGGACTGCTCTGTACAGAAGAGCCATATGCTCTGAACAGTTACTAAGCCTCTACTGTATTAGGTAATAAACAGGACAAAGACCACTGCCACCAAAGACTGCTAGTAATTATTGGTCACTGTTTCCCAATATTGGCATTTTGGGTACAATAATCCTTCCTGTGTGGAACAGCCCCAGTGTATTTAGAGTTCCTGGTCCCTCTCCCCTAAACACCAGTTTCACTCCCAGTCATTCTGACAACCAAAACAGTGTCTCTGAACATTGCCAAGTGCCCCCGAAGGGCGGTACTGCCCCGCTGAGAATCACTGACATCTAGTAACCCCGCGGCCACAGGGAACCCCTACGATGACAGGAAGGGAGAGCTTGGCCACAGTCCTGGAAATGGTAGAAAACTGATCTGACACAAGCACCAGCAGAAACATCACTTTGCTCCAAGAAGGCTGACAATCACTATGAAGAAATTGTTACTACAGACATACCTCTATTTTTCCGGTTAACCTCTCAATTTCAGACCGATCTTCCCTGTGATTTTTGGTGTTCCCTCTGAAGTCCTTTATTTGCTTTTTCTGTAGTTTTTCATAGCTTCTCTTCAGTTTGCCTAACTGTAGACACAGTTATTTCTAGACTTAAAATGTAAGAATTTATAAACAGTGGTGGTGGAACAAATTGGTATTCTGAAAGCAAGAGCAGTGCTGAGTAGTACTATTATAAAATAGCTTAAGAGCATGTTTGATTTGCAAATTAAAATACAAAACAACTCAAAACTACATATAAAACACAAACCCTAGAGAAGGAATACAGCAAGTCAAAGAAAAATACAGGGAAAATGCTTTTCTAAACAAAACTGTAATTCTTGTGACAAAAGCCTTGTCCTCGGAGCCCCACAACCCACGCGCCCCTGAACTCAAAGCCTGCAGGCCGTGGCCCTGAGCCCTCTCCTGTGGAACGCTGACAGTCAGTAAGCAGGAGAGAGGTGTTTGGGAATTACATAAAAATACAAGCAATTTCTCTCCATCTGAAGAAGACTGGGTTAATAGATATTACAGAATTTTCTCACTTCTCTTATTTATCCCAAAATGCTTCTGAGCCCTTTGGATCCTCCATTACTTAAAATGTAGTAACTAATTTAACTCAAAAAGTAATATTTAATATAAGTTTTTGGTGTCAATGTGCCACCACATCATACAAAAATAGCTCTATTTCTTTCAAATACTCAACCAAGAAACACATTTTGGCATCTCTGTTCTAGGCAGTATAAACATGTAATTAGGCAAAATTTCCAACCCTGTTCCTCCCATGGAACATATATTTCCTGCTTTACAAGTCTGAAACCAGCCCATTAACAAAATTCTCAAGGGCTAAAGAGACAAAATGATACAACACATTGAATTAAAATCTCACTTCTTCATGTAGTTTCTTTAGCTCCTGCTTATAGTCCATGGCCATCTCTTGCTTGACTTTTTCAAGTTCTTCTACCTGCTGGCGCAGTATTCCAACCTAGAAGTAGACAGGGGGTAGCATTTTTCATTATTAGCATTGAAGCAATATCCCTGAAACATGAAAATAGAAAATAAACTTGGCACTTACCTGAAAACACAATTTCTCAAATGTATATGGTATTACCCCACTTTTCAGTAAATCAAATATATAATTATTTAATGATCCATAATATTGCCAAAAAATGGAAAACAACTTCTATTTCTAGGTTTAGGTGAAAACATGCTCTCACTGATTTATTTTCCCCAACCCCTTTTATATTAAAAAAAAAAAACATGAAAAGATTAAGAGCTATAAAGTTATAAGAACCTTGGAAACTAAGAATATTGAACAAAAATCTAAGACATCAGGAATAAGTTCTATAAATCAAAATGCAAAATAGTAGCAGCAGACAAAAAAGATGGTAGGAGACCTGCACCTGCTCTACCACATGTCCCACTCAGAGAAATCAGTTCCACCAACCAGCGCAAGGACGTTCTATTACCCCAACCCGTCTCCCAACAGTCTGACACCAGCCTCAGCTAGTTCATGTCCAGCCCTCACCTCCAGCAGTAACCACCAGTACTTCTCGACCTCTCTCCCAGCCGGAATTGCATCTATCAGTAAGTGAGGAGGGAGAGGGAGAATAAGGATCAGGAAGTAGTCATCTCAAGTACAACATAGAATGGTAACTTCAGAAACAAAACTAAAAAATAGATCTTAAAAGTTTCCATCACAAGAAAAAAATTGTAACTGTGTGATGATGGATGTTGAGCAGACTTACAGTGGTGATCACTTTGCAATATATACAAATACTAAATCATTACTTGCACACCTGAAACTAATATAATGTTATAGCTCAATTTATTCAGTTTAAGAAAACAGAAAAACATTATTTTTAGAACAAAAAGTTAATGAAATTCCAATGAAAAATTCCAGTAGGATTTTTTTAACTTGAAAAAGTGATTCTGAAGCTCAAATTAGAAGAATAATTAAATATAGCCAATAAAATGGAAAAGAGTAAACTACTTTTTAAAAAGGATCTAAGTGAACCTTTACTTGACTTCTGGGTAGGAGGGAACTTTCTGAGCTTAAAATTAATGAGTCATTTAAACATGTCAGATTTGACTGTGTAAAAAATATAAAACTTCTATATTTTTAAAAATCCCATTAAAATTAAAAAGCAAACAGAGAAAACCACATATAAAAATATTTCAGAAGATTTTAATTTTTAACATATTTTCTTCTAATTTGTTCCCACTATGTTCGGAGACCATACTCAATGATTTCAAGCCTTTGAATTGTGTCAAGATTTACTTTTTGGCCCAGCAAATGCTCAGTTTTGGAAAGAGGTCTGTTTGTGTTAGAAAAGAATGTGTGCTCCGCCGTCCCCTTGTGCAATGTTCTGTGTGTATAAATTAGGTCAAGTGTGGTCATGACACTCAAATCTACATCCTTACTGATGTATGTGTATCTCTTGTTCCATCAGTTACTAAGAAAAGTGGGTTAAAATCCCCAGCTCCAATTGTGACTTATTCTATTTCTCCTTGTGGTTCTGCTACTTTTTGCATAGAGATAAGGAAGAGCAAGAGAGAAATTTCTTTGAAGATGATTTTATTAGATACTTACATGTTTACATATGTTTTGTCTTAGTTTGAGTTCCCCCAAAAGTGTAGCCTGAGACATGGACTTTGAGGAGGTAGTTGAAAGTGACCCCAGGTAGCACAGTGAGGAAATGAAAAGGGAGACCCAGGGAAGGAAAGAAAGCCAATAAAAGGGTGTGTTATTGAGTCAATTTCTGCAGTTAAGCAGCTGGGACTCAATCACACTGGGAATTCAACAAGGAACCAAACAGAATGTGGTTCAGAATAGTCACTCTAAAGGACAGGAAGCTGGAGAATTTATCCACGGATTCCAGTCCCTCCACTGCTTAAATGTTAACATCCCATAAGTGTTAACATCCACATATTCTAGGTTTCCCTGAGCAGCTTCCTAAGGCTCCAGAGAGAGAAGCACAGTGCAGGGAGAGGCTGGCAGTGCACAGGAGCTGTATGAGTATAACAGCCAAGATGAGATCAGGAGGCAAAGATGCGCTACGGGCCACAGAGAATGTCGGCTACAGCTACGTACACCAAGATTTCGTATTTTATCATTATAAAGTGTTTCTCTTACCTAAGGAATGTTTGTTGCTTCTGCTTTAAGTGTTATATACTTTTTGTAATATGAGTATACTTACACAATATCTCTATTCAAAGTGTTTATGTGATACATATTTTTATTTTACCTTTTACTTCCAACTTTGCAGCACCTTTATAAACCCCAAATAATTGAGTTTAATTATTTTTACCCAGTTGGACCATTTTTATCTTTTAATTGGGCCATTTAGTACATTTACTTCAAACTAATATAATGTTATAACTCAATTATACTTCAGTTGAAGGAAATAGAAAAAAATTATTTTTTGAAGAAAAAGCTAATGGAATTCCAATGAAAAATTCTAGTAGGACTTTTTTGAACATGAAAAAGTGACTCTGAAGTTCCAATTAGAAGACTGATTAAAGAACGTTTTATTTGGATTTAAATCTATCATCTTATTGAGTGCTATTTGTACTTAATAAGCTCTGTTCCTTTTTCTCTTTCTTGCTTTCTTTGGAACTGATAACTTACCATTTCATTTTTTCTCCTATTAGCTTGGAAATTATATATTCTATTAAAATGTTAATATACACTTTTAATGGTTCTCTCAAGATTAAAGCATGGGTCTGTGATTGAACAAATCTAATATTTATTAGTAGTTTTACTAATTACCAGAATCTCAAGGACTACAGAAATACTTCCATTTACCCCCAACCCAACTTAAATACCATCAAAACCCCACACACGTGTTCGGCCGAAAAGGGTCATGATGTTAGATACAGTTATACTCACTTAGATTTGCCCACACTTACTACTTCCTCTCATTTCTTCCTTCATCTCTCAGACTTCCATCTGGGATCACTTTTCTTCTGCCTGAAGAACATTCTTTAGTATTTCCTTGGATCAGGTCTGTTAGTGATGAATTCTTTCAATTTCTGTTGATTTGAAAATTTCTTTTGCCTCTTTTCCAGGTATAGATTTCTGGTTTGGCAGGGGAAAGTCATTTCTTTGTAGATACCACTCTCCTGTCTTCAGGCTCTCACTGTTTTAGCTGACAACTCAACTGTTGGGAACTGTTTGTAGATAAATATGTCTCTTTTCTTGGTAGATAAACTTTTTGGTTGTTTGTTTGCTTTTCAGATCTCTACTTTGTCTTTAGTTTTCAACCTAGGCAAATATTTCTTCTTATTTATCTTGCTTGAGAATTCCTGGATTCCTTAAAAACACAGTCTTCCTCACTTTTGGCAAAATTTCAGCCAATTTATCTTCAAACATTACTTCTGCCCAATCTCATTCTTTTCTTTTATTGTTGTTCAGTTACAGTTGTCCCCATTCCCTGCCACCCCCATTGTTCTCTTCTTTCTCCCTCAGGGATTCCAAAAGCAGCACATTTACCTTCTCTGCATCCTCTTTCTCTTGCTTCCTTTTCTATATTTGCTGTCATTTGGTCTGTTTTACAATAAACATTTTCCTCTGTGCCCTCTTCCAGCTTACTAATTACCTCAGTCTTTAAGACCTTGATTTCAATTATTCTATTTCTCAATACTTTCATTTCCACTCCTTTTGGGTTTACCATTTCTAATTTTTCCTTGAATTGCTTCATCTTGTGTTTTATCCCTCTGAACACCATAAAGAGAGCTACTGAGAAGTCTGAGCGTGGCAGTGCTCCCATCTGGAACCTCCGTGGGTCTGTTTTTGTCTTGGGATGTCTCTGCTTTTTAAAAGTGTTATTGTCTTGTCTCCTTACGTGTCTAACCTTACTTTTTTCAGTGGTTATCAAGCATCATATTTGCGAACTTATTAGAAGAAACACTTCAAAACACAGAATGGTGGGGTTTTTTTCTTATGGAGAAAATGTAAGTTTGCTTTTCCCAGGTTCCTGGGAGCCCTAGCACTTTGGAGCTGCCTGGGGACAGTACATACTCCTGGGTCATCTTCAACTCAGTCACAGATTTGAACATCTGTAGCTCAGCAGCAATTTGAAGCGGGTCAGTTCTACAACCGGCCCATCGGCCCATCGTTATTCCTTTCAGGTGACCCAACCCAAAAGGAGGAGGGGTTTCAGAGCCACCCTGGACACCAAATCCTTTATTCTCTTAACTCCCTGAACTTATCAAAACCCTATTCAGTCTCTATCCTCTCAGCTGCCTTCTCAGGTTTCAGCTAATAATTGCCCTAAAGTCTGGCCTCACATCCACGGACCTTCAGCACCCCCCTCCCCCCATGCAGGCCTGGTACGTCTTCACTGTCTTGTTAGCACTCAAATTCCAGCAGATTTTGTTTTTAAATCTAACTTACCTACTTGTCCTCGGTAGGTGAATTGGCCCAAATTACCTAATTTACCAAATGGTAAAGTCTGAAAGATGCACATGTAACTAAACACATTCTGAGTGAAATTTACTCCTAAAGCAGAATTCTATAGCCGATCAAACTTTCAATCAGACGTGAAAAAAGGACAAAGATATTTCCAGACATGTAAAAATATGTTCTACCAAAATGAAGAAGTAGGCTTATAAAACCTCCGGAAAAGTGGCGAAGGGAACTCCCACAACGAAGCTCTACCACTGGCGTGGAGAGTAACGTGTCCACATTTGAAAAGGGAGAGCTCCAAACAAAGAAGAAAACAGATGAATCACCTAATATGTCTGAAAAAACTAATAAAAGACTCATATCTGCGTCAGAGAGTTTGGGAAGAATCAATGGTGGGTATTTTTTTTTAAACCTCACGCAATGATATGTCTTCTACTGATATTAAAGAGACAGAGGAAGGCGGAGAGCAAGAAACAGGAACATCGATCTGTTACCTCCCATGTGCCCCCAGACCAGGGATCGAACTCACAACCTTCTGGTGGACAAGGACGACCCTCCACCCAACCAAGCCAACCGGCCAGGGCAATAGGTACATTTTTTAAAAGCAAATATAAATGAGACAATTATTAATTCCAGGGAAAACAAACTGTACAAGAAATAAGTTTGATTATCATTATACTATCTGATTCAGCTGTGAATAATATTTACAATCTTAAAAATGATGTATATATTGAATATTGAGCTAAAAATTAAGATATACAATCCTGGCAGGATGAGGGGATAGCAGTTGTATGGAAGAGAGAAAACCCCTTCATTCTCACAGTAGGAAGTCATTAGATAAATAAGGAAAACCTGAAAATGAAGATATGCCAGAATAAAAATGTTACTCTGAGCCATGGGGAGAACACCAAAAGAAAGAGCTAAAGGCACTGAAATGACTGCTTCAGAGCAGCTGGAATCCCAGGCTCAGGGGGTGGGGCAGATAATTACTGTTTTTCCTTATGAGCCTTGTAGAAACAATTTTCTTTGTATTTATTATACACAGCAAGCATAAATATTACATATGAAGGAAAGACTGTTTAATTGTATTTATGTACCAGGGTCTGGCTCATAATGGGCACTCAAAATATTTAAATTCCTTAGAGGAAAGGAGGAGAAAGGGAGAGGTGAAATGCTGAGTGAGGGATGGCCTTAGGTGGAGAAAAAGGACCAAGGTTTGAAGCAGCTGTGAGGACATGGAAGAGCTGAAATAATTGATTCTAGAAACAACGTATAGTTTCCAACATGCTTTCTTACAAAGTAACTCAATCTTCACAACAACACTGCGACCTGGGGTTTTTATCCTAATTTTACACATGATGAAATGGGCTCAGAGAAGTTAAATTATTTGTTGGAGGTCAGCCAGCTGGAAAGAGGCAGAGCCAGGACTCCAAACTCTTTGCTCCTTTCATTAAGTCTGCCTGCTCTGCGCAGCGTGAGAAGGTAACCGCAGCACCAATGTCCACTGAACCAACCCACTCCCAATAGTGTAACCAGAAAACACGGAACACGCTCACTCACGAAGTGGGTTGTTTATACGAGTGCCCCTCCAACAACAACCTGCAGACGGGCTGGTGCTGGTCACTACAGCCACCCAGCACGATGTCAGGGACTTGAGGCAGAAAGAAATCGCCTATGTCACGAGACACACTGTTTAGTGCCACTGACATTTTTATATAGCAACATTTCTATGAAGAGAGAAAGGTATTATATACTGATTTACATTCTGGTGCAAGCTCTTTATCTCACTGTGGGACTATCACCTGAGCAGCACTGGTTTATACCATAGGACTAACTGCTTCTAGGCTGTCAAATCAAAATGAAAAAACACAAGGCCCTATTTTCTAGTTCTTATGTGATTTACTGTTCAAAGTAGAATTGAACATGGTATTACCAACACAATTTCAGAGACAAACTCTATGGAATAGAGTCCCGTGACTAGTGTTTGGTAAAAGCACTTTAGTTCTAGAAACTTCAACTTTCAGCAGCCCATTCAGTGAAGCGGCAAATCGACCAAACAGCTACCATTCTAAATTTCTTTTACGTGCCAGGCCAAACACTAGGCCAAATCCTTAACAAGGGCCTGATCATTTCTCTTTAAGGTACTAAATAATAGCAATAATGCCCTTAACATCCAAACTAAGCTACAGAAATAAGTTCAAGCAGCCCCAAAATGATTAAATATTCTCATCGTCACACACACAGGAATTTCTTTAATAGGTTTCTAACAAAATAAATGACTTGGATACCTATATATAGTGTTTTTCTTAACTAGGAAATCACTATCACTTTAACATACTAAACAAAACTACTTCTGTTTTGCTCTAAGGGTGTCAAACTCATTTCCATCAGGGGCCACATCAACCTCGCAGTTGCCTTCAAAGGGTCGAATGTAATTTTGGGACTAATAAATGTAAATGTAACTGCTCCTTAACTAGGGGCAAGGAGGTCAGCACTGCCTCCAAGTAGAAACAAGGTGCCACGCCAGATAAAACAAGGTGGAGGGCCAGATTCAGCCTGCAGGCCTTGTGTTTGCCACCTGTGCCTAAGAGAAACAAAGAAGTGGTAGCTAAAGCAGCTTACTGGATAAGGAGCACAGATCATATGTAAATTAAAATTAAAATAAACGAATGATTCCAACTACTTTTTACTACTTCCAGCTTTGCATGAGGTATAATTTTAAAATACACTCTCAAAGTTGTATCCAAATTTTGAAATAAATTCCATTTTACCAAGTGGCATTTACAGAAAACTGAATTTTACACAACCAATATTACTTTGTACTATTTTGACATAAAGTGCAAATGGCCACCCAATGAGAGAGTCATTCGACAAGCATTAAACCAATTTTATCAAGCCCAGCTCTCTCCTTGTTAAGTGAAATGGTCTAAAATACTCTCGGTAAGTGTCATCAACAGAATCACAATTTCAGTGTGTACGATTCGTGCAAATGTACCTCCATAACCTGAGTGAAATCACTGAGTGGTGCCGGTGCTGGCAGGGAAGTCCATCAGAACGGGGCCTGGGACCAGTGTTTCCCTACAACTCTCCCGATACGTCTGAGACCAACAGTCATGCAATTTAGGGGCAATTCTTGCACTTACAAATGCTCTCCGCTTCCTTTCCAATATTCAGTGTACTTTACTGTGCCAGCTAAATCATGAGGAATCAATCAGCAAGTATTACTAAACTTTGCCCCCAAATCGCCAATACCTATGGGTGGCGGGATTGCAAATAATTTTTTATTTTCTTCTTTCCTTTCCCCTAATTTTGATCAAGAGCAAATACAAATTTTTTAAAGGGTTTCTGAATTTTGTTTGAAATCTAACCAAAAGAGGCAAATTATTGAATCCTGGGCTTAACTTTTTTATACAAGGCATACAGTGAGGCCAAACACAACGTTCACTAAGCTCAGTGAATGTTGATACGGACACACAGGGCGAAGGTTATAATGCAAAGACCGTGTGACATGGTTTACATTTCCCTGAAGAAGTCATGCAGGTGTTACATGTGACCAAGGTAACATGATCATTGAAATAAATGACAATATTCTTGGGCATTTTCACAATGAATTTTTCCTCTAATCGAAACTGTCTGAATTAAAAGACAACATAGAAACAAATGACATAAAAATGCTTTCTTCAACAAATATTTAAGAAATAAATATACTGACTATAAAAGGTAAAAATATCAAAAAGAGGAAAAAATCAACTACTGCTTTACCTCTTTGTGTTTTATATCCAACTGACCCCTAAGAGTCTTCAGTTCCTGCTCACGGATGTCCAGGCAAGTCTCTAAAGCATGCGTCTGCCCTTCCCACTCGGATTTTTTATGAGCCACCATTATGTCAATCTGTTTCATGAGTTCCTGTAGTTCTGCTTCACAGGACGTCAAAAATCCCCTGGAAATAAGAACAGACCCTTAAGAACATGGAACATATGTCAAAGTGGCTTTTCATCTTTCAGATGCAAAAATAGAGCAGACGTAAACCTACTTGAGGTGGAACAACGTTGATAAATAAGTTGTCAGAAGCAAAGAACAGGATTTCCGAGCTTTTCCCTTTGATGTTCATATTAAGGTGATGACTTACCCCACAAAATACAGGTTCCAGCAGAAGTAAGGCCTGCATGAGCGTGGTTCATAGAGTAATAATATGGGTGTAATAATTTATACTTTTAATTTGAACATTTCACCCAAAACGTCATATGGTGTGCTTGAGTGTGATATTGTTATGTTACAGAATTACATGCTTATGACTCTGTGATAAAAGATTCTGTAATAAAAAGGGGGCATTATTTGTGCCAGATCCTGAATTTTTGTCTTCCTCTAAGAGCCAACCTAAAACCTTTCGGTCACACGCAAAATCGATGTTTTAAATCTGGCTGTGAGTGAGACTTCGACAACCAACAACCAGCACTTCTGTAATACTTCAGGGAAGCCTTCAGGAAGAATCCAGGCCAGCCAATGGCACATTCTCAGCTGGCCAAAATCAAAAGCCTTGGAAGCAAGTAGGCTATTGGGGAAATAACACAATTTTAAAAGCTGTGTCAAGAAATTCATCCTTGAGTCAGATTTATATCAACTATTTTTTTCCACCCTATTATTAGGAACTTACTGCAACCTGTGTGATTATTGTAAACTTCCTGATGTCCGTCAAAGTTTCAGGAAATGCCAGATATTAGACTTGGAAACAGAAGTGGACACAGATGTATGGGATGCAAAAAGGTTTCCAGGAACACTTACAGAGTTGTAACTAGTAAGGCTTAAATACTTTTTAAAAACAACATTGTTCTTAGTGTCACAAAGCCTCTGTCCCACTTTTGCTTTTAAGCGTAGAACATTTGAAGAGGGGTAAAGGCAAGCCACCAGCTTTACACCGCTGAGGTGAGGCAAATGCTCCGGGAAGAGATGCTACCCACGCATAACACGGATCAGCTCGGCTTTGGCTGGACACTTTTGCTTCTGTACCCAAAGCACAAAACAGTCAGAAGCATAACTCAAACATGCTGTTTAAACTTGGTGAGAAGCTTCAGGACAAAAGCAAACTTACCCATCACGTCCCCGATTTTGTATTCCTTCCAACAAAGCCTCCATGGCCAAATCCCCTTTGCTTTGGCAACTGGAGAAATAAAAACAGTGATCAGGAAAAAATTCAGTTTTTAAGTTCTAACATTTCCACTGACAAACATAAGAATGTCAATGAAAGCACACAAATAACAATAAGAAACTGTAGCGCTTCTTAGGATGACTATAGGAGCAGCCAAGGAATATCACTTCAAAAAATACTAGGAGCAAATGCACTGCAGACTAAGATAAAATAACTTAAAAGTGATCTGAATTGCTGTTGACACTCTCCCTACAGGACTGAAATCAAATACCTCATTGCTGTACCCCCGCTTCCTAACACAAGGGTGGACCAAGGCTGGAGGCGGGGTGCTAGAAGTAGAGGATGCTAACATAAACCCTCATTCATACAGGAGAAATTGGGGGTCACACATCAGAGAAAAAAGTGTAGCTTTTTGTTGTTGTTGTTGTTGTTTTTTAAAGAAAGATTACAAACAGGCTGAATGCCCTAAGCCTGAACTCCTTGGTCCATCACAGAAGTCCCTACTCACCCTCAACATGACAAATCCTTGAAGCTTCTTGGAACCCCCTCCCCTGACAGGCAGCTACGAGGGCCCCTCCTTCTCCACAGTGCACCCTTCCTCATCCTTAATGGGTTTTCACAACAGTTACACCACAGGGGAACACATCCTTTCTCCTTACCATCCATCCCTCAAGGGCAGAAAACCCATCTTACTCGTCCCTGATGCTCCAAAGCTTAGTGTAGCACTTCAGCATGGCTAGTGCTGGATGCATTCCACTAACCTCTGGTCAATCCCCCTCCCTTTTGTCTATCTCCCCACCCAAACTGGTCACAGCTGAAGAGCTACAAGGAGGAGTCTGGCAGAGAAAGGAGAAGGGAGACCAAAAAGACTGTCATAGAAAAGGAAGGACACCACAAAGGAAGGAAGGTGAGGAGAGAGGAAAGACCACCCTTAAATTAAGAAGCACTGGTGAGTGGTAGTAGCTACAGTATGATTCTCACCTACTGTCACAAATCTTCAAAGCATTAATCAATGTCAAACCACTTCTCACTCCTGAGACAATGCTTGTCTCCTTAAACCTTCAAAAACTCAATCATGAGTTACTCTTTTAGGTCATTCCCAAATACAATGGTGTGGAGGACCTGCCTCTTTGTCCTAACGCCTTGTCTAAAAATTACAAATACTTCTCTGAGGATTCTTTCATTCAACAAAGAATTCAGTGTTTACTAACCACTAGATACATACTGATGAAAGACATGGCCCTTTTCAAGGAATTAACAGTCCAGGATGGAAAAGAAAAAACCAAAAATGCGCTTGTTGAGGGAAACTTTAGTGCAGGAGGCATTCTCCTGAAACTCAGAGGATGAGAAAACTGGAGAACACGGCCACGGCGCGTTCTCTGCATCTGTTTCTGAAGTTCTAACAGGAGTGTTACACTATTCATGCATAAACATGGCAGAAAGGTTTTTTCCCAGTGAGTGAGTCCTTCATTAGACAAAATAAAAAGCTAAAGAGAAAGGTTTCCATGTCCTACTCCACTTTCTTTCAACCACGGTATGGCCCATTACAACACAACCCAGGCTCTGTGTTCTGGTCCACTCTAGAGGGCTGAGAGGCAGCAGAGAGTTCACCCAGTATCATGGAGATGGAGACCCAGCATACAGTCCCACTCTGCAACTGACTAGCTTTGTGTCCTTGGACTTCGGTTTTTGCTTCTATAAAATGAGGAATATGAACTATAATCTCCTAGCTCTTCCAGCTTTTTCAGGGGATTCTAACAGTCAGTTAAATGTCCACTTGTAACTAGCATCCTCTTAACAACTATACATGGATATGTATTAAATATATAGGAAAGTACTATTATTTAAAATTATCATTAGTAAAACTATATTTCTTTAGGTCATGTTATTCTTAGACATTAATATACTTAAAATACATATTATTAATACACATTTAGTAATATACAATACATTGATATATTTTTTGGATGGCATTATTTAATAATTAGCAGCATTTATAACAGAAGCTAAAAGTCATTGAGTGCTCAACGGTTCTGCCTTATACCTGCTGTCTAATTCATTATCCACACACTCCTAAAGGACAAATACTACCACTCTAAGGAAACCGAGGTTCGGAGGCTTAAATAACTTGACTGTGGTAAACTAAAATTATAGTTGTAGGATTGAAATGCAGGCAGTGTGGCTGCCGACTCTCAGCCAATGTACAATATTTATATATTATACAAAATTCCAGATTTTAAAATACCTTTATATCTTCTTTTGGTTCAACAGAGTCTTCCTGGAAATAATCGAAATCAAACCAAATCGAAATCAAACCAAATAGAAAAGTCTAAATACAGGAAAAATGTAAGCAGAAGTATGACAGGACTATCATGGCCACCAGGTGGCAGCACAACAGTAAAAACAGCCCACATAAGGGGAGAAATTTCCCTTTCAGAAATCAAACCAATGATCTAAGACCAAGAGATCCATGTTTTTAAAGGTGGGTGGGGAGGGGACCAGCAGCATCCTCTCTGTAATATAATCTTACTAATGTGTAGTGTGTTTCTTTAACAAGATTCTCACCATCTATGTGAGTAGCTGTCAAACAACATCAATTCTCATTCCTTAAGAGTCCTGTAAGTAGCAAGGACTCAGACTATCTGTGGACCTTTCTCATTTTAGTTTCTCATAGCTACATCTCTAACTCCTTTCCTAACCCTCATTCAGCTCTATGCGCTATGTCACTCTGCTTTCTTCTTTGCCTGTGCCATGTGATAATTATGTGAAATTACATATTCTTTGCTCATAGTACTGAATATAAATTTCAGTAATTAGTGTTTGGTAATCTGCCTCTAACCCCTAGCCTCTAACATCGATGCTAATGTGGTTAAATGGAAACTGTGCAGCTCTGCAGTTGTTACAGGGCAATCTTAGTCTTCTCTGCGTTTGGACCAAGACATCGACAGACAAAAGTTATTAATTATTAACTCTCCTCTGGAATGAAAACTGTTTAAAATCAGTGAAATCTGGAGTAGGATGGTTAAAGGAAATACAAGGTTTTTCACAAGTCTGAGAAGCAGGGAAACACACTATATTAGGGAAACAAATAATCCAAATAGGATATCTGATAATGGATCCTTGAAATCTGAGATCTGAATCCTTGAAATTCATTAACATATTTCTAGGACTTTAAGAGCTAGAAAGGACCCAAAGACCCCCAATTTAACCTCTTCATTTTACAGATCAGAAAAAAATAGAGAGAGTACACAGCCACAATAAAATTACTCACAAGATGGGACACAGGAAGAAAAAAACTCTGAGCAGAATTACAAATAAATGTGTACTAATAGAAAGGACATGCCTAGCCATCAAATCTCACTGAAAGCAGGAGAACAATGCTGTCCCTTACCTGCCTTGGTGTTACTATGATTACAAAGGTCTACAGCTCTCGGATATACCAAGGCCAGTCTAATAAACTATTGGTATAATTTACCATTGCCCAGAAAGGCCCCTAAACTTAAGGGGGGAAAAATCAGCAGATAAAGTATCAAAGAAGTTTTCCAAAATAAAAATGTAAAGCACTTTCTAAAGTGTGACTCAAAATCCAGAAGAAATAAAGGAAAAGACTGACAAATCTGAGCAAATAAAAATACATTTTTATCCAGGAGCTATGCCATAAACAAAGTTCATGACAAAAGACAAATGACAGTGGTATTAGAAAATTTTAAATCACAAAGGCTTAGTTATCCCAATATACTGAGAACCTAAAAATTGAAGGGGAAAAACAAATCTATAGAAAAATGGGTATAAAGCATGAACAAGTAGCTCATAGAAAAAGAAATGTAAATAACGTTCAACATATGGAAAGGTGCTCAATCTTGCTGAACAAATTTAAAATACACTAAATCACCCTTTCTTCTGTATCTGATTAACCACAAATTAAAAGCCTGACAATATATATTCTCAAGGCCTGGGAAGACCAGCAGCCACGCACACTGCACACAGGAACGCAGAACGGTACAGCTACTACAGAGGAGATTTTGGCAGTACCTAACCACTGGTCCATATGCATTTATTACCCTTTATCCAAAAGTGCCACTTCTAGAAAACCATTCCAAAGATACACTGGCAAGAATACAGAATCACATGTGCACAAGGATATACATCACACAACTATATGGAATAGTAGGAAAAAACACGAACACTTATCAATAGGAGACGATTTCAATACCCATCCACCAATGAAACACTAAAACGCTGTAAAAGGGGTAACACCCTCTGCACGCTTCCATGGAGGAATATACAGGACATATATTAGTAGGTAGGAAAAAGCAAGATACAAAACAGTACATGCGAATACTACCTTTTATTAAAGGGGAGTACATATATGCGTGTGTGTATATATATATAAAGTGAATATATATAAAATGTATATGTGTGTATATGTACACATACAAAGATATAGATATATATCTAAGATCTACAGATATAATGCAGTTACTTTTAGAAACAGATAAACCCAAAACTAGTAATTATGACACCTATAATTAAGGGAATAGGAAGGAGGAAACAGGAATGAAAGCTCGACTTATCTGGATGTACTTTCTTTTACAGACACTTGTTTTATAGAAATTATGCCAATGTTTTACATATAATAAAACAAATCCAAATGGAAAAAAAGCAGGATTGAAAAAATGAAAATAAAATGAAATAAGTCAACTATCAACTAGATATCAGCCTAGCCACAGAACAAATTGTTTCATGCCTTTAAAATGCAACAGTCGCAGAGCGCACATCCAAGAGGAATACGTACTAAGAAAAAAAGAGTACTGCAAAAAAAACCCGAACACTATTTAGGAATCAAATTGTTGATAATAAAACTGGTAGTGTTCATTTGAAACTGTAACATATAATATTGGATAAGAAAAAAGTAATTATGTTAATGACATTAGGTACCAATATTTTCAGCAAAAGAGAAAAAGATACAAACATAAAACCAAATATGCAAAAATATATAAAATTAAAATTAAATTAGAAATACCATTGTGAATTCTGTATATTCCTCTTTTAAAAATATATTTCCTAATTCTGGCCACTGTAAACCCTGGAACAAAGGACCAGCCCAGCAGCAAGAGTCCTTCCAGCCCCCGACGCTGACCTTTGAACACCACCTCCCACTCAAAGGAGCCAGGCTTCTCAGTGGCCAGAACGTGTAATGGCCAGGAATATGTTTTACCAGAAAATGAGAAAATTATCAAAGACTGCTGGTCATATTAAAGTGGACAGGACCAACTTACAGGGGCCACCACTAGGCACAAACAGGATAATTTGAGTATCCAAAAAAAAAAAAAAAAAAAAAAGGCTGGCCAATAGGTTGAAACAGTTTAAATTTATGCAAGTCAATAAGCTGATGATTTTTTTTAAAAAGTCAAAAACCCTCATGGTTACCTTTGGAGGTTGTTATGCCACCAACTCATTACTGAAGTCTGAAAATAGAGGGAAAGAATTAAGCATTTTTCTTGCCTTTCCTGTACAAATTGTATTTCAAACAACTGATGGTAGTTAAATAAATAGTTCATGGGAAAAAGTTCTTCATGAAGGATTTCCAACTAACAAATACTGAAAGAATGACAGAATATAATATGGTGATCAGAAAATCACCATATTATAACCCCTAATGCAATAATGGATATAGGCCATCTAAATCCATGAAAAAACTTCACCAATAAGTGAAAGGTTCATGAGGGGTTTCATGATGGATGGACAGGGCTGGCAACACCTAGGCCCATTACGCTGCTCAATCTTAACATCACAAAAAGAAACAACTCATTGCCTCTATGATAATTAATGCAACAGGAAGTGTACAGCACCACCTAGGATATCTTCCTGTCTCCCCAACAACAAAAAAGTCAAGGCTGAATCTGATCAAGCTTCTAGACTAGTTCTGTTCAGCAGAATTTTCTGCAATTATGGAAACATTTTATATCTACACCAGTCAAACGGTAGCCACAAGGCACCTGACTGCCCAGCACTTGAAACGACGCTGACATGGAATAGGGACTGAATTTTTAGTTTCACTTCGATTTCATTCATTTAAGTAGTCACAGCTGACTGGTGGCTACTATAAGCGGATAGTGGCATTCTAGGTCTAAATGTTGTTTTAAAGAAAATAAAGGAAATAGATTTACATGTTAAAGGATACCATGCGGATGCAATCAGCTAACTCTAGAATATTAGGGGAGCAAGGAATTGCTATATTTAAAATTTAAAAGGTGTATCAACCAAATGCAACACATGTATCTCTAAAGGATTTTGATCCAAATACGTTAATTATAAAAAGACATTTAAGGGACAGTGGGGAAATCTAAACCCAGACTGAATGCTGACATTATGGAATTTTTATGTATTTTCATAGGTGGGTGACAGTACTGTGCTTTTGTAAAACTGAAAAAACAAACCTAGGTCTTGGAGAAAAAAAACTAAAACTAATGTAACATAAAAATAAAAAATTCAGTTCCTGAAACGTATGTCAATGTTGGCTTCAGATGAACTTTAAATCAGGCTGACTTTTTTTTTTGAAGTAGGAAGCTCTGAGAGTGGACTGCTGATGCTGTGACTACTGGCCACCTCTGCTGCATACACTAAGAAGGACCAAGGACAGGTCTTCCTTTTAATGGGAGAAAATGGCGTCAGTACAATTAACATGCACAGTTCCTACAATCCAGTTAATTTTTAAACCCAGAATCTACACACATTTTAAAGAACTGTGTGACTGTTTATAAATCTCTAGCACATTTTACATTGTATTTTTTACTATATTGTACTGACCACTGTTAATGATACAATCAAAGAGCAAGGTCAAGATGGCACTACACCAAATAAGAAAATAATACACTCTTATTATATCTTTAAGTTACACTTTTAAATCTAAATGTAAATATTTGAAGGTAACATGTACTGATGATCCCTATTATGATTTCCTTTTCATATCTATAACAGTAAGTGCAAGCATGTGGAGGACACTGTATAACTATAAGGTACCTACCCACACTTGATTAAAGGAATAAAATAACACTTAAGATTTCAGGAATCAGATGTAAAGCTCAAAAAAAACCATTTTGTGCAAATAAGTATACTGTAACTACACATGAAGTCTAGTCACTGACAACAGACTCATCTTCACTCTCTGATGTTGTAAGAGACATAAGAAAAAACACATAATAAGCCTAGTATTTGCCGTCTTCATATCTTCATTATTAAAGTGTTCCTGAGGAATCACCCCTTTCACACCCTCACTCTATTTTACTTCCCAACTCGTGACTTGCATGAAACAATCCCTAGTTCAAGGTTCCCGAACTTCAGTCCCTCATGACTTCTACCACATTTCTGTCCCTTCCGTACTAACATTAACGTTTTTAAACTAGCTCACTTTTAAAAATTGCTAAACTTCCCACCATAAATGAGCCAGCATCCCCTGCTTTTGATGATCTAAGTTGCAACAATGCTAGCAAGCTAATAAGGTAGGACCTGCTAGGCGGGAAGGTAGCCCCCAGGGATCCCTGCCCGGAAGAGGTGGACAGACCCGCGGGTGGCTCCGCCCGGGGAGCTGAGGAGTCAGGAGCAGCTCATCTGCTCCGCCATCCTCCTAGCCCCCCAGGGTCTCAGGGAAGGGCTGACCACCTGGCTAGCCCGGGCGGCACAGCGCCTGGCAAGGCCATATCCGCCTTCCCGGGACCGCTGGGTGTACGCGGCGGGGCCGAGGGGCGGGGCGCCGGAGCGGGCCCGGACTGGTGGAGGCGGGCCTGGCGGCCTCCGGGCCGCTGGGGAAGCCAGCCCCGGGCCATACAGCCGCTCGGCCAGCGGCACCGCCGCGGCCAGCTCAGCCTCCGGACTTGGACACGCCCGCCCCTCGCCTGCCCTCCTTGCGCACATGCAGTTAGAGGGCTGCCGCGCGCGCTCGCGCGCGTGCGCCCGAGCCTTCCCGCCGTTACCTCCGGCCGGGGACGCGCACGCGCGTCACCGCCAACCTGACGTCCAGCCTCCGCCGTCCGCACGTTCGTTCCTCCCCCTGCCCGCTCACTTTTAATGGAAACCACCTCCTTCCTGCCCGCCCCGCTCCGCGCAAGCAAATAGGCTCACTCACTTCCGGGGATCGGAGGAAAAGGCGTGCAGATGACGTGGTGCCGAGGGTGGGCTCCGGCGGCCGCGGGTACAGCGCCGGGTCGGGTGTCGGTAAGGGTTTTCCGCACCCCTAGCCTAGGTTTTGGAGTGCGGGAACGAGTTCGTTCCACAGCGTCACATCTCCCCCCCAGTCCCATCGGTCGAGGCCGTGTCTTCATTTCATCCGCTTCATCACTGCTCTTACCGCACGCCTGATCGAGTAGAAAAGGACTTGGGTGGCGGGCTGGGACGTGTTCCTCTCTAGCCACCCTCCCTCTCCGCCCCGCTTCCAACTTTTGTATATCCAGCCTGAGGCCGGAAGTCGGTGCTGTGAGGCGCCTCGCACACCTGTATAGATGGTGGTGGCCTGCGAGGGTCATTTCTAGGGAGGAAAAAAGGCCTTGCTTTGATATTGTAGCTATGTATTTACAGAGATGGATAAAAGATGCCCCTGCCCGGGGGAACGCACGCACCGGTGTCAGAAAAGAGCATGAAACAGGCAGTGTGACAAACTCCCCAACGGATCGTTCAGTGTGCACGGGGACCTGGGAGGGCGGGTACCGCGCTCCGCTCCGCTCTGCGTAGGGCAGAAACAGGGCCTCCTGCAGCAACCAAGGTTTTTTTAGACCGGCTGTGGGTTAGTTGGGGGTGGGAAGACGGGGTGCGGAGGAAGAGGAGACAGCATTCCAGGATTAGGACTATCACACACGTGTAAGAAAAGTTTATCAGGAAACTGGTAGTAGTTAATGCTGTCGAGTAGAGCAAATGCCTGGGACAGTGGCCCCGTCCTGACGTTGCCTCTCATGATGTTTTCCAGCCCCTTAAGAGTGAAAACACCTTAGCGCCTAACTCTGGAAATGGGGTGTTGACCCTGATAATCTAACGCCCATGTTGAATTTGGAAGGAAAACTACAGGTTAGTGATGGGGGAAAGAGTCATTTAAGTGTAAAGGATGGAAAGTATGACAGGATTAGAGGTGTCTGAAAGAGTAACAGGTGAAAAACATTGAGGCCAAATTGGGGAGAGAGGTGTTAAGGAGTCCTTGATACAAAATTTACACATAACAGTGGGAGATGATAATACCTGAGCAGTCAGTCACAGAGCGGGCCAAATAGGTGTTTGGTGGACAAGAAGAAAGTATTTGAGGGCAGAATGCCTGCTGCAGCTAGAATGATTTGAGAAAACTTTGCCAAAAAGGGAAAATCTGTGTGGGCCTGGGAAAACCAGCATGTTTTGATCAACAGAGAAAAGGGAGGGAAGGTATCACAAAAGCCAGAGCATGAAGGACAAAGGAGTGGCAGCCAGAAAAAGGAAGGATCCTGTGAGACAGGGACTCTGGAAATATAACTGGAACTAAGGGTAAGGACCCCTTGTGTGTAAATTTCCTAAAGATTGGATCCTTCTTGTTTTGGGTTAGTCACTGAGTACTTCTGGATTAATTCTTGTGTGAAACATCAAGACCTTATCTGGTTCCCTGGTTGCAAAAGTACCTGGGTACCTTTTGCTTCAGTTTCGCCTCATTCTTTATCATAGGGGTACAAACCCTTCTCCCATCCCAACCTGTATAATTATTACCCAAGTATTAGGGCAATTTTGCAGTCATACTGTTGGGGACAAGCACAGGCCTATGTGAAGGAGTTGGATTCCACTCCCAAAGATTGTGTCTTGTATGAGTCTTCATACTCTAAGAAGTGGGGGTACTGTGAGTACCTTTGGTGCCATGGAATTCCAGGCTATCGGGAGGGCTGTTTGGAAGCAGGAGGCATGGTAGGGTGACACCTGTGATGAAAAGTAGCCCAAACTTGGAAACAAGGAACCCAGAGGTACCTTCCAAGCTGACTACTGCCATTTAGACTTGGGCAGGGGGGATGAGGAATCAGCCATGGTAGGTAAGCATCTTGTCTGGGCATTGAAGGGTGCGCAACATTGAGAATCAGAGGAACCCCAAAGGGAAGAAGAATCAAGCAGCATAGGGTCCTGCCACCATTGCTCACCTGGAGGTGTTTCTTCCAGGACCCAGTCTGGGCGCCTTAAGAAAGGAGGCCTTGTCCTTTACCAGCTCAGTGGAGGATTTCTGTCAGGTCTGTGGTTGGCCAGTCTGTATAACCCGGTTCAGTGTTACCTCAGTATGTTCATTTAGCTTCTTAGCCTAAGAATGCCAATATTAGAGCCAAGGCAGGTGGCAACTCTTGTAAAAATGGTGCAGGAAAGGCAAGAGAGACCGGAGAGGAGACTTCGCTGTGAGTCAGAGACTCATCAAAGGCATCCTGAACAGGGAAAGGTGAAAGTGCAAGTTAGGAGAGAAGAGCTACATGCTAGGTGTTTTATGGCGTCATAACAGAGGACCTCAGATATAGTGCCTTCCTATCACACTGTGACACTGGTGTGTCAGCTGGGCTGTGTCCGATGTCCAGCGTACACTGCAAAGCATCCATCGCCAGAAGGGAGAGGAGGAGTGGAGTGGGGAAACAGGAGGGACTGTGATCATAGAAATAAGTTGTCGCTTGACCCAGGTGAGATGAGCCTCCAGGGTGGTCCTCTGTGAAAAGACACGTCCAGGCTAAAAAGCCTGGGAAATCCTAGTGCTGGGTTACAACACCTCCTGGGTCTTTATGTGTTAAAAATAACTTCTTTGGCTTACAGATTTGACAAGATCGAAGCTGCAGGAGAATGGACAGTGAAGTACAGAGAGATGGAAGGATCTTGGATTTGATAGATGATGCTTGGCGAGAAGATAAGCTTCCTTACGAGGATGTTGCAATACCACTGGTAGGCTATAATCGGTGCTAGGGATGATGGGTTAAAGGGGTGACCTGGTGGGCCTTGTAGAGGTAAAATGTCAGTGGGCAAATAAACTAGTAGAGCAAAGCAGTGAAAGCTCTGGAGTCCACTAACTTGAGAAGCTTCAGGAGAGCATCTAGACTCTATTTGAAGAGAAATGTGGGTCAGAGCTGACGTGACCAGCTCAGGTAGGGGTCATTTCAGGACTGGAACCCCGGTCTTCTGAGCCATTTTCTGTCAAGTGCACCAAAGCTAGTAAGCCAATAATGAGAGTTCAGTGCATCAGGCAGGGAAGGCTACAAAGCAGTGGCATATAAGCAATGCAGTATTTCTTACTTCCCTGCCTATGGCTTGTCAGTCTGTTGACATTTTTTAAAGCTCACATTCTTGGAACACACACCTGTCCTAAGTTCCCTGGAAAATCTTCAAAAGACATCTGGCTTTTCTTCTTTTGCCTTTAGACCAGCAATCTCCTGGAATATGCCTTTCTGCCCTCTGGGAAACCGCCCTGCAGGGAGTCTGTTAAACCTTATGTCAGCAATGGTCTAAAAGTTTTGCTTGTGTACTTGCTTATTAAATACCCCGTTTGTGTCATGGAGGCCTAGAAAGAACACAGAGCTCAGACACCAGGGACTGTTTTTCTTTGGAATGTTCTGGCTGTCCCAGGAAGAGCTATTGATAAGACAGAGTTTGCGGAGGGACTGCCGCCCCTATTACAGAGAACGAAACTTCGGTTCACCTACATTTTCACTGAAGAATAAGAGATGATAATGTGTTCAGTGAGTAACACACATATCAAATAATAAGCCAGGGCTTAGTTCAAGTTTACAAAAATAATAAAAAAAAAGAGAGTGTAATGAGAATTAACAGCTGCAACTTGGTGAGCACCAGTTCTTTGCAATGGACTAGGGCTGAAATTTGACGTGCATCATTTCTGATCTTGGAACAGCTTTGCCAGGGCGGTGGTGTCATCCCCATTTTCTGGGAGGGAAGTAGGATCAGAGAGGCAGAACTTGCCCTGGGAGGGGTATCTGAGGAATTAGACTTCATGCCTAGGTCTGCGAGGCTCCAGACCCTGTCCTGTAAACTTTGGTTTCTTTCATTCCACAAGCATTATAATAATCGTGATAATTATTTACTTATATATGTTACCTCTCTAGACCTTCAGCGGCTAGATTATGTGCTGGATTATGTGAGCATAAAATACAGTGTCTGCCCTTGGTGTGTGTGTGTGTGTGTGTGTGTGTGTGAGTGTGTGTGAGGGGGAGGGGTCTATAGAGGTAACACATAGACATAAATAATTATAATAATATAATCGTAAGTGTTCTAAGTGGGGGTCATGGATGGCCACCATAGTATAAAGTGGCTCATTGCCTGGTGGGCATCAGGAAAGGCCTCAGAGAGAATGTAATATTTAAGCTGGTCATAAGGGAGGGCCCAGAGTTTCATGGGGGTGGACAAGGGCACCCCAGCGGTGGGAACACATGTGCAGAGGCTCAGAGCTGTCAGCATCTTCAGGGAGAGCAAGGTATTCAGTGTGAATGGAGAATATGTTTGTCAGGAAAGGTCAGCATGAAAATTTGGACCAGGTTTTGAGAGGAACACTTGATACCATGCTTGGACCTCATCCTGGGGATACTCAGGCATGAAGGGTCTTCAGAATCGAAGTCTGCCATGCTTAAAATCAGGTTTTGGAAAATCAGGTTGGCAGCATTGTCACAGAATGTCTGCCTTGGAGAAAGGGGCAAGTGACAGGGCTGAGAGACCAATGAGGAGACCATTAGGCAAGGGAGGAGGGTCTGGACATGCTTGGCAGGATTCAGGGACCATTTGTGTGATGGGGGATGAAGGAGAGGGAAATTTCCATGCTGACTCCCAGGTTGCAGCCTGGCCCTGACATAATCCATGTCTTTTCCCTTGTCTTGTGATGCTAAGGCATTGTGCATATCAGCTTTCTGTGCTGCCTAGCAAGTCACCCTGAAACATAGTGGCTGAGAACTGTAGCTACTTCTGTGATTTTGTAGCTCAGCTAACAGGTCTTCATCAGCTCAGCTGCTCCCTGCTGGACTTGCTTGTGTTCTGCAGTCAGCCAGAAGGCTAGCTGGAGTCTGGGTAACTCAGGACTTCCTCACTCTGGCAGTTACGCAGGCTGTGAGCTGGGACAATCAGGTGGCTAGGCCACAGTCTCTCATTATGCAGGAGACTAGCCCCGACTTCTCATGGCCATCTCAGGGTCCAAGAGCACCTTCAGAGCACACCACAGGCTTCCTGGAGCTGACCCTCTGGCCCTGCCCCTGCTTCCTGTTGGCCAGAGCAAGTGACCTGGCCAGTCCCTGTCCAAGACTGGAGAAATAGACTGCCTTTCCTTTTCATAAGAGTAGCTGTGAAGAATCATGGTCATTTTTACAATATGCTGTAATAGATGGTTGCATTTATGATACTTTGTTTTCCAAGCACACATGAAATTTTATGTGTTGGCATTCATTGCCAAGAGTCAATAGTGACCAAATGGAAGACATCATTTAGAATGTATGTCACAGATGGGGTGACGTTCAGCAAAGTTGCCTGCCTCTGAATTACATAGTTTATTAAGCAAGGACTTGTTTATGCTTTGAGAGCTATAGCTAATTATTGGAACCAAACTTTCACTTCAAGTTTAGGTGTACTATTGCTTTACAGTAAATGGTAGTTCTTTCAATTTGTACAAGTATGTTTGAATTTCAGTCTTAATACTTGTAGAGCAAGAAGATATATGTGATTCAAATATACTTGTCATAAGTTGTTTTATGTATACTGAACATAATTCTAAAGGAGAAAACATTATTATATTCATATACTGTAAATTGGAATCCATTGGAAAATCTTAAGTCTGGATATTGAGTAAAAGGTTTCCCTAAAAAAAGTGTAAATTCAGATAATTAAAAAGAAGTATATTGGTATCAGTGAACTCTGATACAAAGAAGAGTCCTGGTAGTAATGAATTTAAATTTGAAATAAAAGGAAACTTTGTTAAAAGTTCTCACCACACACACAAAAATGGTAACTGTGAGGTGATGGATGTGTTAACTACCCTTATTGTAACTGTTTTACAATGTGTATGTATCAAATCATCACACTGTACACCTTAAACTTACAGAATATTATGTGGAAATTAAATCTCTGTAAAGCTGGGCAGAAAAATATGTGTATAGGAAAATTATTCCATATTCTACAGTAAGTGTGGCCTGTGATTTACCATTTTAAGCAAATGCTGGCAGCGTGTGAATTGGTCATTTGCCATGTTTTATGTTGCCTGACTCCACCACTAGGGGGTGGTCTCATATCATGTTACCTTTTCACAGCTCCCCATTTAGCTCCATTATAATCTAGGCATGTTGGGTGCAGGAGAGTTTTTGAATACATTTGTGCTTAAGGACTATGCAGCGAATGTGATATTCTATTAAGCCCCCCCCCCCAAAAAAAGAGACAGTATTGGCTCTTCTCAGCTCTCCCAGCCACTACTAATAATAGCAAATACTCCTTGAGCGTGGGATGTCCCATGCAGTGCTGAGCACTTGTTCTGAATTACCGCATTTAGTCTCACAACAGTCCTCTGAGGTAATGGCTCCGTTGTCCTCTCATTTCCAAAGAGGGAACAAAAGCTCCAAGGGTTTGAATATCTTGCCTGAGTAACCCAGCAAGCAGTGGAGTCATGGCCTTGGATCCTGGTGGCTTCTGGAAGCTCATGCCCTTAGCCTTCTGCCGCGTTGCCTCCTGCACAGCAGCTGCAAGGCCACAAGACCTTCCTGGAGAGGACCTGAGCAATAACTCTGACACTTCCTCACCTCTCCTTATTCTGGCTCTTTCTTTGGGATACACTGGTATCAATCATGCTGCCTATTTCTAGGAACTCAGGTTTTAATTCTACACGCTTTTGAGTTTTAAGGAGTTTGTTAATGTACAGGATACTGTTGTTCTGAATGTCCCTTGTACCTTTTCAGAATGAGCTTCCTGAACCTGAACAGGACAACGGCGGCACCACAGAGTCTGTTAAAGAACAGGAGATGAAGTGGACCGACCTGGCCCTGCAGTACCTGCACGAGAACGTCCCCCCCGTGGGAAACTGACGCCTGGCTCCCTTCTTGTGGATGAATTTTTTTTTAAATACGTAGATACTGAAGGTTTTCTTTTAGTCTCCTAATTCAAATCTTTTAGTGATAGGTCAGCACTCAAAAATGTACACCCACTTAGTTTGTGGCAGCAAAGTGCAATGTGCAAATACTCACCAGAATGAGAAACTGGTTGAGATTTCTCAGGAATGCAGAATATTTGGCTCTTTGAACCTAAAGTTCTTTATTCCCAAGCTTGTGTTTGAACATATTTGGTTAAACGTTTGCCTTTAACTCTAACTTTGCTTTACTTACCAGAGTTTAACACTCCCCAACTGCTTAAATGTGTCCTGTGACAGGCGATGGAAGGTATGACAGGGAGGGCTTAGAAAGAGGAAGCCAACACAAGGAGAATCGCCGGCTTCTCCTGCACCCCCTAGGAGAAGCAGTCTGAGTGGGTGTGTGGGAAGCCTGGAAACGTAATAGGTATTTGGAAGCACATTCACTGACAACTGGGGTTCCTGAGACTCCCCGTGATGTTTTCAAACTTTGGATACATCAATAAATTAAAGAGTATCTGACAGTTCCCTCTACTTTCTCTACCACTTCTTTTGATGTTTCTAGAAGGGATGATTGGCTGGATGGACTACTAGTTTTATCCAGTAATGGGACTTGACTTCTCAAAGCCCTTTGAGACAGAACCGAAACACTGTGAAGTCAACATTTACTTATACAATTGTATGAGAACTTGTATTTTGCAAAACGTGTATCTCCTAGAATTATTTGCCTTAGTTAATTGGCGTCTGTCTTTTTCTCTATCCAGATTATAAACTCTATGGGAGGAGACCCTGGTTTATACTTTTATCTCCATCATTGAAAAACTGAAAATACTGAGTAATTGAAACCTCTCTTATCTTTCGTTACTAGATCTTTCTCTTTACCTGGCTTTTAGAAGGAGAAGTATATCACAAAACAAGTGAGCTGATTTTAGGGTTGCAGTGATAACACTGTAGCAACTCTCCTGTAATCCAAATACATCCAGGCTAAGGGAGATCCCTGTGCACCAGCGTTTTGCTGAGAAGTCATTCAGCTTAGAATAAAGACCCCAAGGCACCAGTCCCTCCGATGACTAAAGAAAACAACCCAGTAGAAAAGAGAACTACAATATTTGGAAAAAAATTTTATACCAAGAGAAAGCTTTTCAAAAAAAACTAAAAGTACCTAGAATGTTCTTCCACATTCTAGTTAAATGAGGGTTTTACTACAACTGTGTTTATGGTATGTAATATCTAAAATACTGACCTCTACTTAAGAACTTAGCAGCCCTGGCTGATGTGGCTCAGTGGACTGAGCACAGGCCTGTGAACCAAAGAGTCGCTGGTTTGATTCCGAGTCAGGACACATCCCTGAGTTGCAGGCCAGGTACCCAGTAGGGCGCACATGAGAGGCAAACACACATTGATGTTTCTCTCCCTCCCTAAATTAAATCTTAAAAGAAAAAAAACTTAGCAGACGTTCCTATGAATCCAGCCTTGCTTGTGGGCCCAGCCTTTCTCAGGAATGTTGGTAGACCCATGAAACTAATTTAAAGTAGTCTTGATTTCAACTGAATCAGTATGATACCTGAAAGGTAGACAGCAGCTGTCGGTTTATCTGCTTGTCTTATTACCCTCACCTGAGAACTGCCCACTCGCCAAGTTTGTGACCTGTGACCTGTGAGATGGCAGAATCAGCTCATTCCTGTGATTTCCAATTGTGACATTCTGGGAAGAAAAAAATAGAGGATGTCACTTAGGTTGGGTTCCTAGAAGCAAAGCCTGAGGCACTTTCTTGTGCGAGGGATTTTATAGAGGCTGTGCTCAGGAGAAAGCTGTGAGAGTAGCAGGAGAGGGCGAGGGCAGGGAGAGGTGAGCAAAAATGAGGCTTCGGCTGAAGTCTGACCTCGGGCATCCCACAGGACCTATGGAAAGTGCACCCAGACTTTTCCCACTTGAGACCAGAGAGGCCTGGCCTTTGTGTGCAGTATGCTGTGAGTTGGTCGTTGCCTGGGTCCCTCCCAGGTGTGGCCATGGGGTGTGACTTCTGAGAACAGGGCAGCTCTGAGCTCTTACAAGCAAACACAGTAGCTAGGGAATGGGCACAGACAGTAGATAGAGAGTGTCTGGGCCCCAACAGTGCCTGCCACAGGTACGAGGTGTGACTGGGAGACCTGATTCTGATTGGTCCCCAGTTAAGGGGAGTTATGGAAAGACCTTGTGACAAATAGCTTTTATAGCACATGTTTTGAAATTTAATTTTGTTTCTGAATTTGTCCTACTCTCCAAGGAAGTGGCCAGGCCATTTGTGGTCCTGTTCACAGCAGAAAGCAGACATGCTCAAAAGCCAGCCTGCCCCTTGTTCGGGAAGCAGGGAAGCGGGGAGAGAAGGAGCCTCTGCAGAGTAGTAGGAAGCAGTGTCCCAGTGGCTGGTGGTACCCAGGGACACGGCGAACTTCAGAGAGTCATGGTCTGGGGGGTGCCCAAAGGAGACCTGAATCCCAACACTGAGTCTTCCAGCTGAGACAAAGACCCTGATGCCTTGGAGCCACCACCTCCTTCCAGGGTGCCTCAGAGTTGGCAGTGAGGATAGCAGCAGCAACCCAGATGGACTGAAGAGCAGAGGTCCTTGCACACTTTCCAGATCAATCACGAGCATCCTAAATGCTTGTGAGACCCAGAGAAGAACGGAACACTCTAGTGACCATAGATTTAATTTCTGCTTCAGCACTGCACATTGAGGCCAATCAGATTTGGAGAAAATGTGATATTTCTTGACCCTCCTTGAGTTTTTGAGCCAGCACCTGGAGGATGAGTAGGAGTGGCCAGGGGATGAATTGGTGGGATAAGGGATGATTGCAGAGAGAGGGAATTGCACAGAGCTGGGAGCTGGAACTGGTACTACAAGCAAGGTGGGCGGGAGGGCTGGAGGAGCTGGGGGTGGTCTGATCAGATTATATTTTATATTTTTAAATATAAGGCTCTGGTTTTGAGTAGGCAGGAATAGAAGTGTGGAAAGGCAGAGCTTTGCATTGGCTCAGGTGAGGGGATGGTAGCTTGGACTAGCAAGATGGAGATGGAAATAGAGGAACTTGGAATAGCGCTTACAGGTAGAATTGTCCTGTAGATGGGTAGATGTGCCTGCTGAGAGGTGTATTCATGAGGACAGCGCCCTGCATCGGTTTGTGTGGTTTTAAAGTGACTGGAGTGCCCAGTGTGAGCCCCTGCCTTGTGACCCAGGGGAGAATTCCCTGAACCAGATACAGAACTCCAGATGCAGCCTCTGTCCTCTGGAAGCAGAATCTGGGTCCAGGAGCTGCCTGCCCTGGACCCAGTCATTCTCACCGTAAACGAATTCCAGTGTGGGCTGTCTGATCCCAAAGCCCATGTCTTCTCCCCAGACTACGTGACTTCCCCATAAAGCCTTCTGTGATCACTCCATTCCGAAATGGGAAGAAAATTCCATTGCGATATCGAGAACTTCAAAATGTTGACCTTGTGCCCTGGCTGGTGTGGCTCAATGGTTGCGTGCCGGCCTGCAAATCAAGGGGTTGCCAGTTCAATTCCCAGTCTAGGGCACATGCCTGGGTTGCAGGTGGGTGTACAGTGGCAGGGCGTGCAGGGGGCAACCACACGTTGTCATTTCCCTCTCTTTCTCCCTCCCTTCTCTGTCTAAAAGTAAACAAAATCTTTTTTTAAAATGTTGACCTTGTTTCTATATTTGAGATAAAGAACTGAATCATTTTTATTAGGAACCCAGGAGTCACGCAACATTTAAAAAATTAACCTATTACCAAACCCATATATAACTCATAACTTCAGCAGCATGAACCATATTGTTGTCACTGGTTTGTATACAAGGTTAAATCCCCAGGGTGTGTTTTCCAATTTTGGTACATTGAGAGTGGACAGTTTAGTGTCAATGCTAGTTAGTGCTCTACCAGCAGGGGGTGCTCAATTCCTATAAGAAAGTCTGAATCACTGGCAGATCTTTTAGAAAATGTGAAACCGAACAAACCGAATAAATGTGTTTTGCTTGGAAGTGATTCTGCATCGGTGAATCCCTGGGATTCTGGCCACCCACCCTTGGGCCAGGCAGCTCACCTAGTGGGCTTCTCACCCGAACTCCATAGGAAGCCAAGTGAGGGCACCTGAAAGGCAAGGGCAACTCAGAAATTTGCCAACCTGTGACCCCAACTTATACTCTTAGTCAGAGCTAGGGACTCTCATTAAGCATTTCCCCAGGTCTTTGTGTTAAATCATTGAGATGATTTAGGCATCATCCTGAATGACTATTTTTCCAAGGCTTCCTTTTCTGATTTGGCTCTGCCCTACCCATGGTTAAATTCTTTCCCCAGTTCCTTCACTCCGTAGGCCAACAGTGAGCTCCTGTAGAAACAGTGGGGAGTTAGGGGCTGACACGGAAAGGCAAAGTGTTGCTCATTTATGCACTCATTGGTTGATTCTTAAACGTGCCCGCACCAGAGATGGAACCCACAACCTTGGCCTAAGGGGATGATCCTCCAACCAACTGAGCTACCCAACCAGGGCCCAAATGGGGAGTCTTGAGGAAGCTTCATGTCTGTGGCCTTCCTGCCCCCACATAATGACCTTGGCCCTTGACCCTTGGCCAACAAGGACTGGCTTTGGGAGCCTGCAACCTTGGCAGTCACATGGTCCCACACTCAGAAGGACCAGCTGTGGCTGTCTTGAGCTCTCAATAATTTTTGATTAAGGGGCCCACATTTTCATTTCATATTAGGCCCCCAAAATTATGTAGCTGGTCCTTAAATCTACGGTAACCATCTGTAGGGGTTCCCTGCCAGATGGTGACTGACTCAACCCAGCAAATGCCCTCACCTTGGGGTTGAGAATTCAAGAGACTGTGAGAGTTGTCCTTTAGGGTGACAGAAAAGCAGGCAGGTCCAGGAGAAGTGGCAGGGAAAAAAAGCTGCGGCAGACCTCCAGGCTCACTGCAACATCTCGAAATTCAGCAGATGCTGAAACTGTTTCCAAAGCTCGACTGAGTCCTGTGTCATTCCTGCCACTGGAGCGCTAGCCTAACTGACCTGTGGGGAGGAGGGGGGTGGGGAGGAGGGGGAGGTGCAGAAGTGCTGGAAGTGCAGCAAGACAGATTTTGTGAACGACTAAGAGAATCTGAAGCATGGTTATCACCCAATCCCAGGGCATGTCCTTGCCTGAATTTTACTTGGGTCTTAATCAACTACCATATGAACTTGCACCCTGTCGTTCTGGGTATACCAATGAAGTTGTCTCAGAACAGCCTCTGACTGAAATGAGATACCAGAAACCCAATTACAGAGCTGGGAACAATAGTCAACGCATTAGTTTACAAAGGGTTTCTCTACCTGGGTTTTAATTTACCCTATTGTGTTGAACCAATGGGGGGGGGGGGGACGTTTTCATAGGTCAAAAATGGTCAGTTACAATTTCCTGTGTTCTAAGCTAATTTTATTCTCACCCAGAGCCAGCTGAGCACATACACACACACACGGACAGACACACACACACAACACACAAGAACCGAATTTGATGGGTAGAGGCGGGGAGCCAGGAAAGGGTGGAGAATTTGAAAACAACCAAATGACTCGAAAGGAAGTGAGGGAGGTGGGTGTATAAACCCATCCCAGTTATTCCATGCCTTCCCTGGTGACTCAGATGCCCTTTCTCATGGTTCCACCACCCAAGGGCAAAAGGGGTTTTCCTCTACCCATGCCACGGCCTTGCCTCCAGTCTCTTGGCATCTCCACTATGCTCCTTCCTGCCTTCATCTGAGTCCCCAGTGGTTCCCTGCCCCCACCACCATGCTCACACTACCTGGCATAGACTCCAACTGTGCAGGGCTTCCTGAGGAACAGTGAGGTGGCGGTGTCCCAGTCTCTTTGCCAGTGGGACGCCCTCACACCTGTCATCGACTAAGACCCCACATGGCCACTGTCAGCTGAGCCCAGACAGAAAGGCCCAAGGGCTGGTCTGCTGAGGCACTCCTCTCCAGACCCTCGTGTTCCCATCTGCCCTCCTCCTGGCCTCTCTGAGGGCTGTGCAGGTGTTGAGACATTCCTTCCTCCCACTCACAGCTCCTGCTCACCCAGGAATGCCCTCTGGGAGGTTAGGTGCTCAGGACTCTGAGTCCTTAGCCCAGGAGGACAGGCAACATCGGCTATTGTTGAGAGTATGAGAAAAATGAGCATCCCACTGGGTTGGAGAGTCCCAGATGGACTGGACTCTTGGCAGGAGTGGAAAGGGCTGCCGCTCTGGTCCCCTATTCCCACTGACTGCGTCTGCCCTCTTCACCCAGTTTCCCTCTTCCTCTCAGTCAACCAAGCAATCGATCAGTCTTGTGTGTATAACCAATCAGTCTTTGTGCGTATGCTCCCACTTCAACCTTTCTTTCTGTTTGTCTCCCTCTCTCTTATTCACGCATTCACCTAAGTGTCTTACTCTACACACTAGACTTAACTTTCTTTTTATTAAAAAGATTTTATCAGGTTTTTTAGAGAGAGAGGAAAAGAGGGAGGGAAACATCGATTGGCTGCCTCTCCTGTGCGCCCCAACCTGGGACCAAACCTACAACCCAGACATGTGCCCAGACTGGGAATCGAACCTGAGGCCCCTCACTCCGGGACAATGCCCAGCCAACTGAGCCACACCGCTCAGGGCTAGTCTTATCCTTCTTTCATATTGCAAATACTTTCAAAGTACAACTCACATCAAGTTTGCACCTTGTTTTATTCTATATAATGTTACTTATTTGAAATTACATATATGTAAAATGTATAGGCTGCTGCAAAATATAAAGGCTAAAAGTACAAACTCTGGAGACAAAAAGACCTCAGTTCAAAATCTAGTGTGGCACACACCAACATCCCCACACCAGCTATTTACCTTTTGGAACGTGTTTCCTTGCTGGAAATACGGTTGATAAAGCCATTTATGTGACAGGCTTATTGGAGACAATGCAAGTAAAGTGCTTAGAACAGAGTCCCTGGCACACAGTAAGCACCTAATAAATATCAGCTGTTGTTCATTTTCAATATAATAAAATAAGCTTTCAAATGAATTCCACATTGCTATTCTGAAGTCAAGCAAAGAATAGTCTCAATATGTAAATAATCATTCCCAACTAACCTTCAGGGATTACTTTGCATGGTAGAAACAGAATGAATTAGGAGACAGAAAACTTGGGTTCCATTTTTAGCTCTGCCGCCTACTGGCTGTGCGACCAGAAGTCTGCCTGTCAGCCTCTCGGAGCCTGCATCACAGGGTTGGTGAGTAAAATGATACCATGTATTCAAAACCATCTCTTTTTTAAGATTTTATTTATTTATTTTTTAGAGAGGGAAGGGAGGAAGAAAGAGAGAGAGAGAGAGAGAAACATCAATGTGCGGTTGCTGGGGGCCATGGCCTGCAACCCAGGCATGTGCCCTGACTGGGAATCGAACCTGCGACACTTTGGTTCGCAGCCCATGCTCAATCCACTGAGCTACGCCAGCCAGGGCTTCAAAACCATCTTGTAATTACAAAGAACTATCTACATGTAAGTTAAACATCAGAATTTATTTACTTTGTGAATTCTTAATTTATTCTCAAATTCCTGTTTCACATGGCTTCTCATATATGGGCTAATTTAAACATAAGAAATGTGCACTTAGGCATGTCTGTATGTGAATTTGTATTAAAATGTTTTTAAACGTCTGGAAGAAAGGACAGTAAACTTTTGGCAGCCATTGCCTCTAAGGATAAGTAAGGTTAGACTGGCTGAGGAAGGAAATTGTCACGTCTTTATTTCCTTCTGAAAAAGTGGTGGGGTTATGGGAAATTTTCAAAATAATAATGTAGCTATTGCAAAAATCAGAATAGCATTGCTTTAAAAATATTCTCACTGCCTCTGAATAAAGATTTGGAATGCACGTTAAAATGCGTGTCAGCATTCACAATTTTCATCCCCCTGTGATTCAGCAGGAGCCCTCCGGGAGATGGGAAGGGGATCCAACATGAGGTTGTACCTGAGATTCTAATGTGCCAGACCAGATAGAATGCTTATGGGAAGAGCCATAATCTAAGAAGAAAGTGGCCAATGTGCCTAGTGTGCTGTAAGTGCTCAATAAATACTTACTAGAAAAATGGATGGACGGACAGACGGGCGAATGGATAAGTGATGGATGGATGGATTGGGCGGGTGGATGAAGACATGGAGCTAATGACATGGAAGAGGGGAATCAGAAGAGGAATAGATCTACAGCTGAGGACATTTAGAAAAGCCTTGTGAAAAAGACAGCCTTTGAAAGACAGGCTTGAGTTGAACATCTAGAGATTCAAAGGGGGGCTGGGAAAGTGACTTATGGTGATATCCTGTCATTCCTAATTTAATAGCATTTTTTTCCCTCCCACTCTCCCTTCCTTCCAACTGAAGGGTAGAGCTGGCGTGTTTGGAGACATGTGGGAAATTTTTGGAGTTGTCGCCATGACCAGAATGGTGGGGGAGGGGTGTCAGAGAATACGGTTGCATGTAATGGTAGGTTTGCCAGGGCTTTTAAATACACTGCAGTAAAGAATTGTTCTCTCCAAAGTACTGACAGCAGCCACATTGAGAAATACCAGTAGGTGAGAGAAGCACCATAAGCAGATCATTACAAGGTCACAAAGAAACTGCTGACATGGATATCTGCACACGTTTTCTGCTTTTGTGGCCAAATCAAATGGTGGAACTCGCTTTCCTGGCAAAGGAACGGGGGACCAAGATTGGAAAGGCCCGCTGGGCATGCTGAGT
Organism: Phyllostomus discolor; assembly: GCF_004126475.2. Classification (NCBI taxonomy): domain Eukaryota; kingdom Metazoa; phylum Chordata; class Mammalia; order Chiroptera; family Phyllostomidae; genus Phyllostomus; species Phyllostomus discolor. The sequence continues at coordinate 31,357,728 of NC_040909.2, read as the reverse complement.
AGACAGAAGGGTGGACAACAGAGATTAAATGTTGGTCTTGAAGAAAGGGAACCCATCAAGGTTTTTGATGAGGGGAATGACCTTCTCATATCAGTGCTTCAGGAAATGGCAAACCCCTACTTTTTAAAGAATCTTAGAGAACAAAAATGTGAAGTGATATGTTAATTTTTTTAAGCTTTACCCTGTCTCTGTATCAGAAAAAGCTAAGAGGTTATTCTATATTTTAAAACCTTCCCCAAATTTGAAGTATAATAAAAACAAATCCACTCAACAAATTATTCTAGAACAATTGGCTTTCTATTTAAGAAAAGAAGAAATTAAACTAGATCCCTACTTCATGCCACATATTCAAGATGGTTTGAAGAATTAAATATTAAAAAGTTGTAAAGATATCAGGAGAAAATGTAGTTGAATGTTTTGGGAACCTTGGGGTCGAGGAGGCCTTCTTAAGTAAGTTACAAAACGCAGGAGCCTGAAAGTATGAAAACAAATAAACTTAGGATTTCTACATGACAAAAGTCATCATGTTAAAAGGAAAGAAGTGCTTACAACATGTGTAACAAACAATATTTTCCATATCCCCATAAAGCTTCTGTAAGTTAATAAGTAAAAAATAACACAAATAGAAAAATGGGCAATAGGTATAATCAGGAAATGCACTGGGAAAAGGTAAACAACATGAATATATGATCACAACAGGTATTTCAGATTGATGTACTCAACTCCATGCCTACCGCTTCCTAGCGTGGCTCGCCTCGTGCTGGAGCTCGAAAAGCTGACGCAGACAACTGCCAGCTGGGCTCCCTGGGGGCTGAGCTTCTGCATGTGACCTGGCTTTCCCTGCACAGATGTTCCCTCAAGAGAGTTCCTGACTCTGGTGGGGTTAAGAGGTCCTTATTTTTTGTGTTTGTTTGGTCTGAGTTCTTCCTGCATCAACATGGAGATCTCAGTGTCTAGATGAAGTCCCCAGCTGCTTCGTGAGTGCTGTAGACCCCATGCAGCAGAGACAGTATAATCCTGGAATCAGGTGCTGTGGAGGCTTCCTGGCTTCCAGATTGCCGAGTCAGCAGCTGGGTCACAGCTTCTGGAATCCCCAGATTCCTGGTCACGGCAGAAGGAGAGGCTCCTTTGGTGGGTCCGTTCTGAGCCGAAGTTCTGGGAGCCTAGAAGCCCAACTGAGAACCTGCTCGTCCACCTGACCTGATGAAGCTGTAACCACCTATATTGTAAGTGTCCTACATTAAATCATGCAGTTTCCCTATCCCCTCTTCTACCTATCTTTCAACATAAACTACCTGCCCTCTGTTGCTGAGCTCTGACACAGTGGTCGACTGTAGAAATAATCAAAGAAATACAAAATAAACCTTGATGAAGTCATTTCTCATTCATTAGAATGTGAACACCTTAAAAGGCTGATGAAATTCAGCGCTGGTGCGGGTGAGGGAAACACGCCCCCTCTTGGAGGTCAGGGAGGTGGAGCAGGCATTGGGAAGAGCGGTATGACGGTCTCCATCCCACGGGCGGTGGGCAGCGAATCCAGCCCCGCACTCTACCTCCAGACATCTGTCAAAGAGGGACACTGCCACGTGTCCTTAAGGAAGCATTGCCCAAGGATATTAATCACATCACGGTGAGAAATGAAAAAAAGACCATAAATAGCTGAAGTGTCCGTCAAGGAGGAACAGTTACAACGTTATTGTGCGGTCGTTCTTTGGAATCCTCCGCAGTGGGCAAAGAATGAGCCGAGCTCCAAGGACTAATATGGGAACATCTCAGACATATTTCCAAGTGAAGAATGAATTGCAAAACATGTAAAGTATTACGATCTCATTTATGTTTTAAAACATATACAACCAAAGTATATGTTTCTATTCAAACATGTGTATGTCTGCATAAACACAGACAGAGGTCAGGAAGGGCACAACCAAGCTGTCCTGCGGGGTGGGGGAGGAGGGGCCTGTGCAGGACTTGCGTCTCTATGTTCTAACTTCTACTCTGTTTCAACACTTGAATATTTTTATAGGAAGAACATTATCTATGTTTTATATAATTGTATTTATAAGACAGTATATGGGCAAGATTTCAACTTTCAAATGTCAAAGCAAAAGCCACATAGAGATTGATTGATCCTATCTAAAAAGAGAGAAAGAAAGCAAATATGACAAAATATAATGCATTGAATCTGGGGGGGAGAATATAGATATTCATTGTACTGGCCTTCCAACTTTTCTGTATTTTTAACATTTTTCATAATATAAAGATGGAACTAAGAACACATCAAATACACATCCTTGGACACACACGCAGTTTTCCTGCGCAAGCAGATTTTTCCAGATGTGCAAGCAAAGCCTGTGGCTCGCTCAGCTGCAATTATGGCCAAAAGGCATTGGCGGTCTTTCTCCACCGTTTCGTAAAGCAAGTATCTCCCACTCCTGTGGCCGGCGTCTTGAGGAGCCTGCAGATGCGTCAGTGTGGACTGACTGGGGTGGACAGCAGCCCTCTCCCCAGTCTCTCTGGGGGCACAGTCAGGGCCAGGGCCTGCTGGGGAGCAGCTATTCCCCACCTTCTCTCCCTCGGAAGGCACAGAGCCCATGGCCAAGGGCGCCTTTAACATCAACTATACCCCCACCCCAGGTGCATATTTAAACTACCCCCTCGAAGGGAGAGGTGACTATGGGTAAGAAGAGCTGGGGTCTGGGGGCTTCTTCACAGCCACAGAAAGATTCCCCTCACTAGAGCTGGTAAATTCAGGATGCCTCATTCCGTTTTGAGATAGCAGTTTGTGGATAATTGGGGGGGGCGGGGGGAGGGGAATAGCAGCAGGAAAAAAAAGGGAATTGGAATTTTAATGAGAACCATCTGGAGTACTTGCCAAAGGGTGTAATGTTCTTAGTACAAGAAATTTCTCAGCTTAATGAAGAAAAGAGCACGAAGAAAATTATTAGTTTGTTCGTGCCCCCCGAAACTGTCGTGGAACACGCACACCGAGCACGCAGGCCCCGGGCGGGGCGGGGCTGCAGGAGCGGGGTGCCTGCGTTTGCGCTGGCGCGCGACCCGACCCGCGGGGAAGAGGAATGTTACAGCTCCGCCAGGGAGACTTTGAGGGATGGGTTGCAGAGGGCCCTGGGCCAGCGGCTGGAATCTGCGTCGCCATGGAAACGGGCCCGCGGGTGACAACAAACACGGGATGGAATTTCAGCGTTCGCAGCCAGGCCGCAGAGGCAGAGGAATGGGAAAGTTCAGGAAAGTTTTTTTGTTGTTGTTTTTAACCCGGGGGTGGAGGGAGGCACAGAAGGGAGCCAGCAGGGACCGGAATCGGGGCTCTCTGCCGGGCACCCCAACAGTCACGGGGACCAGATTCTGGAGTCCGGATTCCACCTGATCAGTATGTAAATGTCAATATTCGCATAGCTGAAGAAAAGCAGGCCTTGATTGAATGAAAAAAAAAAGATACATGGGATGGAGGAAACATTTTTACAGTTACTAGGCAGAAAACGTTTTCAAAAGAATCTATGAAATCCAAAATTTTCTTTTCGGGGGCCTTTAGAAATACAACGGCCAGCATCATGCCAGGCCAGAGTCAGGGGCTGGGACCGAAGTCGCCACAGAGACATCCACCGCAGGCCTTGCTTTGCAGATGGGAGACCAAGGCAGAAGGGGGGCCTGGGCCCCATGTCCTGGCTCCTCATACAAGGTTCCATCCTTGACAGTCTGTCCCAGGAGCCGGAAACAAACTCACAGTAGACCCTTGGACTCCTCAAATGGGCTTCTGTGAAACAGTATAAACTGGCAGTGGTAAAATAAGGAATAACAATTGCTTCAGAGCTGGGGATTGTTAACCCTGGGGTTAGAAAAGGGGAGAAAGTGCATAATGGATTGGCGTTCTTAGAAATTGAGATTAATCTGGTGGAAAATCCACTCTGGTTTCAGTGTTACAACTAACCACCAGTAGTTGAGAAGGAGCCTCTGTTCTGAAACGAGAAAGAGACTCAACAGTTAAGAATTTAGCCAAGATAGTTTTAAGATAGTTTTAAACAAGCAAAGTTACATAACTTTATAACCATTTCAAGAAATCATATTGAAACTTCCTTAGCAAAAAATGCCCCTGAATCAGCCAACAGGAAATAAGAAGTCCAAGGAATTTCTGGAAATAGGAGAGGTTTTTTTTTTGTTTGTTTGTTTATTTGTTTTTCAAGTGGAAAATAAAGTTTTTAAGGAAAAAGGAAGCCCTGACCCACATGAAGATAGTGTTTCTATAAAACTAATTTCAGAGCAGGAGGGAACGTGTAAGCCTCCGGAGTGGAGCACCCAGGCCCTGGAGGCCTTTCGGTGGGATGCTGAAAACCCCCAAAACGGACACAAGAAACAGCTGGTTTTGCAGTAAAGATGAAATTCCATTCACTGAACAAATAACATATCCGCATGAGACTGTCCACAGTCCTATTGATGTTTATGGAGGAACTTGAAGTGTTTCAGCTCTTCACAGTCCAGAAATACTTGCTATTCATCCTGAAGTCACTGATTTTTCCTAAAGCTCTGCTTTGTAACTTTTTATCCTGACACCCCCTATTCCCCTTACTCAGTAGTTAAAAATAGGGGGAAGTGTTATTCATTTTCTCAGCAAAAGTTTTTGACAATTTATTCTATGCCAGGCCCTGAATATAGCACTGTGATCATATCTGATTATGACTGCATCTTTGGCTTAATACCACATCTGAGTTTTAATATTAAAATGCAGAGTTGGCTAGGAATCTTTGAGCCTCTCATAAAATGCTGAGAGTTGTCCACCTTCAAATACTTGAATACTATGCAAGCTTAAAGAGGCCACTACCCATTCCTAATGAGAATCTTCTGTTTATGATTCATGGATTAAACCCATATAATGGCTTTATATACATGCCCAAAATATGTGGATCCACAAGAGGTCTGAGAGTATTCACGTAAGTATGTATGTGCTCGTGAGAAAGTGTGTGTGGGAGGGGAGGAAGGAAGGAGCAGAAACTGTTTTCATTTTAAAAAGCTAGAAGGGCAAGCACAAGCTCTCCGTGCACGTCGCTGAAGGAGTGGGTCCAAGGCCGCAGGGTGGGAGAAGCTGGGGCCTCCCCCTGCCATCATTCCTCTAGCCCTTGAAGAGATCACGCTTTCCAGGGAAACAAGGGCTGGTGTTTGTTTTCCTCGATACTAATCACACTGTTTTGATTGTTTCTTAATCTCGGTGGTTTTTAAAGTGTGAAAACCCTTTTATCCTTTTGTGAAAACCTTATTTAAAAAAACCCTCAGTCACTCAGGTTTTCATTATCTCGGTGATAATTACTACACTGAGAGAAAGGTGCAGTGGCCTCCACACCGCGCATTCCGTCAGGCAGTGCCAGCCTGGGTGGAAAGGGCCACAGACGAGATCGCCTCAGCCCAGGGGGCCCAGGGGCTTGTCACGAGAACACGCTCCCCAAGCAAGGTGGGCGTCCCTTTCTGACCAGTTCCAGACTGCACCCAGCAGAAGAGCAGAAGCTTACGTACTTACTGGATGTGCTCTGAGTGAGGGGCACAGACCCTTGCCCGTCCCCTCCCTGGCTGGTCCCCACGACTTGCTTCTAGTCTTCATGGAGAGAAGCAACCAGAAACACTGGAGCTATTACTCAGATGTTCTACACATGTTGTACAAAGCTGGAGAATATAACTTCTTTTTTTTCCCCAAAATGCCTATGTGAAACTGGATTGTTCAACAATCTCATGAACTAGAATGTGTTGAACCCTAGGCTGTATTGTGTTATCAGATATAGAAGCCCAACAAACAAACTGTATCCAGATGATGCCCTGTATCCAACTAGGAAAACTGCAATACCATTTAGGGGGCTTTTGGTTGTAAGTAATATGAAACTCAACTAACAGAAGCTTAGGCAATAAACAATTTATTTCACATAACCAACCCAGACCAGGATTGGTTAATTCCACAACCAAATAACATTACCCAGAACCCTGGTGCTTGTCCATCTTTAGCTTCTTGTGTCTTCCTCAGCAGTCATCTTGCTCCCCTGATGGTCACAAGATGGTGGCCACCACCCTGGGCAGCACATCCTCACATCAGAAGCAGAAAAAGGGTTATCTTTTCCTTCGGGCTCAAGGATGGGCAGATGGCGTAATCAGAGCCACTGGGAGTTTAGTTGGGAAAGGGGAACACACGCACACATGCACACACGCACGCCCACTGAATGGATACAGCCAGGTGCACTGCTGCAGCCGTCTTGAAACTATGTGGCGAGTGCGTGTCTAAGAATGACCTGGCTGTTCAGAGGACAGAAGAACCAAGCCCAGAGACAGGGCAGAACTGGACACGAATGTCATTCTGAAGCCATGCACACCCTTGGCCTCTTTAGTTATGTGAGCCAGTAAACTACTTGCTTGATAGGACTTGAAGGTGGGTTTTCTGTCATTTGCCTCACAGAGACCTCACTCATACACTTCACTTGTCTAACTTTTCCAGCCCTACACTAGTCCTCCAATTTTGTTTTTCTAAAAATATTACTGGTTGGGACAGTCTACAGTATACTTGGCCAGCATTCCTTAAAATGGACAAGGTCATGATAATCAAAGACAGACTGAGAGATGGTCACAAATTGTAGGAAACTACGGAGAAGTGAAAACTAATTTCAACGTGGTATCTCGGATTGGATCCTGGAGCAGACAAAGGATACTAATTAAAAAACGAAGAAATAAAGTTGCAGCAGCAGTGTCTCACCTATGTCAATTTCTTAGTTTTGACAAATGTGCTGTGTCACCTGAGATGTTAACATTGGGGGAAGCCCCGTGAAAGGTATATAAGAGAGCTATCCTATCTTTACAGCCTCTTTGTCGATCTAAAATTCTTCCAAAATAACGACTTTGAAAAATACACAATTGGTCACTAATATTCCAACGTCTCTAAACACTGAATAAAGCTGACTTCATCAAGCCACAGATAATAATGGTAAGTCCCAACGAGGTTAAGGGACTTGTCGGTGGCACCTGGCAACTCGTGCCAGAGAGGAGCCTGAAACCCAGGTCACATCGCCTGGACACACACTGCAGCCCAGGGGTCCGGGGACCTCTGCTCAAAGGATTTCGTTTCCATGGAAACAGCTCTTCTCTGAGCACACTAAATTCCCTTGCTGTTCCCCATATTAGCTCTGGACTATTACATTTCAAAGTCCATTTTTCACATTGATAAATTACACAACCACAGCAGTCCAGGAACGAGCTATAACAGCATGCAAAAGGAATTTGAACCAGAAATTGAAACTACCATATGGTCCATGGATTAACATTAACCATAAATAGAAGCCATCACATTCTCTAGTCCCTGCCAATAGCATTCATATGAATTAAGTGTTTTCTGAATAGCAATACACAAAAAAATGTTACCACAAAATAAACCCAGGCCACACAATTTCCAAAGACAGTTTTTAAAGGGGCCGCATCGCACATGACTTAGGTGGGAGCACATGTGGCATCTGGGACAAAACGAGATTAGATGACTCAGAAAGTGGTTCCAGTGATGACACCGATGTCAACGGCTCGGTTTAGATAATGGTAAACTCTGGCGAAGTTTAGGTACAATGTGTTCCCGAAAACAGGAAGGAAAAAGCAGAGTAAACTCCAGCCCCCCAGAGTCCTCTCCTGTGTTGTGGTGAATTCCTCCATGCAGAGTATGATACTACAACCTCAGGGTGGGTCTGAGTAAAAGAGATACACCCTTGATCACATGCTTTCCCCCCAAACCATGGTGATCCCATCCTCCAGAATCCCTTCCTGTAGTATTTCTGTTATCCTCACCCGGACCTGCAGAGCTGGGCACACAGCTGGTCGCAAACGTTAGTTCTCCCCTCTTCCTCTCTTCCCTGCCTGATAATTACTTTTCTTCCATCTTGTGAGCAAAGGCCCTAGGGCAGAGCCCAGGCACCCCCAGGGATGCCAGTCACAGAATGTCAGAACCCAGGGGATCCCTGAGAAACATGGACTGAAGTATGCTAATTAGCACCCTTCCCTGTGATTGCTGGTGACTATGGGGATTATCTGATAAAAGTTACGAAAATCATTCCCTTTCCTTGGCACAGAGGTGATTTAGGGAGCACATCTTGATAAAGGAACACGCCACAATTTCTGATGTTGGCCACAGCACCCCTCATTAGCTAATGGTTATACGACAGAAGATAGAAATGATCTTGCTTGACAGGCAGGAATAATGGGCCCCAAATTACAAAGTGTAATTTAGAAGGAATGTAGGCAGTGCCCTACAGTTAGGTTCCAAAAAGTGCCTCGCAGAGGCCCAGGAGGCAGCGTGTGATGACAGGAAGAGCAGAGGCCCAAGGCTGGAGTGCCAGGTCCTGCCTGAGCCTCTGACCAGCTGGCCACGCTTAGACGAATGACCAGCTTCAGGGAATGTACTCTTCTCATCTGGAAAATAAGAAACTCAGATGGGATGATCTTGAAGCAACCCTTTGCCAACAATAGGACGATGATTCAATGAATTATGCTGCATTTCCGTGATGGAGTGTCATGCAGCTGTTGCAAGCCCTGTGTTTCCCAAGAATATCTGATAACATGAGAAAGTGCTCATGACATGATGTTAAGTTAAAATTAAAATTTTAAATGGATTCTGGTTCTAATATTGCAAGAAGAAAGAGATGAATATTATTGGAAGATAAATGTACCTTGAATAGGTAGGGAAGTTTTCCAATAACTGAAGTTGTCCATCAAAGGGACCAAGTCCTTCAGAGGGAGGTGAACTCCCCCATGGAGGAACAATCCAGCCAAGAGTGGATGGCTGCCTGACAGGGACGCTGGCCCTGAGATTCCTTCAGTGGGTGGGAAGCATGAGTCTCAAATAACTCTTCTGACACTAACAGTCAACAGAAAGTAGGAGAAGCCACTATCACTGGGGGAAATGAGTGGAGGTGCTGCAGAACTCTGCAAAGCCCTGGCTTGATCAGTGAGAAGATCTGGTGTTCATTCTTTGAATTGGATTTGGTCTGTGGCCTAATGCAACAGAGCAAAAGACTTCCTGTGGGAGTCAGTGGCATCACTGGAAAGCATAGAGAGCTAGCCACTTCCCTCTGATAGAGCACAGATTATTTATATGAGGAATTCTGTAGTTGGTTTGGAATGCCAAGTTTGCAAAGCCACTTCTGTTGACTTGGCCAAGGTGAGAGTCAATGTGTTAGAGACCAGCCAGAAGCTTGGTGGGAATGAAGGCTTCTGCATACACCTGCATATATGTGTGACTGTGGAAGTGACAAAAGTCAGTCCCACATCCTATTATCAATGGGCCCCTTGTGTTGGGTGCCTCAGGAGGAGATGGGCATGAACTCCTCCTGTGGGAAGTTTCCCTTAATATGGGAGGTTGATTATTTTTATTGCATAATCTGTATTTCTGACCTCTTCCCCTCCCCAAAGTCCATTGCACTTCAGCCACTTGGACTAACTCTTGATTCCTCAAAAATACCTAGCTTATTCCCATCATAGAGCCTTGGCCCTTGCTCTTTCATCTACCTAGGACACTCTACTTGTAGGTCTTTGTATGCCTAGCTTCTTGGGTATGAGCTAAAAACACACCTCTTTGTTGAGTTCTTTGCTGACCACCAACCCAAATTAGTAACTCTGTCCACAGCAAGTGCCTCAGCCCAGAGAGCCCATTCTCTCCATCACATTATGTTTGATTTTCTTTCTGGAACTCGTTACTATTAGAAATTGTCTCGCTCATTTATCTCCTGCTTGTTTACGGTCTTTCCTCTCTGTTCCAGCATAAGCTCTGTGAGAAGAGAGACCTTCTCTGTTTTGTTCACTGCTGCATTCTCAGCCTTTAGCACAATTGCTGGTACATGGTACACATGTCATGAACGTTTGTTGAGTGAATAAGTGATTAAATGAGTCTAATCTTTCCCACCCTGCTCTTTAAGAAATTTCCTCTTACATAATACAAAGTTTTTCTGGAAGATAAAGCAGGTGAGTGAGTGAGATTCAGGTAGAAACAGACTCTTTTGTTGAAAGGACTCATCCCTGGCAACTTGCCCTTTCATTGGCTTAGTGTCCTGAGGTGACCGAGGCAGAAAGGAACACAGGACTTTTTCCAGGGCTCTACTTGGTGGTGTACTCAGTGCTTGTGATCACTGGCAGAGGATGGCTTTGAAACTCCGAATGCACCTGAGCTCGGTTCACCTCCGAGGGACTTTGCCCCATGGGGAACTACTTTCAGCGCCTCGGGAAGAAGAGACCTGTAATTATTTAAAGGAAAGAAGAGGGGGAGGAGCTCTCTTTGGAATGTCATCTTGCAGGCTTTCCTGAATTAGGAGTAATCTCAGGTACCCTAAGCATATTGGCCAACACAGACAGAGCTGGCTTTAGCCTCTTGGGGAAGTCCATGTGCAGGGATGGGGAAACAAGCTTTCTCTAAGGCATTTTATAAAGTGGAAATATGGGAATGTCATCTCCAGCACAGCAACAGATATTCGGGAGGAAAGGATTGCTCAGAGGTGAAGTGAGAGGGTGAACAGACTACAGGGACAATGGCCTTTAGGAAGGTAGTCATGGGGGGTACATTTTTGGATGAAATACTAAACAGTCGGGGTGCCTTTTGGTCCTTGGTTCGCTTATAGCTGTTAGAAGCATAAAAAGTGAATATTCTTCATTTACTTATTCATCAACTAATGTTATTGAGTAACTGTCACGTTTCAGATACCCTTTTGGTTTCACATCAGACAGGGTCCCTTTGCACACAGGGCTTACATTCTAAAGATGCAGATAGACATTTAAGAGATATTGGCACGTGTAATTAACAACAGATGGGAACTGATATGTAGGCGATTTGGCTAAATGAAAAGAAGGTGTCAGCACCAGTTTCTTTCCTGCTGCACTCCACCTGTTGCAAGACCCCACAAGTCTTGAATATGGACAGCAAATAATGGCTTAAGGAGGGAGGTGGGCACCAGGCCTGGATCCCAGGCTTCCTGGGCTCTGAGAAAAGGGGCTGGGTGTAGGGAAGCACTGAAACCAAGAGGCCCACACCTCCCCCCACTTCACTCCTGGCTCAAGCCAGGCTCTAATGGGCAAGTGGTCTGGGCAGGGCACTGTTGGCCCACTCCAGCCTCAAACGGATTCCCCTTCTTTGCCAACAGCTGAAAGCCACATGTGTCTTTTTGAACACAGTTCTTCTCACTTATGTCAGCTCCTCCAGGAAGCAGACATCAGCATGGAGTTAGGCATACAAAAAATTATTGGGGGTGATGACTGTGAAGGAAAGGGAAGAAGGAGCAGGAGTAGGCAGGGAGAGACTCAGAGGGGAACAAACCCAGGAGAATCTTGACCACCAATGAGGAGCTTTGCAACAAAGACTGCCCAGTAGAGGAGTCCCTCACTGGACAGAGATTGTCAGGCCCTGGTGCCCCTGACTGCACAGCCACAGGCTATTGCTGCCCAGGAGAGTGTACTCTCAGCTCAAACAGCAACAGATCCTGAAGGCTCTGCAGCTGAAGGATGTGCCCCTGTTGACAGGTCCCCTCTTGAAGGAACAGCTGAGTAGCACACTCCCAGGGCTGCCATGCAAGGTCGGCTTGTTGTAGTGCTCTCACCCCTAGCTGCGTTCTCCATTGCCAGGATTGATAGCCAAAGGAGGGCTTCCATAAGCACAGGCCTTGGCCTTTAGGGAAGACAGTAGGGGTGACATGGGGGAGGTGGGCACAGAAGGCACACGCAGACCATGGGGTTTGAAGCCACACCAGAAACGTCACTGAGGCTCAGGCAGTGCCAGCTACGATGGCTGAATGGACAGCCGGGGGCGGAAAACAAAGCAAGCCTAATTCAGAGAATACCTGCGGGTGGCTGACTGCCAGGACCGCCACAGCGGACAAGCCAGCGGTGGGGATGCAGGATGAGCCGAGCGGCACAGTCTTCAGTGGAGGCTGCCCGGCGCACAAGCCCAGCGCCTCTCCTTGGTCCCCTGTGTTCTCCTCAGGGGAAACCCGGACACCGGCCTCTGGAAACACTCGCCCACATCCAGATGGGGCACTCCCCCAATCCTCAATAGCTTATTGACTAATATTAAAGAAAAAAGCTGAAAATTGATTGATTTTTAAAATCCAAGATTCAAGTCGACTCTATCTAAAACTAATTTTGTCATATTTCTCAAAATACACGAGAACCATCATCTGAGCAGTCTGCTTAGTCTAATTCGGTGATTTTCAACCTTTTTCATCTCATGGCACACATAAACTAATTACTGAAATGCCCTAGCACACCAAACATTATATATTTTTCCAATCAAACAAAAAAACAGATGTAATTTGGATTCATTCACACCAAACAACTATAGTTGTGTTGGCTGCCGTCATTTTTTTCATTTGACAATCTCAGGGAAAAGAAGTCAGTGCCCCTGACCGGATGGTCAGGTGTTGTGTGTTTTTGAAACACTTGCCCCACACTAGAGTTCCACTGGCAGCACCCTGGTTGAACATCACGGGTCCAATTTGATAGTGCTCTGAAAAATTCATCCTGAATTTCACGTCCAATGTTAAGAGGCCCTTGGACACACCAAAGATGACAATGTATTATGAGCTGAGGAATAAGCGGAACTAAAATTTTATATCTAAGATCCGAAGATAAAATCACATGAAATACAACAATAATGATTTAGCAAGAGGGGCCCCACGTTTTCAGGCACTCCACATATTACAAACACACACAAAGCCCTAAACACCCACCCCATGGAAGAGCACCACTTAGAGCCCAGGAGAATCCGTTTCCAGACCTTTCACTCTGAATTCTCAAGACAAAGGTGACAGAGCTCTGTGAAGGTGTGGCACTGGAGGTTGGCAGCATGCTCAGATGGCAATGGAAGCGCTTGGGTCAAGAAAAGGCATATTAACTTCCTCAGTCCTTCCTCTGAGAGAGCGTGAATGCAACAGACCCTTGCACAACAGAAAATAATTTCCCAGGAGTGCCGAGCATTCACTTTCTTGCTTCTCTTCATGTTCCAAATATGTGATTCTCGATGTTCTCATTAACTAGTGCTGCCTTCACAGCATTTGTATATCTATGGTAGCTAAGGAACATTTTGCAATATTAAATAATTCACATTGCTGTTGAATTTGGTTGTTAGCTGAACTTGAAGTGGGTAGACCTCCACTTGCACCCTTGGCTGGGGCCCCACAAAAGTGAGGGATAAGCCTGGACAGTGGTATCCTGGTTACCAAGCAGAAGTCAACAAAAGAATCCATGCGAACTGGGCCACAGTTCATGAAAACATTCCCATGATGGATCGTTAGCAAAGATGATACCACGCAGCAGCCCTGCAAACACACCCGAAGGCACTGGGCCCTGCACACTTTGCTCGAATAGTCATCTCTTCGCTGGTTCTGAGCCGTATCTCTGTGTGCTGTGGGAGAAGTGCTGAGGAGCAGCCTTCATGCCCTGGGTCTCAGCTGCCCCTCGTTGTAAAGGAAGGAACACTTCTAGTTCTATCCCAGGTCCTGCTCTTCCCAAGCAGGGAATCTGGGCTCTCTGAAGGTCTTGCTCCCCAGATGTTTCTAAGCGGGCTCCCAGGTGCCATCCCATGTGGGGTCTAGAGCCAGGCCCAACACTGCTGCCTCTTCTGCCCATTGTCCTTGTGAGGGCATCTCTGCTGGTGGCTGGGCTGCAGTGCCCCCTGCCAGAGCACCCCCGTGAGGCCCAGCCTGGAAACCTGGCTCCCCCATTGGCCCCTTATTCCAGGCACTGAAGTTCCCCTCCACCGCTGCTCCAAGCATCTCCCTGGGGAGCCCCCAGCTCAGCCCTCCCACAGAGTCCCTTTTTCCATGTTAGCTTCTCTCAGCTCCCAGACATCCTCCAAGGACCGGGTTCTCTTATGGTGTCCTCCATCTGGTTGTCCACCCTCGACCCACCCAGTCACCCGGAATCCCCATGGCACACGCTCAGTCCAGAGAGACTGGGTCTTCCCCTTCTTGTGCCACCAGTGAAAGTGCTGAGTGGTCTTTTCCAAAGCATTTAGTCTGCCCTTATCATGACCCTTACAAAATAGTCATTTTCCTAAGTTTTAAAGGAAAAGAGAAGAAAGTCCATGTGAAGATCCAATTTCACCACATGCTCTGGGTCACATCCAACAGTCCAGCTGCCATCTTCTCAGTTGCCAGGGATTTCCAACCTGTCCCTCAGAGTTGGCAAGCTCAGGAAGGGACATCAGGCCCAAACCCCACAGCTGTCACACATCTCTGAGAAGAAAGGGGTCCCCAGAACCGAGTTCTGGAGAAGTCCCAAAGGGACACAAGGGTGCCTGCACATGTCCCAGTTATCAGAGTTGGAGGACCAGGGACACCATGCAGCTTAGCACCCTGCTTCACAGATGGGGAAACTGAGGTTTGTAAAGGAGAAGCAATTGACCCGGTCACTCTGGGTGCAGGGCAGCAGCTCTGACCCACAGCACTTTCCATCACCGAAAGTCTGGGGACTCTATTCCTGGGAGACAAGCCCACACTTCCTCAGTAAGTGGGAAGGGACTTCCAGGGCCTTCTCATCGCACTTAAGCAGGACAGTGGCCAGGCAGTGTGGGCAGAAGACCTTGGACAGTCGCCAACCAAGTTGGCTAGCTCCAGACTTGTCTGGGCCTGAAGAAGAGGAAGGAAGGTGGGAGTAGGAGGGAGGGATGGGGCAATTACAACTCCCTCTTCACCTGTGCTCTGCCTCTGCCATTTTGTCCCTTCCAGAACCCGTACTCCCCACCACCCACTGCGGCACATCCAACCCGGCGTCCCTCACAGTCTCATCACGTGGGCCTCCTTCTGAGCAGAATAGGGGCAAATGAGAATCTGTTACGAAAGTAAAGGCAGAGGCTGGTGAGTAGGTGAGATACGCACCCGGCACCCTGGTACAGTCAGAGCACCCAGTACAGCTCCCCAGGGAGAAAGACCTACAGTCCCTGTGCCGGCTGTGGAGCACCTTGAAGCAATGGTGCTCAGCCTCAGGGTTGTGCTGGAATTACCTAAGGAACTTCAAAAAATACAGATGCCTGGGCTTACCCCAGAGATGGACTGGTTTTTTTTAAGTACAGCTTGAGCATCATGATTTGTAAAAAGCTCCCTCAGTGATTTCAATACGTAGCCAAGGTTGAGATCCACCTCTTAGGGAAAAAGGCCCTGGTCCATCTGTTATTGGGTTCTCTGCTTCAAAAAGAAGCAAACAATGTTGAGATAGAAAGTACTCAGATCCTTTTCCCATCCTATTCTCAGCCTGCACTCCAAAAATTACCATTGTTCCAACCTGAACTGCCAGGCAGTCTGCTGCGATCCAGGCCCTGGTACCCCAGGCCTCTGTGACCACCTTCAACTCTCCACACCTCAGGGTCTGCAAAGTCCTTTCTGGGTCTCAGAGTCCCTTTGCACGTGACTTTGTGCAAAATGCCTGGAGTCACCACTGCTGTGAATGTGATTGTCTTAAAAAGTCATCTTCCCGTTCTTGTCATGAGAGAGTAACCAGTACCAGATGTCTTCTCACTATGAAAAATGAGAAAATTGGACAAACATAGAAAACAGCTGTTTCCAAACACGGGACAACCAGTAGTGCCGGGCTGTGCCCAAGGAGAGTCAGGAAAGACAATGAGCCCCCCCATGGCCCTGGCTTTCTGCCAGGGGCCGCTGTCCCGGATGTGGCGCGGGAGAGCGCCTGCAAACAAAACCACACGATGGCACACTGCTGAAGACCAGGGATCAGGAGAAAAGCTTAAAGGCTAATGAAAGGCACACACCACAAAGGGGAAAAAATGAGGATTACCATAAATTTATCCCCAGGAAAAAAAAAAGCAAGCTCCAAGATAATTGAATGGCATCTTCAAGCCGCTGACAAGAAAAAGCAATCAATCCAGTACTCTGTGAGCAGTGAAAATATCCTTCAAAACTGAAGTGAAGACATTTTTAGATAAACAGAAGCTGACAGAGTTTGTTGTCAACAGATCTAGTCCACCAAATATTATGAAGGTTTGTAATAAGTGGAAATGGAAGTTTTCAATAAATGTAACTAGAACTCTTTTAGTTTGAAGAGAAATGCTTCCTATGGAACCGTGGACCTGCGCAGAAGAATGAAAGAGGCCACCCTGGCCAGGTGGCTCCGGTGGTCCAGCGGCGTTCCACACACCAAGGGGTTGCCGGTTTGATCCCCATTCGGGGCGCATGCGGGAGACAACCGATTGATATTTCTCTATATTACTTTATGTTTCTCTCACTCTCTCCCTTCCTCTCTCTCTAAAAATCAATAAACATATTCTCTAGTGAGGAAAAAAAAGAACGAAATGTACCAGAAATAACAAATGAATGGTAAACGTGAAAGATTTTTTCCCTCATTTTAAAATGTATTTAAAAGATAATTGGCGGTTCAAAGAAAAAAATAACAATATATAATGAGATTTATAACAGAGTAAAATGTACCATAACAATAGTGCGGCCCTGGCCCAGCCGTGGGCGCGGGGCTGCGGGGCTGCGGGGCTGCGGGGCCAGAGCCTCCTGCAGTCGGTGTTCCGGAGGCGGATTGAGGCGGGTGACATCCGTCCAATACGGAGCTGATTCGGCAGCACCGTCCAACAGCACCTGGCCTCCGCTTAATCCCATGACTGCGGGTCAGTCTTATCGGCGTTTGACCGGGAGAACAAAGCTGGCGTGACCTTCATCGAGGTCATGGGCGTCTGGAAGTGTGTCACAGACTGGCAGAAAGTCTTCCGCACCAACTCGGGGATGATTGACGAGAACGAGCTCAAGCAAGCAAGCACACACTCTCAGGTTTTGGCTATCCATTCTCTGGCCAGTTTCACGACATCCTCATTCAGGAGTTTGACAGACGTGGACAGGGAGAAATCGCCCTTGACAGCATCATCCGAGGCTGCATCGTCTTGGTTGTCTAAACGCCTGTGTTTCCCACAGAGGCTGACAGGTATGTTTAGACACTACAAGATGGATCTGGGTGGTTGGATTCAGGGACCTCGTGAACAACATCTCTCCAAGTCTTCAGCATCGTATTGCACTGGCCTTTTACAAATAGCGACATGATTTACAGGGAAAAAAGACTGAAAATGCCAAATCTCTTACCTTTCATGAAGTGGAGCACAGAGGCAGTAGATGCTCTTTTTCCCTTAGACTTTGTATCATTAATATTTGGTGACCCAACTGTACATATGTGGGTAAGCTGATTAACATTTTTACAGTTGTAACAATAGTCATATTCTCATTCAGATACAAGCATTTGATTCGGGACTGTTTAATCGTGCCATGAGGTAAGATATAATAACATTTCAGGTATTCTGCATGTAAAACATTCATCATATGCTTTTCTATATATCTCCAATTCTATCGTGGAAATATTTTTATTAGCCAATAGGAAGTTTAAAATAATATGGAACTTACACAGAAGGGTTTTCATGTGCCTTACTTTAAAAAAGGGGACTGGGAGGGGTATTGTATTCATTTGAATATGCAACATAAGCAGTAAAGCAATGTACTCCTTTTTTAAAAATCCTCACCCAAGGATAACTTTGTTGATTTTAGAGAGAGAAAGAGAATGAGAGAGGAGAGAGAGGAGCATCGATGCGAGAGACACATCGATCCATTGCCTCCCACATGCTCCCTGACCAGGGATCGAGCCTACAACCTTTCTGGTGGACAGGATGATGCTCCAACCAACTGAGCCACCTGGCCAGGGCTAGTAATGTACCCCTTTAAAAAATGTACTTCTCTATCTTGGCCAAAACCATTGTTAAAGATGCAAATCACTCAGGGCTCTCTGCATAAGCCCAACCTAAGGTACTTCTTTGGAATTCAGCTGTATTTTTAAAAACTGTCCAAGAAATGTTTCCTTCTTTATTATGAGAACTCTCAGTGTGTGTGCTTATTTATTTACTTATTTAGCCTTTCTCATTGGGCTGCTCTGAAGCTCGGAGCCTGATGAGACTTTGCTGCTCCTGGGCAGCCACCGCTTCTCTCACCAGATGCTATGTCCTAGGGACACCCACAGCTCTGGGGCTGTGCTGCTACTGCCACTCTTCAGGGGAGCTCAGGAGCACTCAGTGAGAAGCACAGGGAGAGTGGAGTCTGTTTATGGCTCTTCCCCTGGCTCTTCCCCTGGCGGGTCTTTCCCCCCTTACCTCGGCCTTCTTCCTCACCAGCCCCCCCACCCCAGGGAGGGATACTGTGGGGCTACAGGACTGAGGACCTCCCAATGGAGATGAGAAAAGCGAGTCTAGGAACAATGAAATCTCACCCCAGATTTCTGAAATGTGTTTTAAAGAGCACGGGAGTGGCCTTGCAGGTGGGCTGCATAGAATGGGTCTTTTTAAAAAATTCCCATCAAAAACGTTTTCATTGTTAGCACAACTTCAAAGTGAATTATCATTTCTTCCAGGAGGATGGCTTTCCTAAGTGTTTCTCTCCCTCTTTGTTTGTTTCATACCTCGAGTCTGATGGTACCAGCCTGGGACTGTACTCCTGCCCCTTCCCCACCACATGTGCCCCTCTACCCCCTCCCCAAGTGTGCTTCACACCCCCTCAAATGTGCCCATACAAAGAGCTGCAGCCTTTCCTTGGGACCTCTCCCGCTCTCTCACACCTACACATCCCGTGCCCCCATGCTGAGACCCACCGCCAGGCAGCCTGCCAAGCACTCATTCTCGGCCATCCCTGGCCATGGGTGGGACCTGTCCAAAAGCCCTGGGGGCCAGAGGAGTTTCAGAATCCAGAAATTTTGGGATTTTAGGGAGTTAATGTAGTGTCTATTACCTGTATTATGTAAGATCCTGGTGGGGTCTAGTGCAGTGCCCAATAGTCAAATGTACCAACGTTTCTGCACCAGCGTTCAGACTCCATGAGACAGAGATGACAAAGAGCTTCAGGCCAGTTCAGGTTGTGCTGCCAAAGTGAGTCATTTAAAACAGTTTTCAGAGCTGGTTTACCTTCTGGAGTTGCAGATAAGGGAGGGTCGGTCTGCCTGGCTTGTCCTTTCTCTTCTTTTTATTGCCCGAGTTATTTCCAAACTAATCGCTCGTAAAGAAATTCCTGTGGTGTTTGTGGGCAAAGTTTGAAAGGCAGGTAATAAATAGTGACGAAATCCTTGTACTCAGGCCAACTTTAAAGTCTTTGTTTCACCTGGGCCAACCCCTTTCACAGCGACCCAACATCTGCCCATCTGTCATCTGTCTTCCCTATTTTGTCTTCAAAGAACCAAACCATCTGGCACCTTCCAGCCCAGCCACCTTGCACCTGCACCGTCCAGATGGCCACCTTTTCTTCAAAAGCACCTGATCCCCTCCCTTAATCCCTCCTGACACCCAGAGCCAGTGTGTGTTAATCACAAAGCTATGGGGTGGCTTCATCCTTGAAAGAAAGGTGACAGGGACTAATTATCCAAGGGCCACTCGCAGGCCCCTCTTAAACAGAACCAGTGTGGGAGCACAGGAAATCTCCTGATAAATCGCAGAGACAGTTCCTGAGGACCTCCCTCAAGATGTCACCTGCACTGATTTCAAGTTGACCATGTGGAATCTTCTCACTGCCCAGCACACACTGTACACAGAGTCTTCTCCTACTAACCTCACACAGTTCCCAGAGCCCTCCCCCCAGCCTCCCTTAGCAGGTGGGGATTTTGTTTTAGAGGGAGTGTGACATACCTGCTCCTATTTCTGCTCTGTTTAGAGTTCAGAGGTTGGCCACCTGGATGGTCTCGCAGCCTCTGGCCATTGTGATGGCCCAGATTCCTATTCTGCATGATATCCTCAGGTGGCCTCAGGCCCCCTCCCTTTCTCCTGGTCACTTTGCTCTCATTTCCTGCTCCCACTGAATTCCACATCTCCTGTCCTTTGTCTCTGAGTGTGGCTAAACTAGACAACACGTCCCTCATTCTCTGTTCATCTCCAAATGCCGGTCATGTCAGGTGCTGCCAGTAATATGCCTTCTGCCAAAGAGCTGGGATGGGGGAGGGTGGGGCACACTGTAGGCCCAGCCATTAGACAGCTTAAAAGAGACTATCTGACCTTTTAAAAAGAGGCTTTGATCTCTCGGGCCCAGATCTCTTTTTGTTGTTTTTGTTTTTAAATATTTTATTTATTTATTTTTAGAGACAGAGGAAAGGAGGGAGAGAAACATTGATGTGTGAGAGAAACCGATTGGTTGCCTCTTGCATGCCCCCAACTGGGGACCTGACCCACAGCCCAGGCATGTGTCCTAAGTGGGAATCGAACCAGCGATCTTTTTGGTCTGTAGGCCAGTGCTCAATCCATTGAGCCACACCAACCAGGGCAGGCCGAGCTTCCTGACTCTCCTCACACCTTCCCTCTCTCCCTGGGTTCCCTCCATGCTCCATCTCATAATTCTGCTCATTTGAATTTGCAGAGCAATTTCTTTTTGTTTGCTGCAGTCCAGCTGAAACAGACTAGCCCAGTTCGACCAGGGCCAAACCATGTGCCCTACCAGACTCTGTGTGTGTGTGTCTGTGGTTGATCCTGCTGGTCTGGGTGTGCTGTGTTGCCTGTGCATGTGCTGTGTGCCTGTGTCCTGTGAGCATTTCTATCATGATACGTCAGTGCTACCAAAAACTGCGAGCCGGCTCTGGGCCAGGCCGTGTTCCACACACCTTACGTGTCATCCTAACATTTCCGTTTTATTATCATCCATGTTCACAGACAAGAGACCTGAGGTGTGGGAAAGTTAATTAACATTATCAGGTACTCGACCGTCTGGAGGTCTGTGGGTTTATGTGTGTTATATAATCATGTGTTTTCTTGTGTGTTCATGTGTGTGTGTGTGTGTGTGTGTGTTCATAGCCCTAGAAACCCCTCATCCTGGTCCCTTGCTCATGCAGGGTTGGTCTCTTCTACCCTGCTCCTGGAAAGCTTAGTGCTTGCAGCTGGAGGTCTTGGTGTATGGCCCAAGGACAGTGAAGGGAGCAGGGGGTGTCTGTGCCTCCACATGACATGACTGAATCTAGGCAGCTCACCAGCTGTTTCAGTAGGACCAGTGTCCCCTGTCCTCTGTAAGCTCTTTAGTGGGACCTGCTGGAGAGGTCCTGTAGGTGGCCAGGGCTCTGGGCACCTCTCTCCAAGGATGGTGCCCAGAGGCTGCCAGGCTCACTTAGGGCAAGTCAAGGGAGACGGGCTCAGCTGCCACACAGAGAGATGCAAGGCAAGACTTCCTAGCAGTGACAGTTGACTGAAGTGCAGGGCACTAAAAACAGAAAACGCCCTGCCTCAGGCAGCTTGAACATTTTCCTGCCTCTACCAAATACTGAAGGGCTGCTTTCGCCTTCCTCCATGGTAAGCATCTTACAAACACCATCTATAATCCTTGAAACAACTGGATAAGGGTCGCTTATTACAATTGTCCCCTAGCTACAGATGACGACAGGAGGCTCAGAGAGGTTAAGTGCCTTGCCCAAAGCCACACGTCTAGTGGCAGATCCATCATACAAGTCCAGATCTTTTTGGCTCCAAAGCCTGGACTCCTTCCATTATACCAAAGTACCTGAGACTACTTGATTGCTTCCTTGGGGTTTTTCCGATTCCTTGAGTAAGGTGCCACCTCACAATGAAGAGGCTACTGTGTTTCTATGACTGGGGTTTTCTGGCCTGGTGGGGGCCAGTCAGCTGTCTTCATCTAGGTTTTTCCATTGATGGAACACGAGGCTCCCCTCTAACCACAGCTATTGTTATCCTGAGAAACTCGACACACTGATCCAAGGCTTAATCGACCCATTTTACAGTAAAGGGAACTGAAGCACCTGCGTCCAGTCACCCACAGTGGGTCTGGGCAGGACGACACCTGGAAGCCAGCCTCTGAGAGCAGGACATCTGGTCCTGAGCTTCTCTCTGACTCCTGAGCTTCTCCGCACGGGCTCTCACCCTCACGCAGGTGTGAGTGAGGATGAGATCAGAACACTCCACAAGCAGAATCTCAAAACTCCCCTGAGGGTCACGGGTGGGGGGTGGGGGGGATGGCCAGTCCTCCCCCCACCCCCACCCCTGCCTAAGAACTATTCTTACAACAAAGCCAGGGGTCCTTGAAGGGGCCTCCCTGGCCCTGCCTGACCTTGAATCCTGCCCTTCCCTTTCATTCCCCTCTCTTAGCCCACACTAACTGCACTTAAAGTCATCAAACTCTGCTTCCTCTGTCCCCTCTGCTTGGAACGATCTTCCCTGGTAAACTTCCCATCCTTCCTGTCTCATCCTACATGTCCTCAAAGAAGCCTTCCTCAGCCCTTCAGGTCCTGCTGAGACCTCTGTTAAATGCGTCCACAGCCCATAGGACTGGGTTCATTTAGTGTCCTGTGAAAGTAGACGATCTGTGTCTCATTCATCACTGTGTCCCCAGGCCACACTGCCTGGCCCACAGTAGCCACTTAATAAGTATTTGAAAGATGAACATAGGCATAATAGAAGGGAGGGGGAGGGAGGGGGGAAGGAGGAGAGGGAGGCAAGGAAGCAGGGAGGAAGGCAAAGAGAAAGGGAGGGTGGGAGAGCAGCAGGGAAGAAGAGTTCTCAGCCTCTGAAACCCACACGTTCCATCCTTTGGGGCTCTGATACACACTTGCTCATTTTGCTGAAGAAACATCAGTTGTAAAGCTGACGTTCCTTTGAGGTCACTCACGGGAGAAAACATATCAGAACAAGGCAACAGAGGAAGCCATCCCCAGGAATGCAAAGATCTCTATTCTGTGGGTCCTTGACTCACTTTCCAGACACATCAGTGACGTTGGCCTCCCTCAAGGTGCTCACCACTCATGGGGTGACTACCCTGCACTCCAGCATCCCAAGATGACTCAGTCTGCACTCCCGCCAGACTTCCTGCTATCTCCTGCTTGCTAAGCCAGCAGGGCTCCCGGGCCCTGACACTGCACATGCTGAGGCTGACTGAGATCACCACCTCCTTGACCTTCACTACCACAGTCTCAGTCACAGGGTGGGGGAGAGAGGCGTGGGGGGAGGGGCTTTTTGCCTCATCCTTTCTCTCCTTCACCAGAGGTGGTTAATTTGTCACTTCTTTCTAGAAGGAGGCAACTGTAGGCTGAAGAGGGACCAGAAAGAGAGGGAAGGGAACCAAAGACTAAGTCTGCCTGCTCTGACAGCCCTGCCTCCTCTTTTATTTGTAGCAGCCAAGCAAGATGTCCCTGCTGGTGACTCTGACAGGGGGCTTAGGACAAGGCAGGCCTGCCCCTCCATGATACAGTCTGAGCTTCACAGTGAGTCTCACTTGCCCCAAGGACTCTTAGAAAAACCAGAAGAGGGTGTGAGAAAGACCAGAGTGAGGCACCCTGCATGGGGCAGCAAGCATTTGAATGGCCTGCTCGCTCATGCCCACGGCTGGACCTGCAGTAGCTGTGCCCCCGACAGGTCTGCCCACTTACCCGCCAGCCTGCAGGGAAGTCAGACACCACTGCAGCTGGATCAGCTCAGCAGAGGCAGGTCGTGGCCACAAGCCACAGGCCAGAGAGGGGGCTCACACCATCACATCCTCCAATGGTGTTCTCGTACCCCAGGCCTCTCTGACTGGAAGAAGCCTTTGGAAACCCACAGCTGACCTTTCCTCTGCAGGCCTTCCCAGGATGCTGCTAAAAGTGTCAGTGGCTTGCAAGTTCACTGTCTCAGGTACTGTTGTCCCCAGTGCATCTCACAGGACTGCTGTACGGGGCTAACATTGAGGGGAATGCTGATCTAGGTCAGCGCCCTCGTTTCACAGATGGGGAAACTGAGGCCTGGATCATACTAGTGGTAAAAGGCTGAGCTGGACCTGAAAGGAGGTCTCCCTGGAAACTCCCTGAGGGTGAGGCCTCTCTCTCCTCACCCCTACTCGGCCTCCAGTGCCAGCACCCAGATTTGCTCAGAGATAAACTGTAGGTGCCTGCCCAAACGGGGGGCTTGAGATGGAGATCCTAGAAAAAACAAAAGGTCAAAAGGGAGGTGTTGCCGTACAAGGAAGATTGGTCTAGACTCTTTTCTCCCAGAAAAAATAAGCTGTCCCTCTGAAACCCCAAGCAGAACTAATGAAGGACCTTTCTGACCTTGAACTCTTAACAGGCTAGACAAGCAACTCAAACCTGGAGCTATTCATAATTACATAATTAAGTCACAGAGTACAATGGGACAGAGTACATATTTACACATTTTTAAAAAGCGATTTTCTACTTTTGCTCAGGTTGCTCAGTTGGTTGGAGCATCATCCTGTACTCTAAGGAGGTTACAGGTTCGTTTCCTGGTCAAGGCACATACCCAGGCGGCAGGTTCGATCCCCAGTCGAAGCACATATAGGAGGCAACTAATTGATCTTTCTCCCTCTCTTTCTTTCCCTCTCCCTTCCACTCTCTCCAAAATCAATAAATATATCTTCAGGTAAGGATTTAAAAAAACAATTTTCTTACATTTCTTTCTTTGTCTTTATTTATTTTTTAAATTTTTTTCTTTTTTTCCTTGTCTTCACTCTATATGTTAGAATTGCTTTTTATACTCTTGTGGACAAGATTAATTAATGGTGTTAAGCTTCATTATTACAAATAAATTTAGAAGAGAAACTTGACCTTGATGATCGGCGTGGTATATCCAGAGAACATCTTCATTTCTTAATTGAAATTTCCTCCATGAGCAGCTCTCCATCCCGAAGCGTGAGGCCCCAGGGAAAGAGCAGATACCCAGGCACCAAGGAGAATGCTGCATGGGTGTATCCTGAGCATCTGGTTCTGGACTTCCCTCTGCCGCCTACCAGACTTCTAACTGCCAAGGACTCTGTGCCGGGCCTAGGTCTGCAGCATGTGGAATATGAGAGCAAACACAACACGGTGGGGCAGATGGCAAAGGGCAATGGTGAGGATTCTCCAAGGGGGGCGAGCCCTAGATCCTGAGGCCTGGATCATACTAGTGGTAAAAGGCTGAGCTGGACCTGAAAGGAGGTCTCCCTGGAAACTCCCTGAGGGTGAGGCCTCTCTCTCCTCACCCCTACTCGGCCTCCAGTGCCAGCACCCAGATTTGCTCAGAGATAAACTGTAGGTGCTGTAGGTAGATAAACCAGTCCTCCAAGGACTGGTGTCCTTACAAAATGAGGAGACCAGGACACAGGCACATACAGAGTGAAGACCATATGAAGACACGGGGAGGAAACAGCCACCTATATGCAAAGGAGAGAGGCCTCAGAAGAAACAACCCAGCCGACACCTTGATCTTAGAATTCTAGCATCCAGAGCTGTGAGAAGATACCAAATTTTTCAGACCATAAGATGCACCTAGGTTTTAGAGGAGAAAAATAGGGAAAAAATTTTGAAGCAAAAAATGTGGTAAAATATTTAATAACTCTAATAACATAGGCCACCCCCCCCCCACACACAGTGAGCTAGGTAAGCTACATTCAGATTATAAGACGCACCCCCCTTTTCCTCCCAAATTTGGGGGAAAGTACATCTTATTGTCCAAAAAATACGGGTAAATCTCTGTAATATAATTCTTATGCCACCCAGCCTGTGGAGTTGTCACAATAGCCCTGGCACACCAACCCAGCAGGTTTGCTAGCAGCCCCCTTTTAAGATTGAGGACTTCCTGAGCCCAACCTCCTCAGCTGTGATGCAGACCCACTGTGGGTTTAGCTATAGGAGACAGTTCTATGTGGCGTGGGCCCAGCTCCCACTCAGAGATGCACAGGACCCATGCCCATGGATAGGCTCTCCCGTGGGGAATCAGGCCTGCAGTGTGCCTAAGCCGCTTTGAGTCTTGCTCTTGCTAAAAAACTCCTTTACCCTGAATTGAGGACATTTACTGCAAAGTAACTTCCTAAAATCCATGCTAAACCTTCCAAAGATCAGTGTAACTGGTTCAACCACTTTTGCCTTTTCATTTACAAATATCCTTCTTCTGTGATATGATTAGCATTATTGGCTCCTTTGTTTTCTGTAAAAGGTAACCACCTAAAGGGAACCTGTGCATAGTAAATGAGGACCATCATGTAATGTGCTGAGAAACCCAATAAAGGCTGGTCATGGCAAGGGCCAAGGCTTTTGCTCACCTTGAGAGAAAAAGCCATGCTGTCCCTTTTCCTCCACCGGACTCAGTAGTTTGTGTGAATGTCTCATTTCATCCATAATGACGCAGACACTGCGGGCCAGTGTCTGAATCATTTAGCAGCCCCACCATGTGTTTGTGTTTAGCATACATGTAGGCCCACCTCTGCATGCCCCCTGGGGGGCAGGGCCAGCTGATGGAAACGTGAAGCTCACAATGCCTGCTGTGCAGTGAGTAACAATAAACTGTCTAAATCCATTTTGGCTCATTATCATCTTACCAGGCAAATCTACAGACGTACAGCAAGCCAGCCTCACTGCTGCCAGCAGGCTCCTGCTTAGGAACCACTTGCCCCCTTGCTGTTACCTCTAAATGATCCCAGGTTGGGTTTTTGTTTTGTTAGCCCTCCAGCAGGTGGGTTAGCAGTTCCAGGTGTGAATTCCCCTCAGTCAAAACACCCATCATGGTTTCCCTTTTCCCAAATGAACGCTGACTGGCAGCCCAGGTCTGAGCTCTACTTGGGCACACAAGGCTCAGGTTATGCACCTGCCCCAAGAAGTCGACGGAGTGCCAGCCACATGTGCAGGTGGAAGAGCTGGTGAGGGCAGGGAGCCAGTGCAGGCCCAGCCTCAGAAGCATATGATGCTATTCCTTTTGATGTGCTTTTAGGAAGGTGGGTGAGCAGTGTGCAGTGACGCACTGGGCTGGGGCCCTGATGACCACTATCAGGAATGGGCCCAGCAGATATCAACACTGTTTTCACATTGTGGGCCACCATCCACAGGGTGTCTGTCATATCAACCACATGCAGAATGTGCAAGCACTTTAAAAATGAACTAGAAGAGAAGAAAATGGCATCGAACAGAGAGTAACAAAATGCATTGCATATAGTAAATGTAAGTTTTATTTCACTAAACTTTTGTACCAGGCATGTGTGTGTGTGTAATTATATTACTTGGATTGTAATATAAAATGCCTTTTTAAAAAAATCATAGATGTGGCCAAAGAGTTGGAAGAAACCACTGGTCTAGAGATCTCACTTCCTTTATTATTTTTCTTTTCAGAGATACAGGAAAGTCCCAGTGGAATGTCAGCGTGTTTTACTCTATTAGGTCCGTAGTCAGGCACTGGGGCAGCTGTTCCATTGAGATTCAGAAGGGGTTCTTGGTCCTGAGGAGTTTCCACATGGCAGCTGGGACAAGAACCAACAGAGGAGCATGATGGGAAAGGGTGATGCTGAATAAAAAGCTGTGTGTTTTGATGTGACCACTCTGATGCTGCCTTTGTGACACTTCAACAGCTTATGTCAAAGTGTAAAACACTTTCTTAAAATTATCCATCAAGATGCACAAGGCGGACTCTTATAACCCTTACTCTGCTCCTGACTCTCACTCCAACCGTGGGGGTGAGGCTCAGGCATGGCACAGGGATGTCTGTGTACTTGGTTCTTTTTTCTTTTTCTTTTTTTTTCTTAAGCCTAAAGTGTAATGGTTGGGTTTGGGGCTGAGTCAAAATGTTCCTTCATCAAAACAACTGTGTGTGAAGCAGCTGCCACAGTTGCAATGAAAATGGCTGCAGGAAAATTCCACGGACCTCCCCTGCGGGAGCCCCTCACACAAACTCGTATTTCTCCACTCTGCCAGTTTGAGGTCAGTATGGCTTTAAAAGGGTGGCATTTGTGTCAGCCAGGCCTGGCCTCCCAGGCGAGAGCTAAGTAAACAGGAGTCCTGGGGAAGACCGTTTCTTCATGAGGGCCCATGGTGGATTTTTCCAAGGGAATGAAAGGTTGTCTTTGTACAGAGGAGAGGGGAAAGAAAATCTGCTATTTCACAGCTGCCCATTCTCCATGACCTCATCAATGTTGACTTTCTCCCATTCCGTCTCTCTGTGAGCTAGAGGGAAGGCCGGGAGGAGACGAGTGAACAGTGCCACCTTCACTATAGAGAGTGGTCAGGGAAGGCCAGGAAGTCACTGAGCCACTGGCCGTCACCCCTCATGCCAGGTGACAAGGGGCTAGAGAAAGGGAGGAGGGCTGTCAGTGGGATCCGGAAACAAAGCCGCCCTGCCTTGGGCGAGGCGTGCCCCATGTCCAAGGCCTGCCAGCCAGACTTCAACTGTTCGGGCCTGTGTTATTTTTCTCAGGAGGAAGCAACATGGAAATGACACTTGCCCTGTAATTTAGTCACTTCCTGGAAAACCATAATTACCCATCACATTATAATTACCCACCACCACTCTCTTCCACTTGGAGCCCTTGTTTCCGTGAGTTCTATTCTTAAATTCCTTCCCCGCCCCGAGAAACGAGACAAAGCACTTGAAATGTTTTCTCGATGAACGTTTTTCTCCTCCAAGGACCTTTATATATTGCATGCTTCCCCGTGAACACCTATTTTAATTTTCATATAAATGAGATGATGTCTCAAAGTGACCAGGGGGAAAGGACAGAGAATTTATTTTTCATGCCCAGCAAGAATAGAACTGGCCGTCATCTCTGGATGTTGTTTCTTTTTAAAGACGTCTAGAGGGAATTCTGCTTCTTCAGGAAGAGCCAGCCTGGCGAGGCAGAAAGGACTTGCTACCCTCCAGATGTTTGCCCAGGCATGGGGCACCATCTGTCCCGGGGGCTGGTTTTCCGTGATGAATCAGCCTCCGCCCAATATGACATTGGGGACCTGGGGTGGCACAGGAGAAGAGCATCAAGTGACATGGATATTAATCAGTGTCACCCCAGGAAATTTAATAAAATTTTAAAGAATGACATGGAAGCAGGCCCTGAAAGAATGCTTTCCTTGTCTTTTCGTTCTGTAGGAGAGAACGTTCCAGCCTGGTGCTGCGGGGCCTTTAATATCTCTCTGGTGGCTTAAGTCTTCCTTTAGCACAGATGGAGCCACCCTCAGGGCCAAGCCATCTGCTGGCAATTGCAGCTGGAATTTAATAACGTCGTTTTAATTTTATTATTTTTATTTTTTCCCTGGTAACTTCCATTATTTTAACTATATCTAATTTTCTATTTATGTTGAAAATATAGCTTCCTTTTTCATGTGTAGGTTTTCATTAAAAAGGGCTTCTCGTTGTAACATTGGGGATGGGGTGGGGAGTGAGGGTTGGCTAAATGAGTGTGCCTTAAGTAAACCTGTCAGGATTAATCCTTCCAGGTGTTAGAAAAGACCGAGGAAATCGAAGGCACTGGAAAACTGAATTGAAGGTGATCAATTCGAGCATGCACCCCGCAAATGGACTCTGACTTACACTGCTGTGTCACCCTGCCAGATCCTCAGCAGAAATAAACTCAGTGCAGATAAACTGCTCTGACTATGACCAGAGAATCAGAGGGTTCTGTTTTGTTTTTATACTTGTTTATTGGAAAGATGATGATAGTTTACTTTACTTCTTTTATTTAGAAAATCCATACATATAAGGACTTGGCACTATTTGCTCAAAGAAAAAAGGAATTATGGTGTATGCGCTGTTCTACATTTTGCTTTATTTATTCAAAAATAGCTCTGGGAAATTCCTCCAACTCCACTGCCATAGCTCTAATTCGTTTTTCTAGAAGGTATACATATCACCTGCATACCATAACGTGGGTGCGTCACAATTCTTTCAACAGTTCCTCTATTGGTGAACATTCACCTGATTCTGAGTCTTGCCCCTTATAAACAGTGCTGCTATAAATATGCTCATGTGTGTATCTTTACATGCTCAAGGTTTAATATCTAAGGGATAGACCCTGAGGAGTGAGATCGCTACTCAAAGAGGAGTCATATTTTTATTTTTAACAGATATTCATAGAGTATATTCCCCAAAACACACATGTCCACCAAGCCCATATGATAGTACCTCTTTCCTGAATTTCCTTCACCAATCAATACTGTACCTTTTTAATTTTCATTGTCAAATGAGCAAAAATTTCAATTTATTTTTTAGTTTCATTTCCTTGATGACTAGTGTTTATAGCATCTGTGCTTTTGTTTCTTGGCCATTCTAAACTTCCATTTTCATCTCTTCTGCTCATTTTTTAAACTGGGTCATCTTTTACTTTTATCCACTTATAAGAGCTTTATCACATTTTAGATATTGACACTTTGGTCAATTCTCAGGCATTATATTATTCTTTACAATCATTATAATGATTGTATACAATTCAAAACAATCCTGTAGAAATTTAAAGGTTTAAATTTATCTATCAATTTTGCAACTTTTAATAGTTTGTGATAGTATTGCCTTCTCAAACAAGAATATGTATTGCAATAAGATTTCAGAATTTTGTACAAATAAACCTTGTGTTATTCTTGCTAAATTTATTCTATGGCAACGTAAGTCATTTCCGTCCCACACTGAAAATTTCCCTACTTCTGTGCCTAGGTGTTTATTATTTCCTAAAATAAGGAAAAGCTATTTTGACCTACATCATCTATCAGGACGCCTTCCAAAACATCTTACTATTTCCAGCAGGTTCCTTTTCCTAAAGTCTTTTGGACTTTCTGAGAGAACTGTAACATGACCAAAGGAGGGAAAATGATAGTTTTATTTCCCCTTTTCCAAAGTTCATGGTAATTATCTAATATTCTTTCATTATAACATCTCTTAGAGCCCCCAAAGCACCGCTGGGCAGCAACAGTGAGGGCAGCAGCCCTGCCAGCTTCCTAATTTTAATTGAACTATTCCAGTGTTTCACAATGTAGAAGAACATTTCTTACTAGATTTTGGCAAATGGTTTGTTTAAATGTTTAAACAGTTTATTTCTATTTCAAGATTACTATGAAAAATTTTTTTAGGAATAGCTGTTAAATTTTACCAAATCTTTGCAGTATTTATTAATATGATTCTATGATTTTTCTCTTTTACATACTAATGTAATAAATGGATGGAATTCCTGCTATTTATTCCTGGGGAAAATTCTACTTGGTCAAAATATATTATTCTTTTGATATTTTGCTGGGATCTATTTGCTACTTTCTTCAATTGTCTGTTAATAATAAATATTTATAGATAGCTTTCTACGTTGTAGGCATTGTTTAGATCCACAGCAATGAGCAAAACACAAAATCCCTGACTCTGTGACGCTTACCTTTTAGCAAGCTGTTTAAAAATTCAGTGACCTTCCACAACAAACTATTTCTTGCTCGTAGGTCTGTGGGCTGTCTGGACTTGTATTGAATTTCCTAGTACACATTTAAACTTTTTATTGAAGAATATCATCTGGCTCAGTGTCAGCCTTCTCCTGGGGTCCACAGATCGCCAGGGTCCAAACTCTGCCCGGGCTCCACCTTCTCCGAAACCTTGTGTCAGGGGCCCCCCAGTAGTTTCTGAATTGATGGGGGAAACAACCCTCCCTCTTTCTTTCCACTGGACCTCCTGGGGCGGGGGTGGGGGGGCGGGGAGGAGCACCACATTCAGACTCAGGTTACCACGTCTCCAGAATCACCTCCAAAATACCCTTTTCAAGTTTAAAAAAAACCAAGAGGCTTTACACAAACAAATTAAATAGTGTTTCAGGTGCTGCATAATAAGACAAATCACTGAGGTGGTGTGTGAATGACAAAGCCTGAGGAATACTGAACCAGAAAAATTTCAATTTCCCCTCTAAGCCTGGTGTATTATTATTCTGCTTAGCAGAATGACTGGAATGTTCTTCTAATGGGCTATTATGTGTTGTTTTAAATAAAAGAGAGAGATCACAATCAAGATTAAACTAGTAAAAGGACTTCTCCATGGTCAGATAAGTCGTGTGTATCCCAGGTATGTGTGACATGTATATATCATATATTGGGCATGCACATAGACCTCAAAATGGAAGCAGATAATTAAAGGAAGTGAGGAGGCAGGAATTGCAATGTTTTAGATACAATCCAGCTAAGTGATGGCAGCAAGGACACAGAGCACTGGGGTTACCAGGGAAGGGCTGGGCAGGGCAGAGCATGCGACCATTATAAGGACTCCCTTTCCCAGGGCACCCTGAGCATAAAGGGTCTTAGTGAGGACATCAGAGCCTGGTCAGTGGTTACCCTTCACTACAGAGAGGAAACTTTTCCACACTAAGACCCGCACCTGTTTCTTCTGTTGTGCAGCATTTACTGTCCCTGCTCACTTGGGTGTGAGGGAGTGGGGGAGGGAAAGTCACTCTCAGAGGCCTGAGAGCACACATACCCTTCGCAAAGTTACAGATAGCCCTTCAAACATTCCCAGCTTCAGGCCCGGGTCACCTGGCTGCCAGGAGCTCTTCAACAGCAAAGGGGCTGGGGCATCCTGCCTCCCTTTGCAACGGACTCTCCCAACTGTCCCTGTCTCCTGTGGATTAAGGCGACTCCCCTAAGGCCTGAACACTCCACCCAGGGAGCTCACACATGCGCCACCCTGGTGTCAGGAAAGCTTCAGGCCTGAGGGGGCAGACAGAAAGGGTGCCTGTGGGTCACCTGCCTTGCCCGGCTCAGGTTTACTTTGTTTAAGGAGCGGCTGAAGTGAGTCCGAAAAAAGGTTCTCAGCTCACCCCCTTGGCCCCACCCAGTGGCCAGGCCACAGTGCGGCTGCAGCCCTCCAACTCGGATCCCGGCCTCTTTGTGGTGCCCCGCCTGAGCCTCCCAGCCCGGAGGTTTGTGCTGGATATTGAGCATATTACTCAAATCCAAGTGCCACTTCTTTCTGACGTCCACTATTGTGCCAGCGCAGAAAGCCATGTGTTCTCATTTGGGCTCTCTACACAGGTGACCTTTTCAAGGACTCACCTGCCTAGCCAGATCGCTGCATGTGTGTGTGTGTGTGTGTGTGTGTGTGCGCGCGCGCGCACACACACACACACACACACACACACGAGCTCACGCGCGGCTCTGGCCCTGCACACAGGAGGGACCCGGTCCCGGGAGCTCCCGGGGCTCTGGGCACATGAGGATGTGCGAGCTGGGCCTGTGCAGCACAATGGACCGCTCGCCCGGCTGGCGCATGGCCGAGCCCTGGGGGTTTCGGAGAATTCTGACATTGTTCGTGGGGCTGGGCGGTCGCCGCCTGCAGCCGGCGGGCTGCAGCCTATTCACAGGGCAGTCGGCGGCCCGCGCACCTGCCGAGCCCCTCCCCTCCCCGCCCGCCATCTGTCGTCTGAGCGCCATTGTAAGCAGAGGCGCCTGGCGTCCTGGATGACACCCAAGGGGACCCGAGGCTTAGGCCGGGCGAGAGGCAAACAAGGAGGGTTTATTTCCAATCCCATTTGGAGGTGACCTTCGACAAAATAGCCAGGCCCAGGGGCATCTGCCCGCTCCCCTACCCTCCAGTTTTTGGCGCAGTATTTCTTCTGGGGGCCCCTCCTGGATCAGGAGACCAGGGTCCGCCATCTGAGCCCAGACTCCTGCTTGGACTTGCTGACTGTTATCTGGGCTGGAGGGACCCGTCGGCGGCAGATCCCGCAACAAGCCTCGCAGAACTCCCAGGAGCCCGTTTCAAATGCAGATGCCGGTTTTGTCTGCACGCTGATCCTCCGAGTTCACCCCAATTGTCCGGGCCTCTTGGGACATGGGATTGAAAGAAGTCTCTTTGCTGCAACTGCGAATGTGGGCCTTTCACGTCCCACCAGCCACCCTGCTGCCCCGGCAGTCTTTTCTTCACCCACAATTGTTTACTATCTCAGTCCTCCTTTAATGTTACTGGAAGTTTTAAATGCTTTGCTGTATCCCAACCAAAAAGAAAACAAACATACCAAAACAAAACAAAGCTATGGTCATTGTGGTCAGGACATCCTTTTCAAATTACCACCCTTCCCCCCACACACCACCACCACCCTCACTCCTCCCCAGTCCCAGTCCTGGGCTGGGAGAGCTGACCCTCCCCCACCTCACTTCACCCACTGTCTTCCACACACAAGCACATCACCTCTTTTCATAGATGGGAAACTGAACAAAAGGAGCTGTGGACAGAGGTGGCTTTATCTCTCCGAATTTAAAACAAAAAGCACCTGCCCTCAATTTGGGCTGCTATTACTAGCAGGCGGATCTCTGAGCACAGACAGGTGTCTGGGCCAGCGGAGGAGGCTGGAACCTGCCCTCTTAGGCTGGGCCTCTCCAAGCAGAGGTCCGTCTCTTGCCCCCGCTGCCAGGAAAGGGGAGTGCTGGCACCCCAGGGATTCCAGACCTCAGGAAGCACACTCACACAGGCAGGGCAAAGTCCCAGGCAGAGTGGGGCTCTTTTCTAGAAACTTTTAGTGTTTGCGGCTCATAATTCTCCATCCAAAGGAAGGCCTGGTGGGGTGGAATCAGACCAGGGAGTGGAGAAGCCTTGCTGAGGTGCTGCTCTCCAGGTCCCCTCTACTGGAGAGAACTAGATACAGAAAAAAAAAGAACACACTTCTCTGAATCCCCTTTCCCATCCCCTTCAACTCACAGATGGTTTCTTTCCTTGAGTGTGGCAATATTGCTAATTATTCCTGGGCTGTGTGTTCACACATGTGTGTGTATGTGTGTGGGTAACAACGCACACGATACATATTTCAAAAGAAACAAATGGCTATTCACTGAAAAACAAGGCTTCCTTCCGTCTGTTTCCAGAATGCCAGTGCTTGGTCTTCTGTTCCTGCCTGACCGGAAGAAAGCCTAGGCTTCCATCTCAGTCGCTGGGCCTCTGTCTTGCCTCCAGCTGTGGGACCTGGTGCAAGATCCTCCTGCTCGCTCGCTGAACCTTGGCTGCCTGCTCAGCAAGACAACCTACTATATGAGGTTGTTAGGACCAAATGAGACCATGTAAAAAGTGTTCCAGGCCCCCTGAAAGGCTATGTGCTCAAAGTTGACGTTATTGCTTTAGGAAAAAAGAACGATTCTCATTCCCCTCCCCTTGTCTAGCAAGGTTCGCAGGGGTAGGTATTGAAGAGTTTGGATGAGAAAAGGAAAGATTGACAGCTGGGAGGTTATGGGCTGTTACAATGTGGAGGAGAGCTGGAGTTAAGAAAACATGGGCCCAGGAAGCTAAAGGGATGTGTGTCAGTTAGGTTATGCTGCATAACAACTAACCATAAAATACATATGACAAGAATCTCCTGGGAATCTGCAGACCAGTAGCTGCTCTGCGTGAGGCTGTGGATTTGTGGGGTGGCTGGGGCAGTTCTGTTCCATATTTCTTATTCTGGGGCTGCTGAGGGGTCAGCTCCCTAGGTTACAGTATTGTCAATGACAGAAGTAGGAGGCGCCAAGCCAAACTCCGCAAGTGTCATGGCTGCTAACATCTTATTTGTCCAAAATTAGCCACCCAGTCCAAAGCAGAGCCAGAGGCAGTGGATGGGGGAATGTTCAGTCTACCCACTGTGAAATAGTGACAAAGTCATGTGTTACCATAGAGCAAAGAATTGGGGGTATTATTCCGATCACTTCTCTCTACATTCCCTTCCTAGATAGCACCCATCCCCACAGCCTTAAATACCATGCATTCGCTGAGGATTCTCTAACTTACATTCCAGGCCACAGCTGTCCCCTAAGTTCCAAACACCTCTGAGTCCCCACAACCCTCTTTCTCCCTCATATCTGCACTTGCATATCTTACACACTTCTCTAAGTAATTGTTGGTTCCCTGTCCCTACCCCAAACCTGACTTCAACAGTGGTTTCTCCTTCTGCCCTCTTGCTCAGACAAGTGACAGGGGACCACCTTGCACAATTTTCCTCCCTATCCACCTCCCCAACACATCCAAACCATTAACATGATGCTGCCTCAAAACGTGCCGTTCCCTGGCCCAAACCCTCAGCAGCTCTTACCTGGATGACCCGCACAGCTTCAGAACTGCTCTCCTCACCCTGCCTTTGCCCCCTTCAGTCTTTTCTCAACAGAGCGGTCAATATGCATAAGCTGTAGATCAGGTCATGTCATGCCTCTGCTGTGAACCTCCAATGGCGCCCATCTCAGAGAAAAGTAAAGTCTTTATAATGTTCTACAAAGTCCTACATAACCTGCCCTCACTCCTCCACCTCTCCAGCCTCACTCCCTGATACCTGGCCCTCACATACTCTGTTCCAGTCACACTACCTTCCTACTGCTTTGCAAACACCATCAGGCACACACTGGCCTCAGGGCCTTTGCATTTGCTGTTCACTCGCCTGGAAAGCTCTTTCCCAGAACTTCTACACTGCTAGTGCTCTTGCTTCACCTTCCCCAGAAAACTACCCCTAGCCTCCATATCCAGAACATCACCCCTCATCCAAACTTTCAGATCCCTGTCCTTGTCACTATCAAACCAATGGCACAATTTTACTTATTTGTTCTGTTTATTTTCCATATCTAGTGGGGGTAATGTATGCTCTGTGTATGGTGGCCATCTCAGTTTGCCCAGGACTGTCTCTATTTCAGCACTAAAATTACTATGTCCCAGGAAATCCCTGGGAAACTGGGATGAAGGTCACCTACAGGGCAGAGATTTCTCTTCTTTTTTTGCTACTCTATTTCTACTCTTAGCTCTTAGTACATTTCTTGGCACTCAATAAACAGAAGCTGAATGAGTGAATGAATAAACAGCCGGAGTGATCCTCTGAAAACTTAAATCAGATCACATCTCTCCCATGCTAAAAGACTTTCAATGGCTTCACATTGCACTCAAAGCAAAACCTAAACTCTTCACCATGCCTGTGAAGCTTGTCTCTGCTGGCCCTTGCCTGCAGCATCTCATAACTTCTCTTTCTCCACAGTTCTTGAGCTCTGGAAAGTCTGACCCCCTTCCAGCTTCCTCAAGTATGCCATCCCTCTTCTTACCTCCAGGCCTTTGCAGTTTCTGTTTTCTTGGCCTGAAATACACTTCCCTTGGAGGCTCCTGTTCATCCTTCCAGGCTCAGTTCAAATAGCGTGTCCTCAGAGAGTCCTCCCCAAGCTGCCTAAGGCACATCTCTCCTGATTTATCTCCTGCATGCCATTCACGGCTGACTGTGATCGCTCCTGTAGGTTTATATGTTTGTTTGTTTGTTTATGACTTGTTTATATAACACCACCATCTAGAATACACTGAGTGCTTTCAGATATCTGCTGCAGCTCACTTTGTGGTCAGGAATGGAGAAGGGAGAGTTGAGAAGTTTTCATGCCCAGAGTGAGGAGCTAATTTCACTAGGGACCAAACGGGCTCTTTGAGCAATGAGGGAATTCTTTGGACCTTGTCAAGGAAGACACTAATGGTAATAAAAACAATATATGCCATTTGCCCAGCACTGAACATGGGCCAGGCACAGTGCTGAGCACTTTTATATATCACCTTGTTTAATCCCACAGCAGCTTTTTTATTATCTCCATTTTCAGGTCAAAGGATTAAGTGCAAAAGACACTGTCTGTTGCCTACCTAATATCCATTCTCCACATCCTCTTTGCTAATAGGACCCAGGTTCTGTAGATGGTCCAGCCCTCCATGATGATAGCTGAGTCAAACAAACCCCTATCTGTGGAAGCCACCATTAGCTAAATTCACTGTTACTAGCAATGGAACACATTCCTAAAGAATAGACTGGGGCTCAGGTAACTGGAGAGAGTCAAACCTAGAGAGGGAGGATCTAGTCAGGAAGTCGTGACTGTGAAGGACCAGCAGGGTCGTAACCGGAAGTGAGGCCTCTTGTTGTGGTGACTGAATCTAAAAAGATCCTGAAGACATTGCTTCTGAGACCTCTTAAAAGAAAATAGGCAAACAACAACAAAAGTGGTGCTCACTGTTGACCAGGATGTGACTGTGGAATTCCTGATAGCGACAGAGGGAACTCTACAGGAAAGACGGGTGGGGTGGGGATGCATAAACGATGCAAAGTTTTGACATATGACAAGGTATAAAAGAACTAACTTTTTTTAGTCTCCGCTAGGCTTCAGGCACTGTGTCGGGAGTTGTACATTACCAGCCCATGTGGACTTGCCAACTGCCTTGCAAGGCAGAAATTATCATCTCCACATTACAGAGGAAGAAACTGAAGCTCAGGGAGGAAGTAAAGAAAAATATGTGAGAGCTATAAATTCAAAGCAATACCAATCAAAAGTTCAGCCAGCTTTTTTAAAAAATAAATTAACAAGCTGATTATAAAAGTCATATGGAAATATGGAAATACAAACAACCTAGAATACCCATGACAGCCTTGAAAAAAGGTGGAGTACTAACATCTGATTTCAGAAATAATTATAAAACTACAGTAATAAAGACAGCATAGTATTGATGCAAAGATAAACAAATAAATCAGTGGAACAGAACAGAAAACCCAGAAATAAAGCAATGCATATATGAACAACTGGTTTTTTTACACAGTCACAAAAGTAATGCAGTGGGGAAAGGACAGTCTTTTCAGTAAATGGTGTTGAAATAATTGGATATGTGTATGCACAATGAAGATTATCAAGGAGGAGGAACGGGTGGGGGAGAAAGAAGAGGAGGAAGAGAAGGAAAGATCATGGAGTCACTTCTTGCTCTGTTAAAAAAGTTTAACTCAAAATAGATCATAGATCTTAATGTAAGAGCTGAAATTCTACAACTCTGAGAAGAAAACATAGGAGTAAGTCTTCATAACCTTGTGTTAGTCATTGGTTTCTTAGATATGACATCAAAAGCACAATCTATAAAAGATTAAGTGAATAAATTGGGCAACATCAAAATTAAGGACTTTGCTCTCAAAAGACACTGTTAAGAGCAGGAAAATAATATTCGAAGAAACCCAAAACACTAACTCAGAACAATATATGCACCTCTATGTTCACTACAGCATTATTTATAATAGCCAAGATTTGGAAGCACCCCCAGTGTCCATCAGTAATGAGTGGATAAAAAAAGCTGTGGTACATTTATACAATGGAATACTACACAGTCATAAAAAAGGAAGGAAATCTTCCCCTTTTCCACATCGTGGATGGAACTGGAGAACATTATGCTATATGAAATAAGCCAGTCAGAGAAATACAAATACCATGTTATTTCACTCATATCTAAAATTCAATGAACAAAATAAACTAACAAACAAAATAGAAACAGACTTAGAGAACAGGCTGACAGCTGTCAGAGGGGAGGGGTATTTTGGGGCTGGGTGAAAAAGGTGAAAGGATTAAGAAAAAATACTCATAGACAACAGTATGGTGGTTACCAGAGGGAAAGGAGGATGGGGGAGGCAGGAGAGAGGACAGTGGGGATAAATGGCGATGGAAGGAGACTTGACTTGGGGTGGTGAACACACAATGCAAAATACAGATGATGTATTATAGAATTTGCACCTGAAACCTATATAATTTTATTAACCAATGTCATCCCAGAAATTCATTTTCTTTTAAAAAAAAAGCAGTAAAAGAAGTCACAGACCAGAAGAAAACATTGGCAAATCATGCCTGAATAAAAGGACTTGTATCCAGAATATATAAAGAATTCTCAAACTCAACAATAAAAAAACAAAGAACCCAATTTAAAAAGAGAGGACAACATATTTGAACATGCTTCACTAAAAGATAAACAATTGGCAAATAAACACATGAAAACATGCTCGACAATAACAGTCACGTGGGAAATTCAAGTTAAAATCAGAATGAGACACCACTGCATGTCTATTAGAATGGCTAAAATAAAAAAGACTGGCCATACCAATGTTGGTGAGTATATGAGAAAAGTTATACTCTCAAACACTGTGTGTGAAAATGTAAAATAGTAAACCACTTGGAAAACAGTTTGGCAGTATTTTTAAAAGTTAGGTATATACCTAATGGATTAGCCAGACATTCCTCTCCTCTCCAAGAGAAAAGGAAATATATATTTATACAAATACTTGTACACGAATGTTCATAGCGGCTTTATTCGTAATAGTGAAAAGCTGGAAAAACCCAAATGTCCATCAAAAGATGAATAGATACACAATTCACAGTGCATGCATACAATGCAATACAACCTCGCAATAAAAGGAAATGAGTTATTGAGACACACAATAGCATGGGTGCTTCGTGAAAGAAGCCAGACAGAAAAGAATGCATCCTGGATGATTCCATTTATACAAACATTTTTAAAAGACAAGCTAATCCATACGAATAGAAAGCAGATCAGTGGTCTCCAGGGTATGAGAGGGAGTTAAAGAGAGGGGTTGGTAAAGGGACGTGAGGAAACTTTGGAGATGATGGAATGTTCACTGTCTTGATTGTGGTCATCATTTTATGGGTTCCTATGTTAAGTCACAACTTAATGTGTTCAGGGTAGTTTATTATATGCCAGTATTTCTTTAAAATGCCCAATACTATGCAGAAGGTCAGCAGAGAAGCCCATGCAGAGCTCGTACCACTTGCACAGGCTGCGCTCAGATGGCCATAATCTGTTGGCAGGAGTTATGTGTGTGAAAACTCCAGCTGGAATAGTTGGAATTCTTCATCTAAATTCCAGGAAATCCAGGGACTTCTGGGCACCATATGAAAATATACGAGAAAAAAATGGTTTATTTTCTGAGAAAAAATGAAGCATATTTTATGGGGTCATGGAGCCTCTGAAACACCACCACCAGCCCTTTTCCTGGGTGCCTGTTGGGGCTGGGGGTGGGGAACAAAGAACTCCAGTCTGCCTGTCCTTCTCAGGCAGAGACCATCCTTCCACTCATTGAGTCTGGCAGGGTGGGAATTGAGGAGACGAAACTCCTACAGGCTTCCAAGGATAGGGCGGGGGTGAGGGTGGGAGTGGGCTGCAGGCTGGCAGAAGCTCCAAATTCAGAAACGTGGGGAATTAGTCTGTGTGACCCTAAGGGAGGCTGTGTCACCTGCAGCTACCCCTGGTGTCCAGACTGAAGTGGGAGCTGATCCCAAGGGCAAGCTCTTCTCTGTAGATAAAGACACACATGCCTGCACGTGTGCACACATGATGTGGCTGCCCTGGCAGGGGACCAGACAGCAAATTGATCACATTGGTCCTCCCAACCAGATCAAACTCTTCATCTGTAGAGCTTGTCACTTTGTTCCAAGGCCTCAATTGTGTTATTCACTCCTTCCATTCAACAAACAATAAGTATTTACTATGTGCCTGGCATTCTTGTAGTCCCTAGGAATCTCCTGCCCTTGCCCTGTGGAGCTTAACATTCCAGTGGATAAAACAGACAATATGTAAGACAAAAAAAAAATAAGCATGCAAGGTGTCAGATGGCCATAAGTGTAGTGGAGAAAAATAGAACAGGAGAAAGGATGGACGGAACTGGGAGAGGAAGGGTGAGGCTTCACACAGTTCTAGTCTGACCCCACCCTCTTCTTGCCTATGATGGTTTTTTCCCCTAATCTTAGAACAGACCACAAAGAATCAGGGTGGACTTTGTTGGTCCTCTGGCAGCCATAGCCAAGACCCAGTCATCTTCTCAGCAGCTTCTCGTGAACAGAAGGAAGGCACCTTGGCAACCGCCCCACCACTACCCCGTCATAGGCTATTGCTGGGGGCTGCTCATCCTTGGGCCTGGTGATGAGTTAACTACCCCAAGAACTGAGAGCTTTCTGCTTCTCCTTTCCAAGAACTAGTCCTGCTTAGGAATTCAGTCCTTCCTAAACTTACAAAGTCCCTGCTCCTCAGTCTCTCATTCTTTGCCAAGCCATTGCTGTGTGCCTTCCACTTATTTATTCAGGCCTATTTCTCTGCCCATAATCACACCACCCAAGTTCCCGTTTCTGTGCTTTTTCTCCTGTGCAACTCCTCACCTAGAATGCCCTCCTCTTAGTCAAACACATTTCATGCTCAAAGTGGAGCTCTAGCCCACCTATCTCCAGAGCAGGTGGCTCTCCCTGCCCCTGTCAGCCCCACGAGAACCCCTCTCCTGATCTCCAACGTCACACCAGACCTGAGCCTCACAATTGAGGCAATGCTGTCCCTGTTTCACGGCTACCTCCCTGTGGTCTGGTCTCTCCAGCTGTCTTGGGTGTTCCTCCCATGTCTTTAATTTCTTCTGTATCCTTGAGATGCAAGCTCATGCTAAGCATACAAAAGGCACACCATATACATAGCTCATTTCTTCCTTAAAAATAAGCCTTTGTCCAAATTTCCTTCTCTCTCTGTCTGAGAAGTGGAAATGGTTTGGAAAATTCCAGTTTGGGAGTGCTCAGCCTTATTTGAGTTGTGCAAGTGTGGAAAAAATGTGCTTTTCCCACAATTAACAGATTTCCCCAGCCTTTTCTCTGAAAGAAATGCACCAACTTCTGAGCCCCGTATGTAAGCTTGCCAGTATCTTTATTTCTCCAAAGGATGACTTGTCCTCCCCTGTACACGTCACATGCACACATATATTTTTGGGGTGAATGAGGAGGACAGAATCAGAGTAGGAATTAAGCAATCTTGAAAGAAAGCATGTGACAAGTGGAAAGTGGAAAACTCTTTGATGCCCATGTCCCCTGGCTTTCCCGTGTATGAAGAAAACCATGTCTCGACAGCAGTGTGCCCCTACTTGTGTCTCTGCTCCCACTGCATTTACCCAAACTCATCCACTCCTCCACTCAACAAACACTCATTGGAAATCCAATGTGGTTGGCAGTTTCTTAAGTGATTCCTGAAGGCCCCTTTCCTGGTATTTACAGATACTTGTGCAATCCCATCCTCTAGAGTGTGCACTGGGCCTACTACCTTGTTTCTAATGAAGAGATGTAGGAAAAGCGGTGGATATGACATCCAACATTAGTTTCCAAAAAGGGTAACATTCATCTTGTTCAAACTCTCCCTGTGCTTCTTATTTACTCACTCTGATGAGGTCAGCTGCCAAGTAGTAAGCTGCCCTGTGGAGAAACCCATGTGATAAGAAATAAAGGGCAGATTCTGGCTGGCAACCAGTGAGGAACTGAGGCCCTCAGTTCAATCATCTGTGAGGCGCTGAATCCTGCCAACAACCGTGTGAACCCAAAGCAGCTCCTCCCCATTTGAGTATTTGGATGAGGCTGCAGCGGCAGCCAACACCTTGAAACATGCTGAGCCTGAGGACCCAGACAAGCTACATCCAGATATCTAACCCACAGCAACTATAAGGTGCTAAATGTGTTTTTTAAAGATTGTGTTGAGTTTATTTTTAGAGAGAGGGGAAGGAAGGGAGAAAGAGAGGGACAGAAACACCAATGTGTGGTTGCCTCTCGCATGCCCCGCATTGTGGACCAGGCCTGCAACCCGGGCATGTGCCCTGACTGGGAATCAAACCCTTTGGTTCACAGG
The DNA here is from genome assembly GCF_004126475.2 of Phyllostomus discolor. Lineage (NCBI taxonomy): Eukaryota > Metazoa > Chordata > Mammalia > Chiroptera > Phyllostomidae > Phyllostomus > Phyllostomus discolor. Next base: position 31,314,596 of record NC_040909.2, on the reverse strand, counting down.
CTGGCACTCAGTCCACTGAGCCACACTAGCTGGGGCTATGTGTTGTTTTAAGACATTGTATTTTAGGTGCAATTTGTTATGAAGCAATAAATAACTCATACACCAACTATGTGCCAAGTGCTGTTCTGAGCCCTGGGACACAGCAAATGATAAAATGTACATACATCATGCCCTCGTGTAGCTGACAGTCCAGTGAAGGGAGAGAAGTGATAAATAAAGCACACTGAAGGAGAAAAATAAAGCAGTCACAGGAATGGGGAATTACTAGAGTTTGGGGTGGATGGTGAGGTGGGGTGACAGCGATTGTGACTTTACATGAGGTGGTTAGAAAGGCCCCCCGAGAAGGCGGTGTGTGAGCAGAGACCTGCAAGGGAGAGCATGAACCACGGGCTATCTAGGGGAAGAGTATTCCAGGGAGAGGAAACAGTCCAGAATGAGTTTTTGTTTTGCTCGGCAAAATAACATTTAGAGAAGGAAAGGCTTCCAGCTTTTCTCTTTAGCCTGTAGAAAAATAACTAAACCCAGGCAGCCCACCAGAAATGCATTCCAACCTTCCTCATGCTCACAGAAAGAGCTCAGAGTCCAGACAGAGGTAAGCTTTGTTTCCGTTGTGTTTGTTTCCTGTGTCCTCGATATAGACAGTTACTCAGCTCTACAGGTGGGGCTTCTGTGACTTTGCGGGGAGGAAGGGAGCCGCCTGATGTTTCTTCATCTTGCCCTCCACCCTGGTGTGGTTTCCCTGCTTGAGGCAGAGTACAGGGTGTAGAAGCTGGCAGGGGGACCCCAGGCCAGAGGGTATACTTTCTGGAGAAGACTTCAACTACCCAGTTCATTCTATGATCCTCAAGGCCACCAATTCACATTGGGCCAGACTCTCTCAGGGTCAAAAGAATTTCTGCCAGAGCCACTCTGACCACCGAGAGTTGGTTGGAGACAGGGGCGCTGATGACCACTCACTTCCATCATTACAGGCTTTAGGCTTAACTGAGGAATTCAAGGGGATAGCAGTTTACAAACTGTTTTTTGAATTGCCCTGTGAAAAAAGGAGGCCCGATAAAGTTGCCCTATTGTGTGCAAAACTGAAGATTTGAAGAGACTCAGAGATTCTCCTTCCCCACACACCCTGCCTAGAGTAAGGCTGGACACGAAGGCCCGGGCACCACGGCTGCCCCATAGAGAAAAAGCGTTGAGAGAGGACATGCCAACAGCAGCTTCCCTTTTGAAATCTGACCAGAGCCAGATCTGATCTTTTGGCTCAAGTCGGAATTGAGTAAGTGCCTCTGACTTCTGTCAAACGCTGGCGTTCCTGATGCCTCTCATGCCCAAGAAAGAGGGTGTGAACTTTCCATTTGGCTGGTAGGGTCCAGGACAGCCGGACTCAATACGGGAATGACCTTGGCAACCAAGAGTGCTCTGCTTTGCCACACACAGGAAGGAAAGATAAAATTAAGACATTTTCCAATCGATAAAAATGGGGAGCGATTGTCATCTGCAAACCTACATTAAGGTGGAAAAGAAAAATAATCCCAAGTGAAAGCATGGAGATAAAGGAAGGAAGGAATAGTGAACAATGAAAGACTAATATATGGGTAGATCTAAATGAATATTGATAATGTATAAGAAAATAATAATAATGTCCTGTGAGGTTTAAAATATGTATGAAATTAAAATACATGACAGGAACACAAAAGATGGAAGAGGAACAAATGGAGTTCAAGTGTTCTAAAATCTTTATATTGTCCTGGAAGGGATAACAGTATAAATTTACATTAAACTTTATTTTCAAGGGTACATATTGTAAACTCCAAGGTGACCACTAAAAAATAATAAAATAATATATAATTAATAAGCCAAATGGAATGGAATAATAAAAAAGTACTGAAAAAGCAAGAAAGGAGGAGAAAAGGAACATAAAACAAATGAAACAATAGACAAATCATGAGATTTAGGTGGATTTAAACCCAAAGGTACTAGTGATTTCATTAAATATAAATGGGCTAACTGTTCCAATTAAAGTCAAAGGTGGTCAGACTGGACAATTTTAAAGGTGTGCTGACTGAGTGGGTGTGCACCCTTCCTCCTGGCTCCGCTGGGGTTGACCCTCTCACTATGTGGAAGGCTCCCTTGAGGCTGGAGCTGCAGTAGTCACCCTACAGCCGCAAGGCCAGGTCAAGGTGCTGTGGCCGATGGGTGGAAGAGCAGAAAGATGAAAGGAGCCTTGTACACTGAAGATTCTTTGGAGCTACCATACCAGCCCCAGATGACCTGCCTCCAGACTTCAAGCACTGGGCAAAAAATAAATCCCTAACTTTTCTAAGTGTAAGCCACTGTATGTGTGGTGTCCAATACTTGGGGCTAAACAGTCCCTGATACACAGGTTTAGACATTACCTCTGCAAAAGCCAGGGAGTGTGAGATACCAACCTTGAACCAAGGAAAACTGCTGGGTTACATACCATTAAAACCTCTAATGAGCACAGTGTCCCCTCACTGCAAGAGCAGAGAC